>NC_060121.1:19987800-20296268 GCF_021461395.2 Schistocerca americana | reverse complement strand
CAGTGAACCTGAAGTGAAGCATCGGAATCTATAACTAGTGTCACAGGGATGGTTCAAAACGTAGACAGTAGGAAGAGTCAGTCTTCTTGTACTTAAGTCGGCATTGTGCGTTTTCTATTTAATTCCGATGCAAATTCTGTGTTTCGTCGTCAATAAGAAGGTCCAAGGGGTGCAGTAAACCTGAAGTGAAGCATCGGAATCTATAAGTAGTGTCACAGGAATGGTTCAAAACATAGACAGAAGGATGAGTCGGTCTTCTTGTACGTAAGTCGGCATTGTGCCTTTTGTATGTAATTCCGATGCAATTTCTGTGTTTCATCGTCAATTAGAAGGTCAGAGGGATACAGTAAACCTGAAGTGAAGCATCGGAATGTATAACTAGTGTCTCAGGAATGGTTCAAAACATAGACAGTAGGAGGAGTCAGATTTCTTGTACTTGAGTCGGCATTGTGCCTTTTGTATTTAATTCCGATGCAATTTCTGTGTTTCATCCTCAATAAGAAGGTCCAAGTGATACAGTCAACCTAAAGTAAAGCATCGGAAACTATAACTAGTGTCACCGGAATGGTTCAAAACATAGACAGTGAGAAGAGTCAGTCTTCTTGTACTTAAGTCAGCATTGTGCGTTTTCTATTTAATTCCGATGCAATTTCTGTGTTTTACCGTCAATAAGAAGATCAGAGGGATACAGTAAACCTGAAGTGAAGCATCGGAATCTATAACTAGTGTCACAGGGATGGTTCAAAACGTAGACAGTAGGAAGAGTCAGTCTTCTTGTACTTAAGTCGGCATTGTGCGTTTTCTATTTAATTCCGATGCAAATTCTGTGTTTCGTCGTCAATAAGAAGGTCCAAGGGGTGCAGTAAACCTGAAGTGAAGCTTCGGAATCTATAACTAGTGTCACAGGAATGGTTCAAAACATAGACAGAAGGATGAGTCGGTCTTCTTGTACGTAAGTCGGCATTGTGCCTTTTCTATTTCATTCCGATGCAATTTCTGTGTTTCATTGTCAATTAGAAGGTCAGAGGGATACAGTAAACCTGAAGTGAAGCATCGGAATGTATAACTAGTGTCTCAGGAATGGTTCAAAACATAGACAGTAGGAAGAGTCAGATTTCTTGTACTTGAGTCGGCATTGTGCCTTTTGTATTTAATTCCGATGCAATTTCTGTGTTTCATCGTCAATAAGAAGGTCCAAGTGATACAGTCAACCTAAAGTAAAGCATCGGAAACTATAACTAGTGTCACCGGAATGGTTCAAAACATAGACAGTGAGAAGAGTCAGTCTTCTTGTACTTAAGTCGGCATTGTGCCTTTTGTATTTAATTCCGATGCAATTTCTGTGTTTCATCGTAAATTAGAAGGTCAGAGGGATACAGTAAACCTGAAGTGAAGCATCGGAATCTGTAACTAGTGTCACAGGAATATTTCTAAACATAGACAGTAAGAAGAGTCAGTCTTCTTGTACTTAGGTCTGCATTGTGCCTTTTGTATTTAATTCCGATGCAATATCTGTGTTTCATCGTCAATAAGAAGGACCAAGGGATAAAATAAACATATAGTGAAGCATCGGAATCTAAAACTGGTCTCACAGGAAATGTTCACAACATAGACAGAAAGAAGAGACAGTCTTCTTGTACTTAAGTCGGCATTGTGCCTTTTGTATTTAATTCCGTTGCAATTTCTGTGTTTCGTCGTCAATAATAAGGTCAGAGGGCTACAGTAAACCTGAAGTGAAGCATCGGAATCTATAGCTATTGTCACAGGAATGTTTCAAAACAGAGACATTAAGAAAAGTCAGTCTTCTTGTACTTAAGTCGGCATTGTGCCATTTCTATTAAATTCCGATGCAATTTCTGTGTTTCATCATCAAGAAGAATGTCAGAGGGAAACCGTAAACCTGAAGTGAAGCATCGGAATCTATAACAAGTGTCACAGGAATGGTTCAAAATATAGACAGTAGGAAGAGTCAGTCTTCTTGTACTTAAGTCGGCAAGGTGTCTTTTGTATTTAATTCCGATGCAATTTCTGTGTTTCATCGTCAATAAGAAGGTCCAAGGGATACAGTAAACATATTTTGAAGCATCGGAATCTAAAACTGGTCTCTCAGGAAATGTTCAAAACATAGCCAGTAAGAAGAGCCAGTCCTCTTGTACTTAAGTCGGCATTGAGCCTTTTCTATTTAATTCCGATGCAATTTCTGTGTTTCGTCGTCAATAAGAAGGTCAAGGGGATACAGTAAACCTGAAGTGAAGCATCGGAATCTAATACCGGTCTCACAGGAATGGTTCAAAAAATTGACAGTAGGAAGAGTCAGTTTTCTTGTACTTGAGTCAGCATTGTGCCTTTTGTATTTAATTCCGACGCAATTTCTGTGTTTCATCGTCAATAAGAAGGTCCAAGGGATACAGTAAACCTGAAGTGAGGCATCGGAATCTATAACTAGTGTCACAGGAATAGTTCAAAACATAGACAGTAGGAAGAGTAAGTCTTCTAGTACTTAAGTCGGCATTGTGCCTTTTGTATTTAATTCCGATGCAAATTCTGTGTTTCATCATCAATAAGAAGGTCCAAGGGATACAGTAAACCTGAAGATAGGCATCGGAATCTATAACTAGTGTCACAGGAATGGTTCAAAACATAGTGAGTAAGAAGAGTCAGACTTCTTGTACATAAGTCCTCATGGTGCCTTTTGTATTTAATTCCGATTCAATTTCTGTGTTTCGTCGTCAATAAGAAGGTCCAAGGGAAACAGTGAACCTGAAGTGAAGCATCGGAATCTAATACCGATCTCACAGGAAAGGTTCATAGCATAGAGTGTAAGATGAGCCAGTCATCTTGTATTTGAGTCGGCATTGTGCCTTTTGTATTTAATTCCGATTCAATTTCTAAGTTTCATCGTCAATAAGAAGGTCAGAGGGATACAGTGAAACTGAAGTGAAGCATCGGAATCTATAACTAGTGTCACAGGGATGGTTAAAATCATTGACAGTAAAAAGAGTCAGTCATCTTGTACTTAAGTCGGCATTGTGCCTTTTGTATTTAATTCCGATGCCATTTCTGTGTTTCATCGTCAATAAGATGATCCAAGTGATACAGTAAACCTAAAGTGAAGCATCGGAATCTATCACTAGTGTCACAGGAATGGTTTTTTGAAACATAGTCAGTAAGAAGAGTCAATCTTCTTGTACTTAAGTCAGCATTGTGCCTTTTCTATTTAATTCCGATGCAATTTCTGTGTTTTATCGTCAATAAGAAGGTCAGGGGGATACAGTAAACCAGAAGTGAAGCATCGGAATCTATAACTAGTGTCACAGGGATGGTTCAAAACGTAGACAGTAGGAAGAGTCAGTCTTCTTGTACTTAAGTCGGCATTGTGCTTTTTCTATTTAATTCCGATGCAAATTCTGTGTTTCGTCGTCAATAAGAAGGTCCAAGGGATGCAGTAAACCTGAAGTGAAGCATCGGAATCTATAACTAGTGTCACAGGAATGATTCAAAACATAGACAGTAAGAAAAGTCAGTCTTCTTGTACTTAAGTCAGCATTGTGCCTTTTCTATTCAATTCCGATGCAATTTCTGTGTTTTATCGTCAATAAGAAGGTCAGGGGGATACAGTAAACCAGAAGTGAAGCATCGGAATCTATAACTAGTGTCACAGGGATGGTTCAAAACGTAGACAGTAGGAAGAGTCAGTCTTCTTGTACTTAAGTCGGCATTGTGCTTTTTCTATTTAATTCCGATGCAAATTCTGTGTTTCGTCGTCAATAAGAAGGTCCAAGGGATGCAGTAAACCTGAAGTGAAGCATCGGAATCTATAACTAGTGTCACAGGAATGATTCAAAACATAGACAGTAAGAAAAGTCAGTCTTCTTGTACTTAAGTCGGCATTGTGCCTTTTCTATTTAATTCCGATGCAATTTCTGTGTTTCAACATCAAGAAGAAGGTCAGAGGGATACAGTAAACCTGAAGTGAAGCATCGGAATGTATAAATAGTGTCACAGGAATGGTTCAAAACATAGACAGTAGGATGGGTCAGTTTTCTTGTACTTGAGTCGGCATTGTGCCTTTTGTATTTAATTTTGATGCAATTTCTGTGTTTCATCGTCAACAAGAAGGTCAGAGGGATACAGTAAACCTGAAGTGAAGCATCGGAATCTATAACAAGTGTCACAGGAATGGTTCAAAAAATAGACAGTAGGAAGAGTCAGTCTTCTTGTACTTAAGTCGGCATTGTGCCTTTTGGATTTAATTCCGATGCAATTTCTGTGTTTCATCGTCAATAAGAAGGTCCAAGGGATACAGTAAACCTGAAGTGAGGCATCGGAATCTATAAGTAGTGTCACAGGAATGGTTCAAAACATAGAGAGCAGGAAGAGTAAGTCTTCTTGTACTTAAGTCGGCATTGTGCCTTTTGTATGTAATTTCGATGCAATTTCTGTGTTTCATCATCATTAAAAGGGTCAGAGGGATGCAGTAAACCTGAAGTGAGGCATCGGAATCTATAACTAGTGTCACAGGAATGGTTTAAAACATAGTCAGTAAGAAGACTCAGTCTTCTTGTACTTAAGTCGGCATGGTGTCTTTTGTATTTAATTCCGATGCAATTTCTGTGTTTCGTCGTCAATAAGAAGGTCAAGGGGATACAGTAAACCTGAAGTGAAGAATCGGAATCTAATACCGGTCTCACAGGAATGGTTATAAAAATTGACAGTAGGAAGAGTCAGTTTTCTTGTACTTGAGTCAGCATTGTTCGTTTTGTATTTAATTCCGACGCAATTTCTGTGTTTCATCGTCAATAAGAAGGTCCAAGGGATACAGTAAACCTGAAGTGAGGCATCGGAATCTATAACTGGTGTCACAGGAATAGTTCAAAACATAGACAGTAGGAAGAGTAAGTCTTCTTGTACTTAAGTCGGCATTGTGCCTTTTGTATTTTATTCCGCTGCAATTTCTGTGTTTCGTCGTCAATAAGAAGGTCAGAGGGCTACAGTAAACCTGAAGTGAGACATCGGAATCTATAACTATTGTCACAGGAATGGTTCAAAACATAGTCAGGAAGAAGACTCAGTCTTCTTGTACTTAAGTCGGCATGGTGTCTTTTGTATTTAATTCCGATGCAATTTCTGTGTTTCATCGTCAATAAGAAGATCCAAGTGATACAGTAAACCTAAAGTGAAGCCTCGGAATCTATCACTAGTGTCACAGTAATGGTTTTTTGAAACATAGTCAGTAAGAAGAGTCAATCTTCTTGTACTTAAGTCAGCATTGTGCCTTTTCTATTTAATTCCGATGCAATTTCTGTGTTTTATCGTCAATAAGAAGGTCAGAGGGATACAGTAAACCTGAAGTGAGGCATCAGAACCTATAACTAGTGCCACAGGAATGGTTCAAAACATAGACAGTCAGAAGAGTCGGTCTACTTGTTCTTAAGTCGGCATTGTGCCTTTTATATTTAATTCCGATGCAATTTCTGTGTTTCATCATCAAGAAGAAGGTCAGAGGGATACAGTAAACCTGAAGTGAAGCATCGGAATGTATAACTAGTGTCACAGGAATGGTTCAAAACAAAGACAGTAGGATGAGTCAGTTTTCTTGTACTTGAGTCGGCATTGTGCCTTTTGTATTTAATTTTGATGCAATTTCTGTGTTTCACCGTCAACAAGAAGGTCAGAGGGATACAGTAAACCTGAAGTGAAGCATCGGAATCTATAACAAGTGTCACAGGAATGGTTCAAAAAATAGACAGTAGGAAGAGTCAGCCTTCTTGTACTTAAGTCGGCATTGTGCCTTTTGGATTTAATTCCGTTGCAATTTCTGTGTTATATCGTCAATAAGAAGATCCAAGTGATACAGTAAACCTAAAGTGAAGCATCGGAATCTATCACTAGTGTCACAGGAATGGTTTTTTGAAACATAGTCAGTAAGAAGAGTCAATCTTCTTGTACTTAAGTCAGCATTGTGCCTTTTGTATTTAATTCCGATGCAATTTCTGTGTTTCATCGTCAATAAGAAGGTCCCAGGGGATACAGTAAACACATTTTGAGCATCGGAATCTAGAACTGGTCTCACAGGAAATGTTCAAAACATAGCCAGTAAGAAGAGCTAGTCCTCTTGTACTTAAGTCGGCATTGAGCCTTTTCGATTTAATTCCGATGCAATTTCTGTGTTTTATCATCAAGAAGAAGGTCAGAGGGATACAGTAAACCTGAAGTGGGGCATCGGAATCTGTCACTAGTGTCACAGGAATGGTTTTTAAAACATAGTCAGTAAGAAGAGTCAATCTTCTTGTACTTAAGTCAGCATTGTGCCTTTTGTATTTAACTCCGACGCAATTTCTGTGTTTCATCGTCAATAAGAAGGTCCAAGGAATACAGTAAGCCTGAAGTGAAGCATCGCAATCTATAACTAGTGTCCCAGGAATGGTTCAAAACATAGTCAGTAAGAAGAGCCAGTCTTGTATTTGAGTCGGCATTGTGCCTCTTGTATTTAATTCCGATGCAATTTCTAAGTTTCATCGTCAATAAGAAGAAGAGAGGTATACAGTAAACCTGAAGTGAAGCATCGGAATCTATAACTAGTGTCACAGGAATAGTTAAAAACATTGACAATAAGAAGAGTCTGTCTTCTTGTACTTAAGTCGGCATTGTGCCTTTTGTATTTTATTCCGATGCAATTTCTAGGGTTCATCGTCAATAAGAAGGTCCAAGGGATGCAGTAAACATTTTTTGAAGCATCGGAATCTAAAACTGGTCTCACAGGAAATGTTCAAAACATAGCCAGTAAGTAGAGCCAGTCCTCTTGTACTTAAGTCGGCATTGAGCCTTTTCTATTTAATTCCGATGCAATTTCTGTGTTTCGTCGTCAATAAGAAGGTCAAGGGGATACAGTAAACCTGAAGTGAAGCATCGGAATCTAATACGGGTCTCACAGGAATGGTTCAAAAAATTGACAGTAGGAAGAGTCAGTTTTCTTGTACTTGAGTCAGCATTGTTCCTTTTGTATTTAATTCCGACGCAATTTCTGTGTTTCATCGTGAATAAGAAGGTCCAAGGGATACAGTAAACCTGAAGTGAGGCATCGGAATCTATAACTAGTGTCACAGGAATAGTTCAAAACATAGACAGTAAGAAGAGTAAGTCTTCTAGTACTTAAGTCGGCATTGTGCCTTTTGTATTTAATTCCGATGCAAATTCTGTGTTTCATCATCTATAAGAAGGTCCAAGGGATACAGTAAACCTGAAGATAGGCATCGGAATCTATAACTAGTGTCACAGGAATGGTTCAAAGCATAGTGAGTAAGAAGAGTCAGTCTTCTTGTTCATAAGTCGGCATGGTGCCTTTTGTATTTACGTCCGATGCAATTTCTGTGTTTCGTCGTCAATAAGAAGGTCCAAGGGAAACAGTGAACCTGAAGTGAAGCATCGGAATCTAATACCGATCTCACAGGAAAGGTTCATAGCATAGAGAGTAAGAAGAGCCAGTCATCTTGTATTTGAGTCGGCATTGTGCCTTTTGTATTTAATTCCGATGCAATTTCTAAGTTTCATCGTCAATAAGAAGGTCAGAGGGATACAGTGAAACTGAAGTGAAGCATCGGAATCTATAACTAGTGTCACAGGAATGGTTAAAATCATTGACAGTAAAAAGAGTCAGTCATCTTGTACTTAAGTCGGCATTGTGCCTTTTGTATTTAATTCCGATGCAATTTCTGTGTTTCATCGTCAATAAGAAGATCCAAGTGATACAGTAAACCTAAAGTGAAGCATCGGAATCTATCACTAGTGTCACAGGAATGGTTTTTTGAAACATAGTCAGTAAGAAGAGTCAATCTTCTTGTACTTAAGTCAGCATTGTGCCTTTTCTATATAATTCCGATGCAATTTCTGTGTTTTATCGTCAATAAGAAGGTGAGAGGGATACAGTAAACCTGAAGTCAAGCATCGGAATCTATAACTAGTGTCACAGGGATGGTTCAAAACGTAGACAGTAGGAAGAGTCAGTATACTTGTCCTTATGTCGGCATTGTGCCTTTTGTATTTACTTCCAATGCAATTTCTGTGTGTGCTCGTCAATAAGAGGGTCAGAGGGATACAGTAAACCTGAAGTGAGGCATCAGAATCTATAACTAGTGCCACAGGAATGGTTCAAAACATAGACAGTCAGAAGAGTCAGTCTACTTGTTCGTAAGTCGACATTGTGCCTTTTGTATTTAATTCCGATGCAATTTCTGTGTTTCATCATCAAGAAGAAGGTCAGAGGGATACAGTAAACCTGAAGTGAAGCATCGGAATGTATAACTAGTGTCACAGGAATGGTTCAAAACATAGACAGTAGGATGAGTCAGTTTTCTTGTACTTGAGTCAGCATTGTGCCTTTTGTATTTAATTTTGATGCAATTTCTGTGTTTCATCGTCAACAAGAAGGTCAGAGGGATACAGTAAACCTGAAGTGAAGCATCGGAATGTATAACAAGTGTCACAGGAATGGTTCAAAAAATAGACAGTAGGAAGAGTCAGCCTTCTTGTACTTAAGTCGGCATTGTGCCTTTTGGATTTAATTCCGATGCAATTTCTGTGTTTCATCGTCAATAAGAAGGTCCAAGGGATACAGTTAACCTGAAGTGAGGCATCGGAATCTATAAGTAGTGTCACAGGAATGGTTCAAAACATAGAGAGTAGGAAGAGTAAGTCTTCTTGTACTTAAGTCGGCATTGTGCCTTTTGTATTTAATTCCGATGCAATTTCTGTGTTTCATCTTCATTAAAAGGGTCAGAGGGATGCAGTAAACCTGAAGGGAGGCATCGGAATCTATAACTAGTGTCACAGGAATGGTTCAACACATAGTCAGTAAGAAGACTCAGTCTTCTTGTACTTCAGTCGGCATTATGTCTTTTGTATTTCATTGCGATGCAATTTCTGTGTTTCATCGTCAATAAGAAGGTCCAAGGGATACAGTAAACATATTTTGAAGCATCGGAATCTAAAATTGCTCTCACAGAAAATTTTCAAAACATAGCCAGTAAGAAGAGCCAGTCCTCTTGTACTTAAGTCGGCATTGAGCCTTTTCTATTTAATTCCGATGCAATTTCTGTGTTTCTTCGTCAATAAAAAGGTCAAGGGGATACAGTAAACCTGAAGTGAAGCATCGGAATCTAATACCGGTCTCACAGGAATGGTTCAAAAAATTGACAGTAGGAAGAGTCAGTTTTCTTGTACTTGAGTCTGCATTATGCCTTTTGTATTTAATTCCGACGCAATTTCTGTGTTTCATCGTCAATAAGAAGGTCAGAGGGATACAGCAAACCTGAAGTGAAGCATCGGAATCTATAACTAGTGTCACAGGAATAGTTCAAAACATAGACAGTAGGAAGAGTAAGTCTTCTTGTACTTAAGTCGGCATTGTGCCTTTGTATTTAATTCCGATGCAAATTCTGTGTTTCATCATCAATAAGAAGGTCCAAGGGATACAGTAAACCTGAAGATAGGCATCGGAAACTATAACTAGAGTCACAGGAATGGTTCAAAACATAGTGAGTAAGAAGAGTCAGTCTTCTTGTACATAACTCGGCATGGTGCCTTTTGTATTTAATTCCGATGCAATTTCTGTGTTTCGTCGTCAATAAGAAGGTCCAAGGGAAACAGTGAACCTGAAGTGAAGCAACGGAATCTAATACCGATCTCACAGGAAAGGTTCATAGCATAGAGAGTAAGAAGAGCCAGTCATCTTGTATTTGAGTCGGCATTGTGCCTTTTGTATTTAATTCCGATGCAATTTCTAAGCTTCATCGTCAATAAGAAGGTCAGAGGGATACAGTGTAACTGAAGTGAAGCATCGGAATCTATAACTAGTGTCACAGGAATGGTTAAAATCATTGACAGTAAAAAGAGTCAGTCATCTTGTACTTAAGTCGGCATTGTGCCTTTTGTATTTAATTCCGATGCAATTTCTGTGTTTCATCGTCAATAAGAAGATCCAAGTGATACAGTAAACCTAAAGTGAAGCATCGGAATCTATCACTAGTGTCGCAGGAATGGTTTTTTGAAACATAGTCAGTAAGAAGAGTCAATCTTCTTGTATTTAAGTCAGCATTGTGCCTTTTCTATTTAATTCCGATGCAATTTCTGTGTTTTATCATCAAGAAGAAGGTCAGAGGGATACAGCACACCTGAAGTGAAGAATCGGAATCTGTAACTAGTGACACAGGAATGGTTCAAATCATAGACAGTAAGAAGAGTCAGTCTTCTTGTACTTAGATCGGCATTGTGCCTTTTCGATTTAATTCCGATGCAATTTCTGTGTTTTATCATCGAGAAGAAGGTCAGAGGGATACAGTAAACCTGAAGTGAGGCTTCGGAATCTGTCACTAGTGTCACGGGAATGGTTTTTAAAACATAGTCAGTAAGAAGAGTCAATCTTCTTGTACTTAAGTCAGCATTGTGCCTTTTGTATTTAACTCCGATGCAATTTCTGTGTTTCATCGTCAATAAGAAGGTCCAAGGGATACAGTAAGCCTGAAGTGAAGCATCGCAATCTATAACTAGTGTCCCAGGAATGGTTCAAAACATAGTCAGTAAGAAGAGCCATTCTTGTATTTGAGTCGGCATTGTGCCTCTTGTATTTAATTCCGATGCAATTTCTAAGTTTCATCGTCAATAAGAATAAGAGAGGTATACAGTAAACCTGAAGTGAAGCATCGGAATCTATAACTAGTGTCACAGGAATAGTTAAAACATTGACAGTAAGAAGAGTCTGTCTTCTTGTACTTAAGTCGGCATTGTGCCTTTTGTATTTTATTCCGATGCAATTTCTGTGGTTCGTCGTCAATAAGAAGGTCCAAGGGATGCAGTAAACCTGAAGTGAGGCATCGGAATCTATAAGTAGTGTCACAGGAATGGTTCAAAACATAGCCAGTAAGAAGAGTCAGTCTTCTTGTACTTAAGTCAGCATTGTGCCTTTTCTGTTTAATTCCGATGCAATTTCTGTGTTTCATCGTCAATAAGAGAGTCCAAGGGACACAGTAAACATATAGTGACGCATCTGAATCTAAAACTGGTCTCACAGGAAATGTTCAAAACATAGTCAGTAAGAAGAGTCAGTCTTCTTGTACTTAAGTCGGCATTGTGCCTTTTCTATTTAATTCCGATGCCATTTCTGTGTTTCGTCGTCAATAAGAAGGTCCATGGGATACAGTAAACCTGAAGTGAGGCATCGGAATCTATAAGTAGTGTCACAGGAATGGTTCAAACCATAGAGAGTAGGAAGAGTAAGTCTTCTTGTGCTTACGTCGGCATTGTGTCTTTTGTATTTAATTCCGATGCAATTTCTGTGTTTCATCATCATTAAAAGGGTCAGAGGGATGCAGTAAACCTGAAGTGAGGCATCGGAATCTATAACTAGTGTCACAGGAATGGTTCAAAACATAGTCAGTAAGAAGAATCAGTCTTCTTGTACTTAAGTCGGCATGGTGTCTTTTGTATTTAATTCCGTTGCAATTTCTGTGTTTCATCGTCAATAAGAAGGTCCAAGGGATACAGTAAACATATTTTGAGCATCGGAATCTAAAACTGGTCTCACAGGAAATGTTCAAAACATAGCCAGTAAGAAGAGCCAGTCCTCTTGTACTTAAGTCGGCATTGAGCATTTTCTATTTAATACCGATGCAATTTCTGTGTTTCGTCGTCAATAAGAAGGTCAAGGGGATACAGTAAACCTGAAGAGAAGCATCGGAATCTAATACCGGTCTCACAGGAATGGTTCAACACATTGACAGTAGGAAGAGTCAGTTTTCTTGTACTTGAGTCAGCATTGTGCCTTTTGTATTTAATTCCGACGCAATTTCTGTGTTTCATCGTCAATAAGAAGGTCAGAGGGATACAGTAAACCTGAAGTGAAGCATCGGAATCTATAACAAGTGTCACAGGAATAGTTCAGAAAATAGACAGTAGGAAGAGTCAGTCTTCTTGTGCTAAAGTCGGCATTGTGCCTTTTGTATTTAATTCCGATGCAATTTCTGTGTTTCATCGTCAATAAGAAGGTCCAAGGGATACAGTAAACCTGAAGTGAGGCATCGGAATCTATAACTAGTGTTCACAGGAATAGTTCAAAAGATAGACAGTAGGAAGAGTAAGTCTTCTAGTACTTAAGTCGGCATTGTGCCTTTTGTATTTAATTCCGATGCAAATTCTGTGTTTCATCATCAATAAGAAGGTCCAAGGGATACAGTAATCCTGAAGTTAGGCATCGGAATCTATAACTAGTGTCACAGGAATGGTTCAAAACATAGTCAGTAAGAAGAGTCAGTCTTCTTGTACATAAGTCGGCATGGTGCCTTTTGTATTTAATTCCGATGCAATTTCTGTGTTTCGTCGTTAATAAGAAGGTCCAAGGGAAACAGTGAACATGAAGTGAAGCATCGGAATCTAATACCGATCTCACAGGAAAGGTTCATATCATAGAGAGTATGAAGAGCCAGTCATCTTGTATTTGAGTCGGCATTGTGCCTTTTGTATTTAATTCCGATGCAATTTCTAAGTTTCATCGTCAATAAGAAGGTCTGAGGGATACAGTGAAACTGAAGTGAAGCATCGGAATCTATAACTAGTGTCACAGTGATGGTTGAAATCATTGACAGTAAAAAGAGTCAGTCATCTTGTACTTAAGTCGGCATTGTGCCTTTTGTATTTAATTCCGATGCAATTTCTGTGTTTCATCGTCAATACGAAGATCCAAGTGATACAGTAAACCTAAAGTGAAGCATCGGAATCTATCACTAGTGTCACAGGAATGGTTTTTTGAAACATAGTCAGTAAGAAGAGTCAATCTTCTTGTACTTAAGTCGGCATTGTGCCTTTTGTATTTAATTCCGATGCAATTTCTGTGTTTCATCGTCAATAAGAAGATCCAAGTGATACAGTAAACCTAAAGTGAAGCATCGGAATCTATCACTAGTGTCACAGGAATGGTTTTTTGAAACATAGTCAGTAAGAAAAGTCAATCTTCTTGTATTTAAGTCAGCATTGTGCCTTTTCTATTTAATTCCGATGCAATTTCTGTGTTTTATCGTCAATAAGAAGGTCATAGGGATACAGTAAACCTGAAGTGAAGCATCGGAATCTATAACTAGTGTCACAGGGATGGTTCAAAACATAGACAGTGGGAAGAGTCAATCTTCTTGTACTTAAGTCAGCATTGTGCCTTTTGTATTTAACTCCGCTGCAATTTCTGTGTTTCATCGTCAATAAGAAGGTCCAAAGGAATACAGTAAGCCTGAAGTGAAGCATCGCAATCTATAACTAGAGTCCCAGGAATGGTTCAAAACATAGTCAGTAAGAAGAGCCAGTCTTCTTGTATTTGAGTCGGCATTTTGCCTTTTGTATTTAATTCCGATGCAATTTCTAAGTTTCATCGTCAATAAGAAGAAGAGAGGTATACAGTAAACCTGAAGTGAAGCATCGGAATCTATAACTAGTGTCACAGGAATAGTTAAAAGCATTGACAGTAAGAAGAGTCAGTCTTCTTGTACTTAGGTCGGCATTGTGCTTTTTCGATTTAATTCCGATGCAATTTCTGTGTTTTATCATCACGAAGAAGGTCAGGGGGATACAGTAAACCTGAAGTGAGGCATCGGAATCTATCACTAGTGTCACAGGAATGGTTTTTAAAACATAGTCAGTAAGAAGAGTCAATCTTCTTGTACTTAAGTCAGCATTGTGCCTTTTGTATTTAACTCCGATGCAATTTCTGTGTTTCATCGTCAATAAGAAGGTCCAAGGGATACAGTAAGCCTGAAGTGAAGCATCGCAATCTATAACTAGTGTCCCAGGAATGGTTCAAAGCATAGTCAGTAAGAAGAGCCAGTCTTCTTGTTTTTGAGTCGGCATTGTGCCTTTTGTATTTAATTCCGATGCAATTTCTAAGTTTCATCGTCAATAAGAAGAAGAGAGGTATACAGTAAACCTGAAGTGAAGCATCGGAATCTATAACTAGTGTCACAGGAATGGTTAAAAACATTGACAGTAAAAAGAGTCTGTCTTCTTGTACTTAAGTCAGCATTGTGCCTTTTGTATTTAATTCCGATGCAATTCCTGTGTTTCATCGTCAATAAGAAGGTCCAAGGGATACAGTAAACACATTTTGAGCATCGGAATCTAGAACTGGTCTCACAGGAAATATTCAAAACATAGCCAGTAAAAAGAGCTAGTCCTCTTGTACTTAAGTCGGCATTGAGTCTTTTCTATTTAATTCCGATGCAATTTCTGTGTTTTATCATCAAGAAGAAGGTCAGAGGGATACAGCACACCTGAAGTGAAGAATCGGAATCTGTAACTAGTGACACAGGAATGGTTTTTAAAACATAGTCAGTAAGAAGAGTCAATCTTCTTGTACTTAAGTCAGCATTGTGCCTTTTGTATTTAACTCCGATGCAATTTCTGTGTTTCATCGTCAATAAGAAGGTCCAAGGGATACAGTAAGCCTGAAGTGAAGCATCGCAATCTATAACTAGTGTCCCAGGAATGGTTCAAAACATAGTCAGTAAGAAGAGCCATTCTTGTATTTGAGTCGGCATTGTGCCTCTTGTATTTAATTCCGATGCAATTTCTAAGTTTCATCGTCAATAAGAAGAAGAGAGGTATACAGTAAACCTGAAGTGAAGCATCGGAATCTATAACTAGTGTCACAGGAATAGTTAAAAACATTGACAGTAAGAAGAGTCTGTCTTCTTGTACTTAAGTCGGCATTGTGCCTTTTGTATTCTATTCCGATGCAATTTCTGTGGTTCATCGTCAATAAGAAGGTCCAAGGGATACAGTAAACCTGAAGTGAGGCATCGGAATCTATAAGTAGTGTCACAGGAATGGTTCAAAACATAGACAGTAAGAAGAGTCAGTCTTCTTGTACTTAAGTCAGCATTGTGCCTTTTCTGTTTAATTCCGATGCAATTTCTGTGTTTCATCGTCAATAAGACAGTCCAAGGGACACAGTAAACATATAGTGACGCATCTGAATCTAAAACTGGTCTCACAGGAAATGTTCAAAACATAGTCAGTAAGAAGAGTCAGTCTTCTTGTACTTAAGTCGGCATTGTGCCTTTTCTATTTAATTCCGATGCCATTTCTGTGTTTCGTCGTCAATAAGAAGGTCCAAGGGATACAGTAAACCTGAAGTGAGGCATCGGAATCTATAAGTAGTGTCACAGGAATGGTTCAAACCATAGAGAGTAGGAAGAGTAAGTCTTCTTGTGCTTACGTCGGCATTGTGCCTTTTGTATTTAATTCTGATGCAATTTCTGTGTTTCATCATCATTAAAAGGGTCAGAGGGATGCAGTAAACCTGAAGTGAGGCATCGGAATCTATAACTAGTGTCACAGGAATGGTTCAAAACATAGTCAGTAAGAAGAATCAGTCTTCTTGTACTTAAGTCGGCATGGTGTCTTTTGTATTTAATTCCGATGCAATTTCTGTGTTTCATCGTCAATAAGAAGGTCCAAGGGATACAGTAAACATATTTTGAGCATCGGAATCTAAAACTGGTCTCACAGGAAATGTTCAAATCATAGCCAGTAAGAAGAGCCAGTCCTCTTGTACTTAAGTCGGCATTGAGCCTTTTCTATTTAATTCCGATGCAATTTCTGTGTTTCGTCGTCAATAAGAAGGTCAAGGGGATACAGTAAACCTGAAGTGAAGCATCGGAATCTAATACCGGTCTCACAGGAATGGTTCAAAGCATTGACAGTAGGAAGAGTCAGTTTTCTTGTACTTGAGTCAGCATTGTGCCTTTTGTATTTAATTCCGACGCAATTTCTGTGTTTCATCGTCAATAAGAAGGTCAAAGGGATACAGTAAACCTGAAGTGAAGCATCGGAATCTATAACAAGTGTCACAGGAATGGTTCAGAAAATAGACAGTAGGAAGAGTCAGTCTTCTTTTGCTAAAGTCGGCATTGTGCCTTTTGTATTTAATTCCGATGCAATTTCTGTGTTTCATCGTCAATAAGAAGGTCCAAGGGATACAGTAAACCTGAAGTGAGGCATCGGAATCTATAACTAGTGTTCACAGGAATAGTTCAAAACATAGACAGTAGGAAGAGTAAGTCTTCTAGTACTTAAGTCGGCATTGTGCCTTTTGTATTTAATTCCGATGCAAATTCTGTGTTTCATCATCAATAAGAAGGTCCAAGGGATACAGTAATCCTGAAGTTAGGCATCGGAATCTATAACTAGTGTCACAGGAATGGTTCAAAATATAGTCAGTAAGAAGAGTCAGTCTTCTTGTACATAAGTCGGCATGGTGCCTTTTGTATTTAATTCCGATGCAATTTCTGTGTTTCGTCGTTAATAAGAAGGTCCAAGGGAAACAGTGAACATGAAGTGAAGCATCGGAATCTAATACCGATCTCACAGGAAAGGTTCATAGCATAGAGAGTAAGAAGAGCCAGTCATCTTGTATCTGAGTCGGCATTGTGCCTTTTGTATTTAATTCCGATGCAATTTCTAAGTTTCATCGTCAATAAGAAGGTCTGAGGGATACAGTGAAACTGAAGTGAAGCATCGGAATCTATAACTAGTGTCACAGGAATGGTTTAAATCATTGACAGTAAAAAGAGTCAGTCATCTTGTACTTAAGTCGGCATTGTGCCTTTTGTATTTAATTCCGATGCAATTTCTGTGCTTCATCGTCAATAAGAAGATCCAAGTGATACAGTAAACCTAAAGTGAAGCATCGGAATCTATCACTAGTGTCACAGGAATGGTTTTCTGAAACATAGTCAGTAAGAAGAGTCAATCTTCTTGTACTTAAGTCAGCATTGTGCCTTTTCTATTTAATTCCGATGCAATTTCTGTGTTTTATCGTCAATAAGAAGGTCAGAGGGATACAGTAAACCTGAAGTGAAGCATCGGAAACTATAACTAGTGACACAGGAATGGTTCAAATCATAGACAGTAAGAAGAGTCAGTCTTCTTGTACTTAGGTCGGCATTGTGCCTTTTCGATTTAATTCCGATGCAATTTCTGTGTTTTATCATCAAGAAGAAGGTCAGAGGGATACAGTAAACCTGAAGTGAAGCATCGGAATCTATCACTAGTGTCGCAGGAATGGTGTTTAAAACATAGTCAGTAAGAAGAGTCAATCTTCTTGTACTTAAGTCAGCATTGTGCCTTTTGTATTTAACTCCGCTGCAATTTCTGTGTTTCATCGTCAATAAGAAGGTCCAAAGGAATACAGTAAGCCTGAAGTGAAGCATCGCAATCTATAACTAGTGTCCCAGGAATGGTTCAAAACATAGTCAGTAAGAAGAGCCAGTCTTCTTGTATTTGAGTCGGCATTTGGCCTTTTGTATTTAATTCCGATGCAATTTCTAAGTTTCATCGTCAATAAGAAGAAGAGAGGTATACAGTAAACCTGAAGTGAAGCATCGGAATCTATAACTAGTGTCACAGGAATAGTTAAAAACATTGACAGTAAGAAGAGTATGTCGTCTTGTACTTAAGTCGGAATTTGGCCTTATGTATTTTATTCCGATGCAATTTCTGTGTTTCATCGTCAATAAGATGGTCCAAGGGATACAGTAAACCTGAAGTGAGGCATCGGAATCTTTAAGTAGTGTCACAAGAATGGTTCAAAACATAGACAGTAAGGAGAGTCAGTCTTCTTGTACTTAAGTCAGCATTGTGCCTTTTCTGTTTGATTCCGATGGAATTTCTGTGTTTCATCGTCAATAAGAGAGTCCAAGGGATACAGTAAACATATAGTGACGCATCTGAATCTAAAACTGGTCTCACAGGAAGTGTTCAAAACATAGTCAGTAAGAAGAGTCAGGCTTCTTGTACTTAAGTCGGCTTTGTGCCTTTTCTATTTAATTCCGATGCCATTTCTGTGTTTCGTCGTCAATAAGAAGGTCCAAGGGATACAGTAAACCTGAAGTGAAGCATCGCAATCTAAAACTGGTCTCATAGGAAAGGCTCAAATCATAGAGGGTAAGAAGAGCCAGTCATCTTGTATTTGAGTCGGCATTGTGCCCTTTGTATTTAATTCCAATGCCATTTCTGTGTTTTATCGTCAATAAGAAGGTCCAATTGATACAGCAAACCTAAAGTGAAGCATCGCAATTTATAACTAGTGTCCCAGGAATGGTTCAAAACATAGTCAGTAAGAAGAGTCAGTCTTCTTGTACTTTAGTCATCATTGTGCCTTTTCTATTTAATTCCGATGCAATTTCTGTGTTTTATCGTCATTAAGAAGGTCAGAGGGATACAGTAAACTTGAAGTGAAGCATCGGAATCAATAGCTAGTGTCACAGGGATGGTTCAAAGCGTAGACAGTAGGAAGAATCTGTCATCTTGTACTTATGTCGGCATTGTGATTTTTGTATTTAATTCCGATGCGATTTCTGTGTTTCATCGTCAATAAGAGGGTCAGAGGGTTATAGTCAACCTGAAGTGAGGCATCAGAATCTATAACTAGTGTCACAGGAATGGTTCAAAACATAGACAGTAGGTAGAGTCAGTATTCTTGTACTTAAGTCGGCATTGCGCCTTTTGTATTTAATTCCGATGCAACTTCTGTGTTTCATCGTCAATAAGAAGGTCCAAGGGATACAGTAAACCTGAAGTGAGGCATCGGAGTTTATAACTAGTGTCACAGGAATAGTTCAAAGCATAGACAGTAAGAAGTGACAGTCTTCTTGTACTTAAGTCAGCATTGTGCCTTTTCTATTCAATTCCGATGCAATTTCTGTGTTTCATCGACATTAGGAAGGTCAGAGGGATACATTAAACCTGAAGTGAAGCATCGGAATCAATAACTAGTGTCACAGGGATGGTTCAAAACGTAGACAGTAGGAAGAGTCAGTCTCCTTGTACTTAAGTCGGCATTGTGCCTTTTGTATTTAATTTCCATGCAATTTCTGTCTTTCATCGTCAATAAGAAGGTCCAAGGGATACAGTAAACCTGAAGTGAGGCATCGGAAACTATAAGTAGTGTCACAGGAATGGTTCAAAACATAGACAGTAGGAAGAGACAGTCTTCTTGTACTTATGTCGGCATTGTGCCTTTTGGATTTAATTCCGATGCAATTTCTGTGTTTCATCGTCAATAAGAAGGTCCAAGGGATACAGTGAACCTGTAGTGAGGCATCGGAATCCATAAGTAGTGTCACAGGAATGGTTCAAACCATAGAGAGTAGGAAGAGTAAGTCTTCTTGTACTTAAGTCGGCATTGTGCCTTTTGTATTTAATTCCGATGCAATTTCTGTGTTTCATCATCATTAAAAGGGTCAGAGGGATGCAGTAAACCTGAAGTGAGGCATCGGAATCTATAACTAGTGTCACAGGAATCGTTCAAAACATAGTCAGTAAGAAGACTCAGTCTTCTTGTACTTAAGTCGGCATGGTGTCTTTTGTATTTAGTTCCGATGCAATTTCTGTGTTTCGTCGTCAATAAGAAGGTCCAAGGGAAACAGTGAACCTGAAGTGGAGCATCGGAATCTAATACCGATCTCACAGGAAAGGTTCATAGCATAGAGAGTAAGAAGAGCCAGTCATCTTGTATTTGAGTCGGCATTGTGCCTTTTGTATTTAATTCCGATGCAATTTCTAAGTTTCATCGTCAATAAGAAGGTCAGAGGGATACAGTGAAACTGAAGTGAAGCATCGGAATCTATAACTAGTGTCACAGGAATGGTTAAAATCATTGACAGTATAAAGAGGCAGTCATCTTGTACTTAAGTCGGCATTGTGCCTTTTGTATTTTATTCCGATGCAATTTCTGTGTTTCATCGTCAATAAGAAGGTCCAAGGGATACAGTAAACCTGAAGTGAGGCATCGGAATCCATAAGTAGTGTCACAGGAATGGTTCAAAACATAGACAGTAAGAAGAGTCAGTCTTCTTGTACTTAAGTCAGCATTGTGCCTTTTCTGTTTAATTCCGATGCAATTTCTGTGTTTCATCGTCAATAAGAGAGTCCAAGGGATACAGTAAACATATAGTGACGCATCTGAATCTAAAGCTAGTCTCACAGGAAATGTTCAAAGTATAGTCAGTAAGAAGAGTCAGTCTTCTTGTACTTAAGTCGGCATTGTGCCTTTTCTATTTAATTCCGATGCAATTTCTGTGTGTCGTCGTCAATAAGAGGGTCCACGGGATACAGTAAACCTGAAGTGAAGCATCGGAATCTAAAAATGGTCTCGCAGGAAAGGTTCAAAACATAGAGAGTAAGAAGAGCCAGTCATCTTGTATTTGAGTCGGCATTGTGCCTTTTGTATTAAATTCCGATGCAATTTCTAAGTTTCATCGTCAATAAGAAGGTCAGAGGTATAGAGTAAACCTGAAGTTAAGAATCGGAATGCATAACTAGTGACACAGGAATGGTTAAAAACATTGACAGTAAGAAGAGTCAGTCTTCTTGTACTTAAGTCGGCATTGTGCCTTTTGTATTAATTTCCGATGCAATTTCTGTGTTTCATCGTCAATAAGAAGGTCCAAGTGTAAGAGTAAACCTAAAGCGAAGCATCGGAATCTATAACTAGTGTCACAGGCATGGTTCAAAACATAGTCAGTAAGAAGAGTCAGTCTTCTTGCACTTTAGTCATCATTGTGCCTTTTTATTTAATTCCGATCCAATTTCTGTGTTTTATCGTCATTAAGAAGGTCAGAGGGATACAGTAAACTCAAGGTGAAGCATCGGAATCAATAACAAGTGTCACGGGGATGGTTCAAAACGTAGACAGTAGGAAGAATCTGTCTACTTGTACTTATGTCGGCATTGTGATTTTTGTATTTAATTCCGATGCAATTTCTGTGTTTCATCGTCAATAAGAGGGTCAGAGTGTTACAGTGAACCTGAAGTGAGGCATCAGAATCTATAACTAGTGTCACAGGAATGCTTCAAAGAATAGACAGTAGGAGGAGTCAGTCATCTTGTACTTAAGTCGGCATTGTGCTTTTTCTATTTAATTCCGATGCCATTTCTGTGTTTCAGCGTCAACAAGAAGGTCCAATTGATACAGTAAACCTAAAGTGAAGCATTGGAATCTATAACTAGTGACACAGGAATGGTTCAAAACATAGTCAGTAAGAAGAGTCAGTCTTCTTGTACTTAAGTCAGCATTGTGCCTTTTCTATTTATTTCCGATGCTATTTCTGTGTTTTATCGTCAATAAGAAGGTCAGAGGGATACAGTAAACTTTAAGTGAAGCATCGGAATCTATAACTAGTGTCACAGGGATGGTTCAAAACGTAGACAGTAGGAAGAGTCAATCTTCTTGTACTGAAGTCGGCATTGTGATTTTTGTATTTAATTCTGATGCAATTTCTGTGTTTCATCGTCAATAAGAGGGTCAGAGGGATACAGTAAACCTGAAGTGAGGAATCAGAATCTATAACTAGTGTCACAGGAATGGTTCAAAACATAGACAGTAGGAAGAGTTAGTCTTCTTGTACTTAAGTCGCCATTGTGCCTTTTGTATTTAATTCCGATGCAACTTCTGTGTTTCATCGTCAATAAGTAGGTCCAAGGGATACAGTAAACCTGAAGTGAGGCATCGGAATCTATAACTAGTGACACAGGAGTGGGTCAAAACATAGACAGTAAGAAGAGTCACTCTTCTTGTACTTTAGTCATCATTGTGCCTTTTCTATTTAATTCCGATGCAATTACTGTGTTTTATCGTCATTAAGAAGTTCAGAGGGATACAGTAAACTTGAAGTGAAGCATCGGAATCAATAACTAGTGTCACAGGGATGGTTCAAAACGTAGACAGTAGGAAGAATCTGTCATTTTGTACTTATGTCGGCATTGTGATTTTTGTATTTAATTCCGATGCAATTTCTGCGTTTCATCGTCAATAAGAGGGTCAGAGGGTTACAGTTAACCTGACGTGAGGCATCAGAATCTATAACTAGTGTTCACAGGAATAGTTCAAAACATAGACAGTAGGAAGAGTAAGTCTTCTAGTACTTAAGTCGGCATTGTGCCTTTTGTATTTAATTCCGATGCAAATTCTGTGTTTCATCATCAATAAGAAGGTCCAAGGGATACAGTAATCCTGAAGTTAGGCATCGGAATCTATAACTAGTGTCACAGGAATGGTTCAAAATATAGTCAGTAAGAAGAGTCAGTCTTCTTGTACATAAGTCGGCATGGTGCCTTTTGTATTTAATTCCGATGCTATTTCTGTGTTTCGTCGTTAATAAGAAGGTCCAAGGGAAACAGTGAACTAGAAGTGAAGCATCGGAATCTAATACCGATCTCACAGGAAAGGTTCATAGCATAGAGAGTAAGAAGTGCGAGTCATCTTGTATCTGAGTCGGCATTGTGCCTTTTGTATTTAATTCCGATGCAATTTCTAAGTTTCATCGTCAATAAGAAGGTCTGAGGGATACAGTGAAACTGAAGTGAAGCATCGGAATCTATAACTAGTGTCACAGGAATGGTTTAAATCATTGACAGTAAAAAGAGTCAGTCATCTTGTACTTAAGTCGGCATTGTGCCTTTTGTATTTAATTCCGATGCAATTTCTGTGTTTCATCGTCAATAAGAAGATCCAAGTGATACAGTAAACCTAAAGTGAAGCATCGGAATCTATCACTAGTGTCACAGGAATGGTTTTTTGAAACATAGTCAGTAAGAAGAGTCAATCTTCTTGTACTTAAGTCAGCATTGTGCCTTTTCTATTTAATTCCGATGCAATTTCTGTGTTTTATCGTCAATAAGAAGGTCAGAGGGATACAGTAAACCTGAAGTGAAGCATCGGAAACTATAACTAGTGACACAGGAATGGTTCAAATCATAGACAGTAAGAAGAGTCAGTCTTCTTGTACTTAGGTCGGCATTGTGCCTTTTCGATTTAATTCCGATGCAATTTCTGTGTTTTATCATCAAGAAGAAGGTCAGAGGGATACAGTAAACCTGAAGTGAAGCATCGGAATCTATCACTAGTGTCGCAGGAATGGTGTTTAAAACATAGTCAGTAAGAAGAGTCAATCTTCTTGTACTTAAGTCAGCATTGTGCCTTTTGTATTTAACTCCGCTGCAATTTCTGTGTTTCATCGTCAATAAGAAGGTCCAAAGGAATACAGTAAGCCTGAAGTGAAGCATCGCAATCTATAACTAGTGTCCCAGGAATGGTTCATAACATAGTCAGTAAGAAGAGCCAGTCTTCTTGTATTTGAGTCGGCATTTGGCCTTTTGTATTTAATTCCGATGCAATTTCTAAGTTTCATCGTCAATAAGAAGAAGAGAGGTATACAGTAAACCTGAAGTGAAGCATCGGAATCTATAACTAGTGTCACAGGAATAGTTAAAAACATTGACAGTAAGAAGAGTATGTCGTCTTGTACTTAAGTCGGCATTTGGCCTTATGTATTTTATTCCGATGCAATTTCTGTGTTTCATCGTCAATAAGATGGTCCAAGGGATACAGTAAACCTGAAGTGAGGCATCGGAATCTATAAGTAGTGTCACAAGAATGGTTCAAAACATAGACAGTAAGGAGAGTCAGTCTTCTTGTACTTAAGTCAGCATTGTGCCTTTTCTGTTTAATTCCGATGGAATTTCTGTGTTTCATCGTCAATAAGAGAGTCCAAGGGATACAGTAAACATATAGTGACGCATCTGAATCTAAAACTGGTCTCACAGGAAGTGTTCAAAACATAGTCAGTAAGAAGAGTCAGGCTTCTTGTACTTAAGTCGGCTTTGTGCCTTTTCTATTTAATTCCGATGCCATTTCTGTGTTTCGTCGTCAATAAGAAGGTCCAAGGGATACAGTAAACCTGAAGTGAAGCATCGCAATCTAAAACTGGTCTCATAGGAAAGGCTCAAATCATAGAGGGTAAGAAGAGCCAGTCATCTTGTATTTGAGTCGGCATTGTGCCCTTTGTATTTAATTCCAATGCCATTTCTGTGTTTTATCGTCAATAAGAAGGTCCAATTGATACAGCAAACCTAAAGTGAAGCATCGCAATTTATAACTAGTGTCCCAGGAATGGTTCAAAACATAGTCAGTAAGAAGAGTCAGTCTTCTTGTACTTTAGTCATCATTGTGCCTTTTCTATTTAATTCCGATGCAATTTCTGTGTTTTATCGTCATTAAGAAGGTCAGAGGGATACAGTAAACTTGAAGTGAAGCATCGGAATCAATAGCTAGTGTCACAGGGATGGTTCAAAGCGTAGACAGTAGGAAGAATCTGTCATCTTGTACTTATGTCGGCATTGCGATTTTTGTATTTAATTCCGATGCGATTTCTGTGTTTCATCGTCAATAAGAGGGTCAGAGGGTTACAGTCAACCTGAAGTGAGGCATCAGAATCTATAACTAGTGTCACAGGAATGGTTCAAAACATAGACAGTAGGAAGAGTCAGTATTCTTGTACTTAAGTCGGCATTGCGCCTTTTGTATTTAATTCCGATGCAACTTCTGTGTTTCATCGTCAATAAGAAGGTCCAAGGGATACAGTAAACCTGAAGTGAGGCATCGGAGTTTATAACTAGTGTCACAGGAATAGTTCAAAGCATAGACAGTAAGAAGTGACAGTCTTCTTGTACTTAAGTCAGCATTGTGCCTTTTCTATTCAATTCCGATGCAATTTCTGTGTTTCATCGACATTAGGAAGGTCAGAGGGATACATTAAACCTGAAGTGAAGCATCGGAATCAATAACTAGTGTCACAGGGATGGTTCAAAACGTAGACAGTAGGAAGAGTCAGTCTCCTTGTACTTAAGTCGGCATTGTGCCTTTTGTATTTAATTTCCATGCAATTTCTGTCTTTCATCGTCAAAAAGAAGGTCCAAGGGATACAGTAAACCTGAAGTGAGGCATCGGAAACTATAAGTAGTGTCACAGGAATGGTTCAAAACATAGACAGTAGGAAGAGACAGTCTTCTTGTACTTATGTCGGCATTGTGCCTTTTGTATTTAATTCCGATGCAATTTCTGTGTTTCATCGTCAATAAGAAGGGCCGAGGGATAGAGTAAACATAAAGTGAAGCATCGGAATCTAAAACTGGTCTCACAGGAAATGTTCAAAACATAGTCAGTAAGAAGAGTCAGTCTTCTTGTACTTAAGTCGGCATTGTGCCATTTCTATTTAATTCCGATTCAATTTCTGTGTGTCGTCGTCAATACGAGGGTCCACGGGATACAGTAAACCTGAAGTGAAACACCGGAATCTAAAAATGGTCTCACAGGAAAGGTTCAAAACATAGAGAGTAAGAAGAGCCAGTCACCTTGTATTTGAGTCAGCATTGTGCCTTTTGTATTTAATTCCGATGCAATTTCTAAGTTTCATCGTCAATAAGAAGGTCAGAGGTATACAGTAAACCTGAAGTGAAGCATCGGAATCTATAACTAGTGTCACAGGAATGGTTCAAAAAATAGACAGTAGGAAGAGTCAGTCTTCTTGTACTTAAGTCGGCATTGTGCCTTTTGGATTTAATTCCGATGCAATTTCTGTGTTTCATCGTCAATAAGAAGGTCCAAGGGATACAGTGAACCTGTAGTGAGGCATCGGAATCCATAAGTAGTGTCACAGGAATGGTTCAAACCATAGAGAGTAGGAAGAGTAAGTCTTCTTGTACTTAAGTCGGCATTGTGCCTTTTGTATTTAATTCCGATGCAATTTCTGTGTTTCATCATCATTAAAAGGGTCAGAGGGATGCAGTAAACCTGAAGTGAGGCATCGGAATCTATAACTAGTGTCACAGGAATCGTTCAAAACATAGTCAGTAAGAAGACTCAGTCTTCTTGTACTTAAGTCGGCATGGTGTCTTTTGTATTTAGTTCCGATGCAATTTCTGTGTTTCGTCGTCAATAAGAAGGTCCAAGGGAAACAGTGAACCTGAAGTGGAGCATCGGAATCTAATACCGATCTCACAGGAAAGGTTCATAGCATAGAGAGTAAGAAGAGCCAGTCATCTTGTATTTGAGTCGGCATTGTGCCTTTTGTATTTAATTCCGATGCAATTTCTAAGTTTCATCGTCAATAAGAAGGTCAGAGGGATACAGTGAAACTGAAGTGAACCATCGGAATCTATAACTAGTGTCACAGGAATGGTTAAAATCATTGACAGTATAAAGAGGCAGTCATCTTGTACTTAAGTCGGCATTGTGCCTTTTGTATTTTATTCCGATGCAATTTCTGTGTTTCATCGTCAATAAGAAGGTCCAAGGGATACAGTAAACCTGAAGTGAGGCATCGGAATCCATAAGTAGTGTCACAGGAATGGTTCAAAACATAGACAGTAAGAAGAGTCAGTCTTCTTGTACTTAAGTCAGCATTGTGCCTTTTCTGTTTAATTCCGATGCAATTTCTGTGTTTCATCGTCAATAAGAGAGTCCAAGGGATACAGTAAACATATAGTGACGCATCTGAATCTAAAGCTAGTCTCACAGGAAATGTTCAAAACATAGTCAGTAAGAAGAGTCAGTCTTCTTGTACTGAAGTCGGCATTGTGCCTTTTCTATTTAATTCCGATGCAATTTCTGTGTGTCGTCGTCAATAAGAGGGTCCACGGGATACAGTAAACCTGAAGTGAAGCATCGGAATCTAAAAATGGTCTCGCAGGAAAGGTTCAAAACATAGAGAGTAAGAAGAGCCAGTCATCTTGTATTTGAGTCGGCATTGTGCCTTTTGTATTAAATATCGATGCAATTTCTAAGTTTCATCGTCAATAAGAAGGTCAGAGGTATAGAGTAAACCTGAAGTTAAGAATCGGAATGCATAACTAGTGACACAGGAATGGTTAAAAACATTGACAGTAAGAAGAGTCAGTCTTCTTGTACTTAAGTCGGCATTGTGCCTTTTGTATTTAATCCCGATGCAATATCTGTGTTTCATCGTCAATAAGAAGGTCCAAGGGATACAGTACACCTGAAGTGAAGCATCGGAATCTATAACTAGTCTCACAGGAATGGTTCAAATCATAGACAGTAAGAAGAGTCAGTCTTCTTGTACTTAAGTCGGCATTGTGCCTTTTCTACTTAATTCCGATGCAATCTGAGTTCCATCATCAAGAAGAAGGTCAGAGGGATACTGTAAACCTGAAGTGAAGCATCGGAATGTATAACTAGTCTCACAGGAATGGTTCAAAACATAGACAGTAATAAGAGTCAGTCTTCTTGTACTTGAGTTGGCATTGTGCCTTTTGTATTTAATTCCGATGCAATTTCTGTGTTTCATCGTCAATGAGAAGGTCAGAGGGATACAGTAAACCTGAAGTGAAGCATCGGAATCTATAACTACTGTCACAGGAATGTTTCAAAACATTGACAGTAGGAAGAGACAGTCTTCTTGTACTTAAGTCGGCATTGTGCCTTATCTATTTAATTCCGATGCAATTTCTCTGTTTCATCGTCAATAAGAAAGTCAGAGGGATACAGTAATTCTGAAGTTAAGCATCGGAATCTATAACAAGTGTCACAGGAATGGTTCAAAACATAGTCAGTAAGAAGAGTCAGTCTTCTTGTACTTAAGTCGGCATGGTGCCTTTTGTATTTAATTCCGATGCAATTTCTTTGTTTCATCGTCATTAAGAAGGTCCAAAGGATACAGT
This sequence comes from Schistocerca americana, assembly GCF_021461395.2. Lineage (NCBI taxonomy): Eukaryota > Metazoa > Arthropoda > Insecta > Orthoptera > Acrididae > Schistocerca > Schistocerca americana. The sequence goes on along the minus strand of NC_060121.1, from coordinate 20,268,716 downwards.
AAACCTGAAGTGAAACATCGGAATCTAAAACCGGTCTCACTGGAAAGTTTCGAAACATAGAGAGTAAGAAGATCCAGTCTTCTTGTACTTAAGTCAGCATTGTGCCTTCTCTATTTAATTCCGATGCAATTTCTGTGCTTTATCGTCAATAAGAAGGTCAGAGGGATACAGTAAACTTGAAGTGAAGCATCGGAATCTATAACTAGTGTCACAGGAATGGTTCAAAACATAGTCAGTAAGAAGAGTCAGTCTTCTTGTACTTAAGTCAGCATTGTGCCTTTTCTATTTAATTCCGATGCAATTTCTTTGTTTTATCGTCAATAAGGTCAGAGGGATACAGTAAACTTGAAGTGAAGCATCGGAATCTATAACTAGTGTCACAGGGATGGTTCAAATCATAGACAGTAAGAGGAGTCAGTCTTCTTGTACTTGAGTCGGCATTGTGCCTTTTGTACTTAATTCCGATGCAATTTCAGTGTTTCATCATCAAGAAGAAGGTCAGAGGGATACAGTAAACCTGAAGTGAAGCATCGGAATGTATAACTAGTGTCACAGGAATGGTTCAAAACATAGACAGTAGGAAGAGTCAGTCTTCTTGTACTTGAGTCGGCATTGTGTCTTTTGTACTTAATTCCGATGCAATTTCTGTGTTTCATCGTCAATAAGAAGGTCAGAGGGATACAGTAAACATGAAGTGAAGCATCGGAATCTATAACAAGTGTCACAGGAATGGTTCAAAAAATAGACAGTAGGAGGAGCCAGTCTTCTTGTACTTAAGTCGGCATTATGCCTTTTGTATTTAATTCCCATGCAATTTCTGTGTTTCATCGTCAATAAGAAGGTCCAAGGGATACAGTAAACATGAAGTGAGGAATCGGAATCTATAACTAGTGTCACAGGAATGGTTCAGAACATAGTCAGTAAAAAGAGTCAGTCCTCTCGTACTTAAGTCGGCTTGGTGCCATTTGAATTTGTTTCCGATGCAATTTCTGTGTTTCATCGTCAATAAGAAGGTCCAAGATATACAGTAAACATATAGTGAAGCACCGGAATCTAAAACTGGTCTCACAGGAAATGTTCAAAGCATAGTCAGTAAGAGGAGTCAGTCTTCTTGTCCTTAAGTCGGCATTTTGCCTTTTCTATTTAATTCCGATGAAATTTCTGTGTTTCGTCGTCAATAAGAAGGTCCAAGGGATACAGTAAACCTGAAGTGAAGCATTGGAATCTAATACTGGTCTCACAGGAAAGGTTCAAAGCATTGAGAGTAAGATGAGCCAGTCATCTTGTATTTGATTCGCCATTGTGCCTTTTGTATGTAATTCCGATGCAATTTCTAAGTTTCATCGTCAATAAGATGGTCAGAAGGATACAGTAAACCTGAAGTGAAGCATCGGAATCTATAATCTATAACTAGTGTCACAGGAATGATTAAAAACTTTGACAGTAAAAAGATACAGTCTTCTTGTACTTAAGTCGGCATAGTGCCTTTTGTATTTAATTCCGATGCAATTTCTGTGTTTCATCGTCAATAAGAAGGTCCAAGTGATACAGTAAACATTTTGTGAAGCATCGGAATCTATAACTAGTGTCACAGGAATGGTTCAAAACATAGTCAGTAAGAAGAGTCAGTCTTCTTGTACTTAAGTCAGCATTGTGCCTTTTCTATTTAATTCCGATGCAATTTCTGTGTTTTATCGTCAATAAGAAGGTCAGAAGGATACAGTAAACCTGAAGTGAAGCATCGGAATCTATAACTAGTGTCACAGGGATGTTTCAAAACGTAGACAGTATGAAGAGTCAGTCTTCTTGTACTTATGTCGACATTGTGCCTTTTCTATTTAATTCCGATGAAATTTCTGTGTTTCGTCGTCAATAAGAAAGTCCAAGGGATACAGTACACCTGAAGTGAAGAATCGGAATCTATAACTAGTGTGACAGGAATGGTTCAAATCATAGACAGTAAGAAGAGTCAGTCTTCTTGTACTTATGTCGGCATCGTGCCTTTTGTATTTAATTCCGATGCAATTTCTGTGTTTCATCGTCAATAAGAAGATCCAAGGGATACAGTAAACATACAGTGAAGCATCGGAATCTAAAACTGGTCTCACAGCAAATGTTCAAAACATAGCAAGTAAGAAGAGTCACTCTTCTTGTACTTAAGTCGGCAATGTGCCTTTTCTATTTAAATCCGATGCAATTTCGGTTTTTCATCGTCAATAAGAAGGTCAGAGGGATACAGTAAACCTGACGTGAATCATCGGAATCTATAACTAGTGTCACAGGATTGGTTCTAAACATAGACAGTAGGAAGAGTCAGTCTTCTTGTACTTGAGTCATCATTGTGATTTTTGTATTTAATTCCGATCCAATTTCTATGTTTCATCGTCAATAAGAGGGTCAGAGGGATACAGTGATCCTGAAGTGAGGCATCAGAATCTATAACTAGTGTCACAGGAATGGTTCAAAGCATAGACAGTAGGAAGAGTCAGTCTTCTTGTACTTAAGTCGGCATTGTGCCTTTTGTATTTAATTCCGATGCAACGTCTGTGTTTCATCTTCAATAAGAAGGTCCAAGGGATACACTAAACCTGAAGTGAGGCATCGGAATCTATAACTAGTGTCACAGGAATGGTTCAAAACATAGACAGTAAGAAGAGTCTGTCTTCTTGTACTTAAATCAGCATTGTGCTTTTTCCATTTAATTCCCATGCAATTTCTGTGTTTCATCGTCAATAAGAAGGTCAGAGGGATACAGTAAACCTGAAGTGAAGCATCGGAATCTATAACTAGTGCCACAGGGATGGTTCAAAACGTAGACAGTGGGAAGAGTCAGTCTTCTTGTACTGAAGTCGGCATTGTGCCTTTTGTATTTAATCCCGATGCAATTTCTGTGTTTCATCGTCAATACAAAGGTCCAAGGGATCCAGTATACCTGAAGTGAAGCATCGCAATCTATAACTAGTGTCACAGGAATGGTTCAAATCATAGACAGTAAGAAGAGTCAGTCTTCTTGTACTTAAGTCGGCATTGTGCCTTTTCTATTTAATTCCGATGCAATTCATGTCTCTTATCGTCAATAAGAAGGTCCAAGGGATACAGTAAACCTGAAGTGAAGCATCAGAATCTATAACTAGTGTCACAGGAATGGTTCAAAGCGTAGACAGTAAGAAGAGTCAGTCTACTTGTACTTAAGTCGGCATTGTGCCTTTTGTATTTAATCCCGATGCAATTTCTGTGTTTCATCGTCAATACAAAGGTCCAAGGGATCCAGTATACCTGAAGTGAAGCATCGCAATCTATAACTAGTGTCACAGGAATGGTTCAAATCATAGACAGTAAGAAGAGTCAGTCTTCTTGTACTTAAGTCATCATTGTGCCTTTTCTATTTAATTCCGATGCAATTTCTTTGTTTTATTGTCAATAAGGTCAGAGGGATACAGTAAACTTGAAGTGAAGCATCGGAATCTATAACTAGTGTCACAGGGATGGTTCAAATCATAGACAGTAAGAGGAGTCAGTCTTCTTGTACTTGAGCCGGCATTGTGCCTTTTGTACTTAATTCCGATGCAATTTCAGTGTTTCATCATCAAGATGAAGGTCAGAGGGATACAGTAAACCTGAAGTGAAGCATCGGAATGTATAACTAGTGTCACAGGAATGGTTCAAAACATAGACAGTAGGAAGAGTCAGTCTTCTTGTACTTGAGTCGGCATTGTGCCTTTTGTACTTAATTCCGATGCAATTTCTGTGTTTCATCGTCAATAAGAAGGTCAGAGGGATACAGTAAACATGAAGTGAAGAATCGGAATCTATAACAAGTGTCACAGGAATGGTTCAAAAAATAGACAGTAGGAGGAGCCAGTCTTCTTGTACTTAAGTCGGCATTATGCCTTTTGTATTTAATTCCCATGCAATTTCTGTGTTTCATCGTCAATAAGAAGGTCCAAGGGATACAGTAAACCTGAAGTGAGGAATCGGAATCTATAACTAGTGTCACAGGAATGGTTCAGAACATAGTCAGTAAAAAGAGTCAGTCCTCTCGTACTTAAGTCGGCTTGGTGATATTTGAATTTGTTTCCGATGCAATTTCTGTGTTTCATCGTCAATAAGAAGGTCCAAGATATACAGTAAACATATAGTGAAGCACCGGAATCTAAAACTGGTCTCACAGGAAATGTTCAAAGCATAGTCAGTAAGAGGAGTCAGTCTTCTTGTCCTTAAGTCGGCATTTTGCCTTTTCTATTTAATTCCGATGAAATTTCTGTGTTTCGTCGTCAATAAGAAGGTCCAAGGGATACAGTAAACCTGAAGTGAAGCATTGGAATCTAATACCGGTCTCACAGGAAAGGTTCAAAGCATTGAGAGTAAGATGAGCCAGTCATCTTGTATTTGATTCGCCACTGTGCCTTTTGTATGTATTTCCGATGCAATTTCTAAGTTTCATCGTCAATAAGATGGTCAGAAGGATACAGTAAACCTGAAGTGAAGCATCGGAATCTATAATCTATAACTAGTGTCACAGGAATGATTAAAAACTTTGACAGTAAAAAGATACAGTCTTCTTGTACATAAGTCGGCATAGTGCCTTTTGTATTTAATTCCGATGCAATTTCTGTGTTTCATCGTCAATAAGAAGGTCCAAGTGATACAGTAAACATTTTGTGAAGCATCGGAATCTATAACTAGTGTCACAGGAATGGTTCAAAACATAGTCAGTAAGAAGAGTCAGTCTTCTTGTACTTAAGTCAGCATTGTGCCTTTTCTATTTAATTCCGATGCAATTTCTGTGTTTTATCGTCAATAAGAAGGTCAGAAGGATACAGTAAACCTGAAGTGAAGCATCGGAATCTATAACTAGTGTCACAGGGATGTTTCAAAACGTAGACAGTATGAAGAGTCAGTCTTCTTGTACTTATGTTGACATTGTACCTTTTCTATTTAATTCCGATGAAATTTCTGTGTTTCGTCGTCAATAAGAAGGTCCAAGGGATACAGTACACCTGAAGTGAAGAATCGGAATCTATAACTAGTGTGACAGGAATGGTTCAAATCATAGACAGTAAGAAGAGTCAGTCTTCTTGTACTTATGTCGGCATCGTGCCTTTTGTATTTAATTCCGATGCAATTTCTGTGTTTCATCGTCAATAAGAAGATCCAAGGGATACAGTAAACATACAGTGAAGCATCGGAATCTAAAACTGGTCTCACAGCAAATGTTCAAAACATAGCAAGTAAGAAGAGTCAGTCTTCTTGTACTTAAGTCGGCAATGTGCCTTTTCTATTTAAATCCGATGCAATTTCGGTTTTTCATCGTCAATAAGAAGGTCAGAGGGATACAGTAAACCTGACGTGAATCATCGGAATCTATAACTAGTGTCACAGGATTGGTTCTAAACATAGACAGTAGGAAGAGTCAGTCTTCTTGTACTTGAGTCGGCATTGTGATTTTTGTATTTAATTCCGATACAATTTCTATGTTTCATCGTCAATAAGAGGGTCAGAGGGATACAGTGATCCTGAAGTGAGGCATCAGAATCTATAACTAGTGTCACAGGAATGGTTCAAAGCATAGACAGTAGGAAGAGTCAGTCTTCTTGTACTTAAGTCGGCATTGTGCTTTTTGTATTTAATTCCGATGCAACGTCTGTGTTTCATCTTCAATAAGAAGGTCCAAGGGATACAGTAAACCTGAAGTGAGGCATCGGAATCTATAACTAGTGTCACAGGAATGGTTCAAAACATAGACAGTAAGAAGAGTCTGTCTTCTTGTACTTAAATCAGCATTGTGCTTTTTCCATTTAATTCCCATGCAATTTCTGTGTTTCATCGTCAATAAGAAGGTCAGAGGGATACAGTAAACCTGAAGTGAAGCATCGGAATCTATAACTAGTGCCACAGGGATGGTTCAAAACGTAGACAGTGGGAAGAGTCAGTCTTCTTGTACTGAAGTCGGCATTGTGCCTTTTGTATTTAATCCCGATGCAATTTCTGTGTTTCATCGTCAATACAAAGGTCCAAGGGATCCAGTATACCTGAAGTGAAGCATCGCAATCTATAACTAGTGTCACAGGAATGGTTCAAATCATAGACAGTAAGAAGAGTCAGTCTTCTTGTACTTAAGTCGGCATTGTGCCTTTTCTATTTAATTCCGATGCAATTCATGTCTCTTATCGTCAATAAGAAGGTCCAAGGGATACAGTAAACCTGAAGTGAAGCATCAGAATCTATAACTAGTGTCACAGGAATGGTTCAAAGCGTAGACAGTAAGAAGAGTCAGTCTACTTGTACTTAAGTCGGCATTGTGCCTTTTGTATTTAATCCCGATGCAATTTCTGTGTTTCATCGTCAATACAAAGGTCCAAGGGATCCAGTATACCTGAAGTGAAGCATCGCAATCTATAACTAGTGTCACAGGAATGGTTCAAATCATAGACAGTAAGAAGAGTCAGTCTTCTTGTACTTAAGTCGGCATTGTGCCTTTTCTATTTAATTCCGATGCAATTTCTGTGTTTTATCGTCAATAAGAAGGTCAGAGGGATACAGTAAACTTGAGGTGAAGCATCGGAATCTATAACTAGTGTCACAGGAATGGTTCAAAACATAGTCAGTAAGAAGAGTCAGTCTTCTTGTACTTAAGTCATCATTGTGCCTTTTCTATTTAATTCCGATGCAATTTCTTTGTTTTATTGTCAATAAGGTCAGAGGGATACAGTAAACTTGAAGTGAAGCATCGGAATCTATAACTAGTGTCACAGGGATGGTTCAAATCATAGACAGTAAGAGGAGTCAGTCTTCTTGTACTTGAGTCGGCATTGTGCCTTTTGTACTTAATTCCGATGCAATTTCAGTGTTTCATCATCAAGATGAAGGTCAGAGGGATACAGTAAACCTGAAGTGAAGCATCGGAATGTATAACTAGTGTCACAGGAATGGTTCAAAACATAGACAGTAGGAAGAGTCAGTCTTCTTGTACTTGAGTCGGCATTGTGCCTTTTGTACTTAATTCCGATGCAATTTCTGTGTTTCATCGTCAATAAGAAGGTCAGAGGGATACAGTAAACATGAAGTGAAGAATCGGAATCTATAACAAGTGTCACAGGAATGGTTCAAAAAATAGACAGTAGGAGGAGCCAGTCTTCTTGTACTTAAGTCGGCATTATGCCTTTTGTATTTAATTCCCATGCAATTTCTGTGTTTCATCGTCAATAAGAAGGTCCAAGGGATACAGTAAACCTGAAGTGAGGAATCGGAATCTATAACTAGTGTCACAGGAATGGTTCAGAACATAGTCAGTAAAAAGAGTCAGTCCTCTCGTACTTAAGTCGGCTTGGTGCCTTTTGAATTTAATTCCGATGCAATTTCTGTGTTTCTTCGTCAATAAGAAGGTCTAAGATATACAGTAAACATATAGTGAAGCACCGGAATCTAAAACTGGTCTCACAGGAAATGTTCAAAGCATAGTCAGTAAGAGGAGTCAGTCTTCTTGTACTTAAGTCGGCATTGTGCCTTTTCTATTTAATTCCGATGAAATTTCTGTGTTTCGACGTCAATAAGAAGGTCCAAGGGATACAGTAAACCTGAAGTGAAGCATCAGAATCTATAACTAGTGTCACAGGAATGGTTCAAAGCGTAGACAGTAAGAAGAGTCAGTCTACTTGTACTTAAGTCGGCATTGTGCCTTTTGTATTTAATCCCGATGCAATTTCTGTGTTTCATCGTCAATACAAAGGTCCAAGGGATCCAGTATACCTGAAGTGAAGCATCGCAATCTATAACTAGTGTCACAGGAATGGTTCAAAACATAGTCAGTAAGAAGAGTCAGTCTTCTTGTACTTAAGTCAGCATTGTGCCTTTTCTATTTAATTCCGATGCAATTTCTGTGTTTTATCGTCAATAAGAAGGTCAGAAGGATACAGTAAACCTGAAGTGAAGCATCGGAATCTATAACTAGTGTCACAGGGATGTTTCAAAACGTAGACAGTATGAAGAGTCAGTCTTCTTGTACTTATGTCGACATTGTGCCTTTTCTATTTAATTCCGATGAAATTTCTGTGTTTCGTCGTCAATAAGAAGGTCCAAGGGATACAGTACACCTGAAGTGAAGAATCGGAATCTATAACTAGTGTGACAGGTATGGTTCAAATCATAGACAGTAAGAAGAGTCAGTCTTCTTGTACTTACGTCGGCATCGTGCCTTTTGTATTTAATTCCGATGCAATTTCTGTGTTTCATCGTCAATAAGAAGATCCAAGGGATACAGTAAACATACAGTGAAGCATCGGAATCTAAAACTGGTCTCACAGCAAATGTTCAAAACATAGCAAGTAAGAAGAGTCAGTCTTCTTGTACTTAAGTCGGCAATGTGCCTTTTCTATTTAAATCCGATGCAATTTCCGTTTTTCATCGTCAATAAGAAGGTCAGAGGGATACGGTAAACCTGACGTGAATCATCGGAATCTATAACTAGTGTCACAGGATTGGTTCTAAACATAGACAGTAGGAAGAGTCAGTCTTCTTGTACTTGAGTCGGCATTGTGATTTTTGTATTTACTTCCGATACAATTTCTATGTTTCATCGTCAATAAGAGGGTCAGAGGGATACAGTGATCCTGAAGTGAGGCATCAGAATCTATAACTAGCGTCACAGGAATGGTTCAAAGCATAGACAGTAATAAGAGTCAGTCTTCTTGTACTTAAGTCGGCATTGTGCCTTTTGTATTTAATTCCGATGCAACGTCTGTGTTTCATCTTCAATAAGAAGGTCCAAGGGATACAGTAAACCTGAAGTGAAGCATCGGAATCTATAACTAGTGTCACAGGAATGGTTCAAAACATAGACAGTAAGAAGAGTCTGTCTTCTTGTACTTAAATCAGCATTGTGCTTTTTCCATTTAATTCCCATGTAATTTCTGTGTTTCATCGCCAATAAGAAGGTCAGAGGGATACAGTAAACCTGAAGTGAAGCATCAGAATCTGTAACTAGTGTCACAGGAATGGTTCAAAGCGTAGACAGTAAGAAGAGTCAGTCTACTTGTACTTAAGTCGGCCTTGTGCCTTTTGTATTTAATCCCGATGCAATTTCTGTGTTTCATCGTCAATACAAAGGTCCAAGGGATACAGTACACCTGAAAAGAAGCATCACAATCTATAACTAGTGTCACAGGAATGGTTCAAATCATAGACAGTAAGAAGAGTCAGTCTTCTTGTAGTTAAGTCGGCATTGTGCCTTTTCTATTTAATTCCGATGCAATTTCTGTGTTTCATCATCAAGAAGAAGGTCAGAGGGATACAGTAAACTTGAAGTGAAGCATCGGAATGTATAACTAGTGTCACAGGAATGGTTCAAAACATTGACAGTAGTTAGAGTCAGTCTTCTTGTACTTGAGTCGGCATTGTGCATTTTGTATTTAAATCCGATGCAATTTCTGTGTTTCATCGTCAATAAGAAGGTCAGAGGGATACAGTAAACCTGAAGTGAAGCATCGGAATCCATAACAGGTGTCACAGGAATGGTTCAAAAAATAGACAGTAGGAGGAATCATTCTTCTTGTACTTAAGTCGGGATTGTGCCTTTTGTATTTAATTCCGATGCAATTTCTGTTTTTCATCGTCAATAAGAAGGTCCAAGGGATACAGTAAACCTGAAGTGAGGCATCGGAATCTATAACTAGTGTCACAGGAATGGTTCAAAACATAGACAGTAGGAAGAGTCAGTCTTCTTGTACTTAAGTCGGCATTGTGCCTTTTGTATTCAATTCCGATGTAATTTCTAAGTTTCATCGTCAATAAGAAGGTCAGTGGGATACAGTAAAGCTGAAGTGAAGCATCGGAATCTATAACTAGTGTCACAGGAATGGTTAAAAGCATTGACAGTAAGAAGAGTCAGTCTTCTTGTACCTAAGTCGGCATTGTGCCTTTTCTATTTAATTCAGATGCAATTTCTGTGTTTCATCGTCAATAAGAAGGTCCAAGTGATACAGTAAACCTAAAGTGATGCATCGGAATCTATAACTAGTGTCACAGGAATAGTTCGAAACATAGTCAGTAAGAAGAGTCAGTCTTCTTGTACTTAAGTCAGCATTGTGCCTTTTCTATTTATTTCCGATGCAATTTCTGTGTTTTATCGTCAATAAGAAGGTCAGAGGGATACAGTAAACTTGAAGTGAAGAATCGGAATCTATAACTAGTGTCACAGGAACGGTACAAATCATAGACTGTAAGAAGAGTCAGTCTTCTTGCTCTTATGTCGGCAATGTGCCTTTTCTATTTAATTCCGATGCAATTTCTGTGTTTCATCGTCAATAAGAAGGTTAGAGGGATACAGTAAACCTGATGTGAAGCATCGGAATCTGTAACTAGTGTCACAGGAATGGTTCAAAACATAGACAGTAGGAAGAGTCAGTCTTCTTGTACTTAAGCCGGCATTGTGCCTTTTGTATTTAATTCCAATGCAACTTCTGTGTTTCATCGTCAATAAGAAGGTCCAAGGGATACAGCAAACCTGAAGTGAGGCAATGGAATCTGTTACTACTGTCACAGGAATGGTTCAAAACATAGACAGTAAGAAGAGTCAGTCTTCTTGTACATGATTTAGCATTGTGCCTTTTGTATTTAATTCCGATGCAACTTCTGTGTTTCATCTTCAATAAGAAGGTCCAAGGGATACAGTAAACCTGAAGTGAGGCATCGGAATCTATAACTAGTGTCACAGGAATGGTACAAAACATAGACAGTAGGAAGAGTCAGTCTTCTTGTACTGAAGTCGGCATTGTGCCTTTTCTATTTAATTCCGATGCAATTTCTGTGTTTTGTCGTCAATAAGAACGTCCAAGGGATACGGTAAACCTGAAGTGAGGCATCGGAATCTATAACTAGTGTCACAGGAATGGTTCAAACATAGACAGTATTAAGAGACAGTCTTCTTGTACATAAGTCGGCATTGTGCCTATTGTATTTTATTCCGATGCAATTTCTGTGTTTCATCATCAATACAAAGGTCCGTGGGATACAGTAAAACTGAAGTGAAGCATCAGAATCTATAACTAGTGTTACTGGAATGGTTCAAAACGTAGACAGAAAGAAGAGTCAGTCTACTTGTACTTAAGTCGGCATTGTGCCTTTTGTATTTAATTCCGATGCAATTTCTGTGTTTCATCATCAATACAAAGGTCCGTGGGATACAGTAAACCTGAAGTGAGGCATCGGAATCTATAACTAGTGTCACAGGAATGGTTCAAAACACAGTCAGTAAGAAGAGTCAGTCTTCTTGTACTTAAGTCGGCAAGGTGCCTTTTGTATTTAATTCCGATGAAATTTCTGTGTTTCGTCGTCAATAAGAAGGTCCAAGGGATACAGTAAACCAGAAGTGAAGCATCGGAATCTAATACCGGTATCACAGGAAAGGTTCAAAGCATAGTGAGTAAGAAGAGCCAGTCATTTTGTATTTGAGTCGGCATTGTGCTTTTTGTATTTAATTCCGATGCAATTTCTAAGTTTCATCGCCAATAAGAAGGTCAGGGGGATACAGTAAACCTGAAGTGAAGCTTCGGAATCTATAACTAGTGTCACAGGAATGGTTCAATACATAGACAGTAGGAAGAGACAATCTTCTTGTACTTAAGTCGGCAATGTGCCTTTTGTATTTAATTCCGATGCAATTTCTGTGTTTCATCGTCAATAAGAAGGTCCAAGGGATACAGTAAACATACAGTGAAGCATCGGAATCTAAAACTGGTCTCACGGGAAATGTTCAAAGCATAGTAAGTAAAAAGAGTCAGTCTTCTTGTACTTAAGTCGGCAATGTGCCTTTTCTATTTAATTCCGATGCAATATCTTTGTTTCGTCGTCAATAAGAAGGTCCAAGGGATACAGTAAACCTGAAGTGAAGCATCGGAATCTAAAACCGGTCTCACAGGAAAGATTCAAAACATAGAGAGTAAGAAGAGCCAGTCTTCTTGTACTTAAGTCAGCATTGTGCCATTTCTATTTAATTCCGATGCAATTTCTGTGTTTTATCGTCAATAAGAAGGTCAGAGGGATACAGTAAACTTGAAGTGAAGCATCAGAATCTATAACTAGTGTCACAGGAATGGTTCAAATCATAGACAGTAAGAAGAGTCAGTCTTCTTGTACCTATGTCGGCATTGTGCCTTTTCTATTTAATTCCGATACAATTTCTGTGTTTCATCGTCAATAAGAAGGTTAGAGGGATACAGTAATCATGAAGTGAATCATCAGAATCTATAATTAGTGTCACAGGAATGGTTCTAAACATAGACAGTAGGAAGAGTCAGTCTTCTCGTACTTAATTCGGCATTGTGCCTTTTCTATTTAATTCCGATGCAATTTCTATGTTTCATCGTCAATAAGAAGGTCAGAGGGATACAGTAAACCTGATGTGAAGCATCGGAATGTATAACTAGTGTCACAGGAATGTTTCAAACATAGACAGTAGGAAGAGTCAGTCTTCTTGTACTTGTGTCGGCATTGTGCCATTTGTATTTAATTCCGATGCAATTTTTGGGTTTCATCGTCAATAAGAGGGTCAGAGGGATACAGTAAACCTGAAGTGAGGCATCGGAATCTATAACTACTGTCGCAGGAATGGTTCAAATCATAGACAGTAAGAAGAGTCAGTCTACGTGTACGTAAGTCGGCATTGTGCCTTTTGTATTTAATTCCGATGCAATTTTTGTGTTTCATCATCAATAAGAAGGTCCAAGGGATACAGCACACCTGAAGTGAAGAATCGGAATCTATAACTAGTGTCACAGGAATGGTTTAAATCATAGACAGTGAGAAGAGTCAGTCTTCTTGTACTTATGTCGGCATTGTGCCTTTTCTATTTAAATCCGATTCAATTTCTGTGTTTCATCGTCAATAAGAAGGTCAGAGGGATACAGAAAACCGGCCGTGAATCATCGGAATCTATAACTAGTGTCACAGGATTGGTTCAAAACATAGACAGTAGGAAGAGTCAGTCTTCTTGTACTTGAGTCGGCATTGTGATTTTTGTATTTAATTCCGATGCAATTTCTGTGCTTCATCGTCAATAAGAGGGTCAGAGGGATACAGTAAACCTGATGTGAAGCATCGGAATCTATAACTAGTGTCACAGGAATGGTTCAAAGCGTAGACAGTAGGAAGATTCAGTCTTCTTGTACTTAAGCCGGCATTGTGCCTTTTGTATTCAATTCCGATGCAACTTCTGTGTTTCATCGTCAATAAGAATGTCCAAGGGATACAGTAAACCTGAAGTGAGTCATCGGAATCTGTTACTACTGTCACAGGAATGGTTCAAACATAGACGGTAAGAAGAGTAAGTCTTCTTGTACATACGTCAGCATTGTGCCTTTTCTATTAATCTCCGATGCAATTTCTGTGTTTCATCGTCAATAAGAGGGTCAGAGGGTTACAGTAAACCTGAAGTGAGGCATCGGAATCTATAACTAGTGTCACAGGAATGGTTCAAAACATAGACAGTAAGAAGGGTCAGTCTTCTTGTACATGATTTAGCATTGTGCCTTTTGTATTTAATTCCGATGCAACTTCGGTGTTTCATCTTCAATAAGAAGGTCCAAGGGATACAGTAAACCTGAAGTGAGGCATCGGAATCTATAACCAGTGTCACAGGAATGGTGCAAAACATAGACAGTAGGAAGAGACAATCTTCTTGTACTTAAGTCGGCAATGTGCCTTTTGTATTTAATTCCGATGCAATTTCTGTGTTTCATCGTCAATAAGAAGGTCCAAGGGATACAGTAAACATACAGTGAAGCATCGGAATCTAAAACTGGTCTCACGGGAAATGTTCAAAGCATAGTAAGTAAAAAGAGTCAGTCTTCTTGTACTTAAGTCGGCAATGTGCCTTTTCTATTTAATTCCGATGCAATATCTGTGTTTCGTCGTCAATAAGAAGGTCCAAGGGATACAGTAAACCTGAACTGAAGCATCGGAATCTAAAACCGGTCTCACAGGAAAGATTCAAAACATAGAGAGTAAGAAGAGCCAGTCTTCTTGTACTTAAGTCAGCATTGTGCCATTTCTATTTAATTCCGATGCAATTTCTGTGTTTTATCGTCAATAAGAAGGTCAGAGGGATACAGTAAACTTGAAGTGAAGCATCGGAATCTATAACTAGTGTCACAGGAATGGTTCAAAACATAGACAGTAAGAAGAGTCAGTCTTCTTGTACATGATTTAGCATTGTGCCTTTTGTATTTAATTCCGATGCAACTTCTGTGTTTCATCTTCAATAAGAAGGTCCAAGGGATACAGTAAACCTGAAGTGAGGCATCGGAATCTATAACCAGTGTCACAGGAATGGTGCAAAACATAGACAGTAGGAAGAGTCAGTCTTCTTGTACTGAAGTCGGCATTGTGCCTTTTCTATTTAATTCCGATGCAATTTCTGTGTTTTATCGTCAATAAGAACGTCCAAGGGATACGGTAAACCTGAAGTGAGGCATCGGAATCTATAACTAGTGTCACAGGAATGGTTCAAACATAGACAGTATTAAGAGACAGTCTTCTTGTACTTAAGTCGGCATTGTGCCTATTGTATTTTATTCCGATGCAATTTCTGTGTTTCATCATCAATACAAAGGTCCGTGGGATACAGTAAAACTGAAGTGAAGCATCAGAATCTATAACTAGTGTTACTGGAATGGTTCAAAACGTAGACAGAAAGAAGAGTCAGTCTACTTGTACTTAAGTCGGCATTGTGCCTTTTGTATTTAATTCCGATGCAATTTCTGTGTTTCATCATCAATACAAAGGTCCGTGGGATACAGTAAACGTGAAGTGAGGCATCGGAATCTATAACTAGTGTCACAGGAATGGTTCAAAACACAGTCAGTAAGAAGAGTCAGTCTTCTTGTACTTAAGTCGGCAAGGTGCCTTTTGTATTTAATTCCGATGAAATTTCTGTGTTTCGTCGTCAATAAGAAGGTCCAAGGGATACAGTAAACCAGAAGTGAAGCATCGGAATCTAATACCGGTATCACAGGAAAGGTTCAAAGCATAGTGAGTAAGAAGAGCCAGTCATTTTGTATTTGAGTCGGCATTGTGCGTTTTGTATTTAATTCCGATGCAATTTCTAAGTTTCATCGCCAATAAGAAGGTCAGGGGGATACAGTAAACCTGAAGTGAAGCATCGGAATCTATAACTACTGTCACAGGAATGGTTCAAAACATAGACAGTAAGAAGAGTCTGTCTACGTGTACGTAAGTCGGCATTGTGCCTTTTGTATTTAATTCCGATGCAATTTTTGTGTTTCATCATCAATAAGAAGGTCCAAGGGATACAGCACACCTGAAGTGAAGAATCGGAATCTATAACTAGTGTCACAGGAATGGTTTAAATCATAGACAGTGAGAAGAGTCCGTCTTCTTGTACTTATGTCGGCATTGTGCCTTTTCTATTTAAATCCGATTCAATTTCTGCGTTTCATCGTCAATAAGAAGGTCAGAGGGATACAGAAAACCGGCCGTGAATCATCGGAATCTATAACTAGTGTCACAGGATTGGTTCAAAACATAGACAGTAGGAAGAGTCAGTCTTCTTGTACTTGAGTCGGCATTGTGATTTTTGTATTTAATTCCGATGCAATTTCTGTGTTTCATCGTCAATAAGAGGTTCAGAGGGATACAGTAAACCTGATGTGAAGCATCGGAATCTATAACTAGTGTCACAGGAATGGTTCAAAGCGTAGACAGTAGGAAGAGTCAGTCTTCTTGTACTTAAGCCGGCATTGTGCCTTTTGTATTCAATTCCGATGCAACTTCTGTGTTTCATCGTCAATAAGAATGTCCAAGGGATACAGTAAACCTGAAGTGAGGCATCGCAATCTGTTACTACTGTCACAGGAATGGTTCAAACATAGACAGTAAGAAGAGTAAGTCTTCTTGTACATAAGTCAGCATTGTGCCTTTTCTATTAATCTCCGATGCAATTTCTGTGTTTCATCGTCAATAAGAGGGTCAGAGGGTTACAGTAAACCTGAAGTGAGGCATCGGAATCTATAACTAGTGTCACAGGAATGGTTCAAAACATAGACAGTAAGAAGGGTCAGTCTACTTGTACTTAAGTCGGCATTGTGCCTTTTGTATTTAATTCCGAAGCAATTTTTTGTGTTTCATCGTCAATAAGAAGGTCCAAGGGATACAGCACACCTGAAGTGAAGAATCGGAATCTATAACTAGTGTCACAGCAATGGTTCAAATCATAGACAGTGAGAAGAGTCAGTCTTCTTGTACTTATGTCGGCATTGTGCCTTTTCTATTTAAATCCGATTCAATTTCTGTGTTTCATCGTCAATAAGAAGGTCAGAGGGATACAGAAAACAGGCCGTGAATCATCGGAATCTATAACTAGTGTCACATAATTGGTTCACAACATAGACAGTAGGAAGAGTCAGTCTTCTTGTACTTGAGTCGGCATTGTGATTTTTGTATTTAATTCCGATGCAATTTCTGTGTTTCATCGTCAATAAGTGGGTCAGAGGGATACAGTGAACCTGAAGTGAGGCATCAAATTCTATAACTAGTGTCACAGGAATGGTTCAAAACATAGACAGTAAGAAGAGTCAGTCTTCTTGTACTTAAGACCGCATTGTGCCTTTTCTAATTAATTCCGATGCAATTTCTGTGTTTCATCGTCAATAAGAAGGTCAGAGGGATACTGTAAACCTGAAGTGAAGCATCGGAATCTATAACTAGTGTCACAGGGATGGTTCAAAACGTATACAGTAGGAAGAGTCAGTCTTCTTGTACTGAAGTCGGCATTGTGCCTTTTCTATTTAATTCCGATGCAATTTCTGTCTTCCATCGTCAATAAGAAGGTCCAAGGGATACAGTAAACCTGAACTGAGGCATCGGAATCTATAACTAGTGTCACAGGAATGGTTCAAAACATAGACAGTAAGAGGAGTCAGTCTTCTTGTACTTAAGTCGGCATGGTGCCTATTGTATTTAATTCCGATGAAATTTCTGTGTTTCGTCGTCAATAAGAAGGTCCAAGGGATACAGTAAACCAGAAGTGAAGCATCGGAATCTAATACCGGTATCACAGGAAAGGTTCAAAGCATAGTGAGTAAGAAGAGCCAGTCATTTTGTATTTGAGTCGGCATTGTGCCTTTTGTATTTAATTCCGATGCAATTTCTAAGTTTCATCGCCAATAAGAAGGTCAGGGGGATACAGTAAACCTGAAGGGAAGCATCGGAATCTATAACTAGTGTCACAGGAATGGTTCAATACATAGACAGTAGGAAGAGACAATCTTCTTGTACTTAAGTCGGCAATGTGCCTTTTGTATTTAATTCCGATGCAATTTCTGTGTTTCATCGTCAACAAGAAGATCCAAGGGATAAAGTAAACATACAGTGAAGCATCGGAATCTAAAACTGGTCTCACGGGAAATGTTCAAAGCATAGTAAGTAAAAAGAGTCAGTCTTCTTGTCCTTAAGTCGGCAATGTGCCTTTCCTATTTAATTCCGATGCAATATCTGTGTTTCGTCGTCAATAACAAGGTCCTAGGGATACAGTTAACCTGAAGTGAAGCATCGGAATCTAAAACCGGTCTCACAGGAAAGATTCAAAACATAGAGAGTAAGAAGAGCCAGTCTTCTTGTACTTAAGTCAGCATTGTGCCATTTCTATTTAATTCCGATGCAATTTCTGTGTTTTATCGTCAATAAGAAGGTCAAAGGGATACAGTAAACTTGAAGTGAAGCATCGGAATCTATAACTAGTGTCACAGGAATGGTTCAAAACATAGACAGTAAGAAGAGTCAGTCTTCTTGTACATGATTTAGCATTGTGCCTTTTGTATTTAATTCCGATGCAACTTCTGTGTTTCATCTTCAATAAGAAGGTCCAAGGGATACAGTAAACCTGAAGTGAGGCATCGGAATCTATAACTAGTGTCACAGGAATGGTACAAAACATAGACAGTAGGAAGAGTCAGCCTTCTTGTACTGAAGTCGGCATTGTGCCTTTTCTATTTAATTCCGATGCAATTTCTGTGTTTTATCGTCAATAAGAACGTCCAAGGGATACGGTAAACCTGAAGTGAGGCATCGGAATCTATAACTAGTGTCACAGGAATGGTTCAAACATAGACAGTATTAAGAGACAGTCTTCTTGTACTTAAGTCGGCATTGTGCCTATTGTATTTTATTCCGATGCAATTTCTGTGTTTCATCATCAATACAAAGGTCCGTGGGATACAGTAAAACTGAAGAGAAGCATCAGAATCTATAACTAGTGTTACTGGAATGGTTCAAAACGTAGACAGAAAGAAGAGTCAGTCTACTTGTACTTAAATCGGCATTGTGCCTTTTGTATTTAATTCCGATGCAATTTCTGTGTTTCATCATCAATACAAAGGTCCGTGGGATACAGTAAACGTGAAGTGAGGCATCGGAATCTATAACTAGTGTCACAGGAATGGTTCAAAACACAGTCAGTAAGAAGAGTCAGTTTTCTTGTACTTAAGTCGGCAATTTGCCTTTTGTATTTAATTCCGATGAAATTTCTGTGTTTCGTCGTCACTAAGAAGGTCCAAGGGATACAGTAAACCAGAAGTGAAGCATCGGAATCTAATACCAGTATCACAGGAAAGGTTCAAAGCATAGTGAGTAAGAAGAGCCAGTCATTTTGTATTTGAGTCGGCATTGTGAATTTTGTATTTAATTCCGATGCAATTTCTAAGTTTCATCGCCAATAAGAAGGTCAGGGGGATACAGTAAACCTGAAGTGAAGCATCGGAATCTATAACTACTGTCACAGGAATGGTTCAATACATAGACAGTAGGAAGAGACAATCTTCTTGTACTTAAGTCGGCAATGTGCCTTTTGTATTTAATTCCGATGCAATTTCTGTGTTTCATCGTCAATAAGAAGGTCCAAGGGATACAGTAAACATACAGTGAAGCATCGGAATCTAGAACTGGTCTCACGGGAAATGTTCAAAGCATAGTAAGTAAAAAGAGTCAGTCTTCTTGTACTTAAGTCGGCAATGTGCCTTTTCTATTTAATTCCGATGCAATATCTGTGTTTCGTCGTCAATAAGAAGGTCCAAGGGATACAGTAAACCTGAAGTGAAGCATCGGAATCTAAAACCGGTCTCACAGGAAAGATTCAAAACATAGAGAGTAAGAAGAGCCAGTCTTCTTGTACTTAAGTCAGCATTGTGCCATTTCTATTTATATCCGATGCAATTTCTGTGTTTGATCGTCAATAAGAAGGTCAGAGGGATACAGTAAACTTGAAGTGAAGCATCGGAATCTATAACTAGTGTCACAGGAATGGTTCAAATCATAGACAGTAAGAAGAGTCAGTCTTCTTGTACCTATGTCGGCATTGTGCCTTTTCTATTTAATTCCGATACAATTTCTGTGTTTCATCGTCAATAAGAAGGTTAGAGGGATACAGTAATCATGAAGTGAATCATCAGAATCTATAATTAGTGTCACAGGAATGGTTCTAAACATAGACAGTAGGAAGAGTCAGTCTTCTCGTACTTAATTCGGCATTGTGCCTTTTCTATTTAATTCCGATGCAATTTCTATGTTTCATCGTCAATAAGAAGGTCAGAGGGATACAGTAAACCTGATGTGAAGCATCGGAATGTATAACTAGTGTCACAGGAATGTTTCAAACATAGACAGTAGGAAGAGTCAGTCTTCTTGTACTTGTGTCGGCATTGTGCCATTTGTATTTAATTCCGATTTAATTTCTGGGTTTCATCGTCAATAAGAGGGTCAGAGGGATGCAGTAAACCTGAAGTGAGGCATCGGAGTCTATAACTACTGTCACAGGAATGGTTCAAAACATAGACAGTAAGAAGAGTCTGTCTACGTGTACGTAAGTCGGCATTGTGCCTTTTGTATTTAATTCCGATGCAATTTTTGTGTTTCATCATCAATAAGAAGGTCAAAGGGATACAGCACACCTGAAGTGAAGAATCGGAATCTATAACTAGTGTCACAGGAATGGTTTAAATCATAGACAGTGAGAAGAGTCAGTCTTCTTGTACTTATGTCGGCATTGTGCCTTTTCTATTTAAATCCGATTCAATTTCTGTGTTTCATCGTCAATAAGAAGGTCAGAGGGATACAGAAAACCGGACGTGAATCATCGGAATCTATAACTAGTGTCTCAGGATTGGTTCAAAACATAGACAGTAGGAAGAGTCAGTCTTCTTGTACTTGAGTCGGCATTGTGATTTTTGTATTTAATCCCGATGCAATTTCTGTGTTTCATCGTCAATAAGACGGTCAGAGGGATACAGTAAACCTGATGTGAAGCATCGGAATCTATAACTAGTGTCACAGGAATGGTTCAAAGCGTAGACAGTAGGAAGTGTCAGTCTTCTTGTACTTAAGCCGGCATTGTGCCTTTTGTATTCAATTCCGATGCAACTTCTGTGTTTCATCGTCAATAAGAAGGTCCAAGGGATACAGTAAACCTGAAGTGAGGCATCGGAATCTGTTACTACTGTCACAGGAATGGTTCAACAATAGACAGTAAGAAGAGTAAGTCTTCTTGTACATAAGTCAGCATTGTGCCTTTTCTATTAATCTCCGATGCAATTTCTGTGTTTCATCGTCAATAAGAGGGTCAGAGGGTTACAGTAAACCTGAAGTGAGGCATCGGAATCTATAACTAGTGTCACAGGAATGGTTCAAAACATAGACAGTAAGAAGGGTCAGTCTACTTGTACTTAAGTCGGCATTGTGCCTTTTGTATTTAATTCCGAAGCAATTTTTTGTGTTTCATCGTCAATAAGAAGGTCCAAGGGATACAGCACACCTGAAGTGAAGAATCGGAATCTATAACTAGTGTCACAGCAATGGTTCAAATCATAGACAGTGAGAAGAGTCAGTCTTCTTGTACTTATGTCGGCATTGTGCCTTTTCTATTTAATTCCGATGAAATTTCTGTGTTTCGTCGTCAATAAGAAGGTCCAAGGGATACAGTAAACCAGAAGTGAAGCATCGGAATCTAATACCGGTATCACAGGAAAGGTTCAAAGCATAGTGAGTAAGAAGAGCCAGTCATTTTGTATTTGAGTCGGCATTGTGCCTTTTGTATTTAATTCCGATGCAATTTCTAAGTTTCATCGCCAATAAGAAGGTCAGGGGGATACAGTAAACCTGAAGGGAAGCATCGGAATCTATAACTAGTGTCACAGGAATGGTTCAATACATAGACAGTAGGAAGAGACAATCTTCTTGTACTTAAGTCGGCAATGTGCCTTTTGTATTTAATTCCGATGCAATTTCTGTGTTTCATCGTCAACAAGAAGATCCAAGGGATACAGTAAACATACAGTGAAGCATCGGAATCTAAAACTGGTCTCACGGGAAATGTTCAAAGCATAGTAAGTAAAAAGAGTCAGTCTTCTTGTACTTAAGTCGGCAATGTGCCTTTCCTATTTAATTCCGATGCAATATCTGTGTTTCGTCGTCAATAACAAGGTCCAAGGGATACAGTTAACCTGAAGTGAAGCATCGGAATCTAAAACCGGTCTCACAGGAAAGATTCAAAACATAGAGAGTAAGAAGAGCCAGTCTTCTTGTACTTAAGTCAGCATTGTGCCATTTCTATTTAATTCCGATGCAATTTCTGTGTTTTATCGTCAATAAGAAGGTCAGAGGGATACAGTAAACTTGAAGTGAAGCATCGGAATCTATAACTAGTGTCACAGGAATGGTTCAAAACATAGACAGTAAGAAGAGTCAGTCTTCTTGTACATGATTTAGCATTGTGCCTTTTGTATTTAATTCCGATGCAACTTCTGTGTTTCATCTTCAATAAGAAGGTCCAAGGGATACAGTAAACCTGAAGTGAGGCATCGGAATCTATAACTAGTGTCACAGGAATGGTACAAAGCATAGACAGTAGGAAGAGTCAGTCTTCTTGTACTGAAGTCGGCATTGTGCCTTTTCTATTTAATTCCGATGCAATTTCTGTGTTTTATCGTCAATAAGAACGTCCAAGGGATACGGTAAACCTGAAGTGAGGCATCGGAATCTATAACTAGTGTCACAGGAATGGTTCAAACATAGACAGTATTAAGAGACAGTCTTCTTGTACTTAAGTCGGCATTGTGCCTATTGTATTTTATTCCGATGCAATTTCTGTGTTTCATCATCAATACAAAGGTCCGTGGGATACAGTAAAACTGAAGAGAAGCATCAGAATCTATAACTAGTGTTACTGGAATGGTTCAAAACGTAGACAGAAAGAAGAGTCAGTCTACTTGTACTTAAATCGGCATTGTGCCTTTTGTATTTAATTCCGATGCAATTTCTGTGTTTCATCATCAATACAAAGGTCCGTGGGATACAGTAAACGTGAAGTGAGGCATCGGAATCTATAACTAGTGTCACAGGAATGGTTCAAAACACAGTCAGTAAGAAGAGTCAGTTTTCTTGTACTTAAGTCGGCAAGGTGCCTTTTGTATTTAATTCCGATGAAATTTCTGTGTTTCGTCGTCAATAAGAAGGTCCAAGGGATACAGTAAACCAGAAGTGAAGCATCGGAATCTAATACCGGTATCACAGGAAAGGTTCAAAGCATAGTGAGTAAGAAGAGCCAGTCATTTTGTATTTGAGTCGGCATTGTGCCTTTTGTATTTAATTCCGATGCAATTTCTATGTTTCATCGCCAATAAGAAGGTCAGTGGGATACAGTAAACCTGAAGTGAAGCATCGGAATCTATAACTAGAGTCACAGGAATGGTTCAATACATAGACAGTAGGAAGAGACAATCTTCTTGTACTTAAGTCGGCAATGTGCCTTTTGTATTTAATTCCGATGCAATTTCTGTGTTTCGTCGTCAATAAGAAGGTCCAAGGGATACAGTAAACATACAGTGAAGCATCGGAATCTAAAACTGGTCTCACGGGAAATGTTCAAAGCATAGTAAGTAAAAAGAGTCAGTCTTCTTGTACTTAAGTCGGCAATGTGCCTTTTCTATTTAATTCCGATGCAATATCTGTGTTTCGTCGTCAATAAGAAGGTCCAAGGGATACAGTAAACCTGAAGTGAAGCATCGGAATCTAAAACCGGTCTCACAGGAAAGATTCAAAACGAAGAGAGTAAGAAGAGCCAGTCTTCTTGTACTTAAGTCAGCATTGTGCCATTTCTATTTAATTCCGATGCAATTTCTGTGTTTTATCGTCAATAAGAAGGTCAGAGGGATACAGTAAACTTGAAGTGAAGCATCGGAATCTATAACTAGTGTCACAGGAATTTTTCAAAACATAGACAGTAAGAAGAGTCAGTCTTCTTGTACATGATTTAGCATTGTGCCTTTTGTATTTAATTCCGATGCAACTTCTGTGTTTCATCTTCAATAAGAAGGTCCAAGGGATACAGTAAACCTGAAGTGAGGCATCGGAATCTATAACTAGTGTCACAGGAATGGTACAAAACATAGACAGTAGGAAGAGTCAGTCTTCTTGTACTGAAGTCGGCATTGTGCCTTTTCTATTTAATTCCGATGCAATTTCTGTGTTTTATCGTCAATAAGAACGTCCAAGGGATACGGTAAACCTGAAGTGAGGCATCGGAATCTATAACTAGTGTCACAGGAATGGTTCAAACATAGACAGTATTAAGAGACAGTCTTCTTGTACTTAAGTCGGCATTGTGCCTATTGTATTTTATTCCGATGCAATTTCTGTGTTTCATCATCAATACAAAGGTCCGTGGGATACAGTAAAACTGAAGTGAAGCATCAGAATCTATAACTAGTGTTACTGGAATGGTTCAAAACGTAGACAGAAAGAAGAGTCAGTCTACTTGTACTTAAGTCGGCATTGTGCCTTTTGTATTTCATTCCGATGCAATTTCTGTGTTTCATCATCAATACAAAGGTCCGTGGGATACAGTAAACGTGAAGTGAGGCATCGGAATCTATAACTAGTGTCACAGGAATGGTTCAAAACACAGTCAGTAAGAAGAGTCAGTCTTTATGTACTTAAGTCGGCAAGGTGCCTTTTGTATTTAATTCCGATGAAATTTCTGTGTTTCGTCGTCACTAAGAAGGTCCAAGGGATACAGTAAACCAGAAGTGAAGCATCGGAATCTAATACCAGTATCACAGGAAAGGTTCAAAGCATAGTGAGTAAGAAGAGCCAGTCATTTTGTATTTGAGTCGGCATTGTGCCTTTTGTATTTAATTCCGATGCAATTTCTAAGTTTCATCGCCAATAAGAAGGTCAGGGGGATACAGTAAACCTGAAGTGAAGCATCGGAATCTATAACTAGTGTCAC
The DNA here is from genome assembly GCF_021461395.2 of Schistocerca americana. Lineage (NCBI taxonomy): Eukaryota > Metazoa > Arthropoda > Insecta > Orthoptera > Acrididae > Schistocerca > Schistocerca americana. The sequence goes on along the minus strand of NC_060121.1, from coordinate 20,244,427 downwards.
AGGAATGGTTCAATACATAGACAGTAGGAAGAGACAATCTTCTTGTACTTAAGTCGGCAATGTGCCTTTTGTATTTAATTCCGATGCAATTTCTGTGTTTCATCGTCAATAAGAAGGTCCAAGGGATACAGTAAACATACAGTGAAGCATCGGAATCTAGAACTGGTCTCACGGGAAATGTTCAAAGCATAGTAAGTAAAAAGAGTCAGTCTTCTTGTACTTAAGTCGGCAATGTGCCTTTTCTATTTAATTCCGATGCAATATCTGTGTTTCGTCGTCAATAAGAAGGTCCAAGGGATACAGTAAACCTGAAGTGAAGCATCGGAATCTAAAACCGGTCTCACAGGAAAGATTCAAAACATAGAGAGTAAGAAGAGCCAGTCTTCTTGTACTTAAGTCAGCATTGTGCCATTTCTATTTATATCCGATGCAATTTCTGTGTTTGATCGTCAATAAGAAGGTCAGAGGGATACAGTAAACTTGAAGTGAAGCATCGGAATCTATAACTAGTGTCACAGGAATGGTTCAAATCATAGACAGTAAGAAGAGTCAGTCTTCTTGTACCTATGTCGGCATTGTGCCTTTTCTATTTAATTCCGATACAATTTCTGTGTTTCATCGTCAATAAGAAGGTTAGAGGGATACAGTAATCATGAAGTGAATCATCAGAATCTATAATTAGTGTCACAGGAATGGTTCTAAACATAGACAGTAGGAAGAGTCAGTCTTCTCGTACTTAATTCGGCATTGTGCCTTTTCTATTTAATTCCGATGCAATTTCTATGTTTCATCGTCAATAAGAAGGTCAGAGGGATACAGTAAACCTGATGTGAAGCATCGGAATGTATAACTAGTGTCACAGGAATGTTTCAAACATAGACAGTAGGAAGAGTCAGTCTTCTTGTACTTGTGTCGGCATTGTGCCATTTGTATTTAATTCCGATTTAATTTCTGGGTTTCATCGTCAATAAGAGGGTCAGAGGGATGCAGTAAACCTGAAGTGAGGCATCGGAGTCTATAACTACTGTCACAGGAATGGTTCAAAACATAGACAGTAAGAAGAGTCTGTCTACGTGTACGTAAGTCGGCATTGTGCCTTTTGTATTTAATTCCGATGCAATTTTTGTGTTTCATCATCAATAAGAAGGTCAAAGGGATACAGCACACCTGAAGTGAAGAATCGGAATCTATAACTAGTGTCACAGGAATGGTTTAAATCATAGACAGTGAGAAGAGTCAGTCTTCTTGTACTTATGTCGGCATTGTGCCTTTTCTATTTAAATCCGATTCAATTTCTGTGTTTCATCGTCAATAAGAAGGTCAGAGGGATACAGAAAACCGGACGTGAATCATCGGAATCTATAACTAGTGTCTCAGGATTGGTTCAAAACATAGACAGTAGGAAGAGTCAGTCTTCTTGTACTTGAGTCGGCATTGTGATTTTTGTATTTAATCCCGATGCAATTTCTGTGTTTCATCGTCAATAAGAGGGTCAGAGGGATACAGTAAACCTGATGTGAAGCATCGGAATCTATAACTAGTGTCACAGGAATGGTTCAAAGCGTAGACAGTAGGAAGTGTCAGTCTTCTTGTACTTAAGCCGGCATTGTGCCTTTTGTATTCAATTCCGATGCAACTTCTGTGTTTCATCGTGAATAAGAAGGTCCAAGGGATACAGTAAACCTGAAGTGAGGCATCGGAATCTGTTACTACTGTCACAGGAATGGTTCAACCATAGACAGTAAGAAGAGTAAGTCTTCTTGTACATAAGTCAGCATTGTGCCTTTTCTATTAATCTCCGATGCAATTTCTGTGTTTCATCGTCAATAAGAGGGTCAGAGGGTTACAGTAAACCTGAAGTGAGGCATCGGAATCTATAACTAGTGTCACAGGAATGGTTCAAAACATAGACAGTAAGAAGGGTCAGTCTACTTGTACTTAAGTCGGCATTGTGCCTTTTGTATTTAATTCCGAAGCAATTTTTTGTGTTTCATCGTCAATAAGAAGGTCCAAGGGATACAGCACACCTGAAGTGAAGAATCGGAATCTATAACTAGTGTCACAGCAATGGTTCAAATCATAGACAGTGAGAAGAGTCAGTCTTCTTGTACTTATGTCGGCATTGTGCCTTTTCTATTTAAATCCGATTCAATTTCTGTGTTTCATCGTCAATAAGAAGGTCGGAGGGATACAGAAAACAGGCCGTGAATCATCGGAATCTATAACTAGTGTCACATAATTGGTTCACAACATAGACAGTAGGAAGAGTCAGTCTTCTTGTACTTGAGTCGGCATTGTGATTTTTGTATTTAATTCCGATGCAATTTCTGTGTTTCATCGTCAATAAGAGGGTCAGAGGGATACAGTGAACCTGAAGTGAGGCATCAGATTCTATAACTAGTGTCACAGGAAAGGTTCAAAACATAGACAGTAAGAAGAGTCAGTCTTCTTGTACTTAAGACCGCATTGTGCCTTTTCTATTTAATTCCGATGCAATTTCTGTGTTTCATCGTCAATAAGAAGGTCAGAGGGATACAGTAAACCTGAAGTGAAGCATCGGAATCTATAACTAGTGTCACAGGAATGGTTCAAAAAATAGACAGTAGAAGGAGTCATTCTTCTTGTACTTAAGTCGGCATTGTGCCTCTTGTAATTAATTCCGATGCAATTTCTGTGTTTCATCGTCAATAAGAAGGTCCAAGGGATACAGTAAACCTGACCTGAGGCATCGGAATCTATAACTAGTGTCACAGGAATGGTTCAAAACATAGACAGCAGGAAGAGACAGTCTTCTTGTACTTAAGTCGGCATTGTGCCTTTTGTATTTTATTCCGATGCAATTTCTGTGTTTCATCGTCAATAAGAAGGTCAGAGGGATACAGTAAACCTGAAGTGAAGCATCGGAATCTATAACAAGTGTCACAGGAATGGTTCAAAAAATAGACAGTAGAAGGAGTCATTCTTCTTGTACTTAAGTCGGCATTGTACCTCTTGTAATTAATTCCGATGCAATTTCTGTGTTTCATCGTCAATAAGAAGGTCCAAAGGATACAGTAAACCTGAAGTGAGGCATCGGAATCTATAACTAGTGTCACAGGAATGGTTCAAAACATAGACAGTAAGAAGAGTCAGTCTTCTTGTACTTAAGTCGGCATTGTGCCTTTTCTATTTAATTCCGATGCAATTTCTGTGTTTCATCATCAATACGAAGGTCCATGGGGTACAGTAAACCTGAAGTGAGGCATCGGAATCTATAACTAGTGTCACAGGAATGGTTCAAAACATAGTCAGTAAGAAGAGTCAGTCTTCTTGTACTTAAGTCGGCATGGTGCCTTTTGTATTTAATTCCGATGCAATTTCTGTGTTTCATCGTCAATAAGAAGGTCCAAGATATACAGTAAACATAAAGTGAAGCATCGGAATCTAAATCTGGTCTCACAGGAAATGTTCAAATCATAGTCAGTAAGAAGAGTCAGTCTTCTTGTACGTAAGTCGGCATTGTGCCTTTTCTATATAAGTCCGATGAAATTTCTGTGTTTCGTCGTCAATAAGAAGGTCCAAGGGATACAGTAAACCTGAAGTGAACCATCGGAATCTCATACCGGTCTCACAGGAAAGGTTCAAAGCATAGTGAGTATGAAGAGCCAGTCATCTTGTATTTGAGTCGGCATTGTGCCTTTTGTATTTAATTCCGATGCAATTTCTAAGTCTCATCGCCAATAAGAAGGTCAGGGGGATACAGTAAACCTGAAGTGAAGCATCGGAATCTATAACTAGTGTCACAGGAATGGTTCAATACATAGACAGTAGGAAGAGACAATCTTCTTGTACTTAAGTCGGCAATGTGCCGTTTGTATTTAATTCCGATGCAATTTCTGTGTTTCATCGTCAATAAGAAGGTCCAAGGGATACAGTAAACATACAGTGAAGCATCGGAATCTAAAATTGGTCTCACGGGAAATGTTCAAAGCATAGTAAGGAAAAGAGTCAGTCTTCTTGTACTTAAGTCGGCAATGTGCCTTTTCTATTTAATTCCGATGCAATTTCTGTGTTTCATCGTCAATAAGAAGGTTAGAGGGATACAGTAATCATGACGTGAATCATCAGAAACTATAATTAGTGTCACAGGAATGGTTCTAAACATAGACGGTAGGAAGAGTCAGTCTTCTCGTACTTAATTCGGCATTGTGCCTTTTCTAATTAATTCCGATGCAATTTCTATGTTTCATCGTCAATATGAAGGTCAGAGGGATACAGTAAACCTGATGTGAAGCATCGGAATGTATAACTAGTGTCACAGGAATGTTTCAAACATAGACAGTAGGAAGAGTCAGTCTTCTTGTACTTGTGTCGGCATTGTGCCATTTGTATTTAATTCCGATGCAATTTCTGTGTTTCATCGTCAATAAGAAGGTCAGATGGATACAGTAAACCTGAAGTGTAGCATCGGAATCAATAACTAGTGTCACAGGAATGGTTCAAACATAGACAGTAGGAAGAGTCAGTCTTCTTGTACTTGTGTCGGCATTGTGCCTTTTCTATTTAATTCCGATGCAATTTCTGTGTTTCATCGTTTATAAGAGGGTCAGAGGGATACAGTAAACCTGAAGTGAGGAATCGGAATCTATAACTAGTGTCACAGGAATGGTTCAAAACATAGACAGTAAGAAGAGTCAGTCTACTTGTACTTAAGTCGGCATTGTGCCTTTTGTACTTAATTCCGAAGCAATTTTTTGTGTTTCATCGTCAATAAGAAGGTCCAAGGGATACAGCACACCTGAAGTGAAGAATCGGAATCTATAACTAGTGTCACAGGAATGGTTCAAATCATAGACAGTGAGAAGAGTCAGTCTTCTTGTACTTATGTCGGCATTGTGCCTTTTCTATTTAATTCCGATGCAATTTCTGTGTTTCATCGTCAATAAGAAGGTCAGAGGGATACAGTAAACCTGAAGTGAAGCATCGGAATCTATAACTAGTGTCACAGGGATGGTTCAAAACGTATACAGTAGGAAGAGTCAGTCTTCTTGTACTGAAGTCGGCATTGTGCCTTTTCTATTTAATTCCGATGCAATTTCTGTCTTTCATCGTCAATAAGAAGGTCCAAGGGATACAGTAAACCTGAACTGAGGCATCGGAATCTATAACTAGTGTCACAGGAATGGTTCAAAACATAGACAGTAGGAAGAGACAGTCTTCTTGTACTTAAGTCGGCATTGTGCCTTTTGTATTTAATTCCGATGCAATTTCTGTGTTTCATCGTCAATAAAAAGGTCCAAGATATACAGTAAACATATCGTGAAGCATCGGAATCTAAATGTGGTCTCACAGGAAATGTTCAAATCATAGTCAGTAAGAAGAGTCAGTCTTCTTTTACGTAAGTCGGCATTGTGCCTTTTCTATTTAATTCCGATAAAAAATTTCTGTGTTTCGTCGTCAATAAGAAGGTCCAAGGGATACAGTAAACATACAGTGAAGCATCGGAATCTTAAACTGGTCTCACAGGAAATGTTCAAAGCATAGTAAGTAAGAAGAGTCAGTCTTCTTGTACTTAAGCCGGCATTGTGCCTTTTGTATTTAATTCCGATGCAACTTCTGTGTTTCATCGTCAATAGGAAGGTCCAGGGGATACAGTAAACCTGAAGTGAGGCATCGGAATCTGTTACTACTGTCACAGGAATGGTTCAAAACATAGACAGTAAGAAGAGTCAGTCTTCTTGTACATAAGTCAGCATTGTGCCTGTTCTATTAATTTCCGATGCAATTTCTGTGTTTCATCGTCAATAAGAGGATCAGAGGGATACTGTAAACCTGAAGTGAGGCATCGGAATCTATAACTAGTGTCACAGGAATGGTTCAAAACATAGACAGTAAAAAGAGTCAGTCTTCTTGTACTTAAGACAGCATTGTGCCTTTTCTATTAAATTCCGATGCAATTTCTGTGTTTCATCGTCAATACGAAGGTCAGAGGGATACAGCAAACCTGAAGTGAAGCAGCGGAATCTATAACTAGTGTCACAGGGATGGTTCAAAACGTATACAGTAGGAAGAGTCAGTCTTCTTGTACTGAAGTCGGCATTGTGCCTTTTCTATTTAATTCCGATGCAATTTCTGTCTTTCATCGTCAATAAGAAGGTCCAAGGGATACAGTAAACCTGAACTGAGGCATCGGAATCTATAACTAGTGTCACAGGAATGGTTCAAAACATAGACACTAGGAAGAGACAGTCTTCTTGTACTTAAGTCGGCATTGTGCCTTTTGTATTTTATTCCGATGCAATTTCTGTGTTTCATCGTCAATAAGAAGGTCAGAGGGATACAGTAAAACTGACGTGAAGCATCAAAATCTATAACTAGTGTCACAGGAATGGTTCAAAACATAGACAGTAAGAAGAGTCAGTCTACTTGTACTTAAGTCGGCATTGTGCCTTTTGTATTTAATCCCTATGCAATTAATGTGTTTCATCGTCAATACGAAGGTCCAAGGGATACAGTACACCTGAAGTGAAGCATCGGAATCTATAACTAGTGTCACAGGAATGGTTCAAATCATAGACAGTAAGAAGAGTCAGTCTTCTTGTACTTAAGTCGGCATTGTGCCTTTTCTATTTAATTCCGATGCAATTTCTGGGGTTTCATCATCAAGAAGAAGGTCAGCGGGATACAGTAAACCTGAAGAGAAGCATCGGAATGTATAACTAGTCTCACAGGAATGGTTCAAAACATAGACAGTAGGAAGAGTCAGTCTTCTTGTACTTTAGTCGGCATTGTGCCTTTTGTATTTAATTCCGATGCAATTTCTGTGTTTCATCGTCAATAAGAAGGTCCAAGGGATACAGTAAACCTGAACTGAGGCATCGGAATCTACAACTAGTGTCACAGGAATGGTTCAAAACATTGACAGTAGGAAGAGACAGTCTTCTTGTACTTATGTCGGCATTGTGCCTTTTGTATTTTATTCCGATGCAATTTCTGTGTTTCATCGTCAATAAGAAGGTCAGAGGGATACAGTAAAACTGAAGTGAAGCATCAGAATCTATAACTAGTGTCACAGGAATGGTTCAAAACATAGTCAGAAAGAAGAGTCAGTCTTCTTGTACCTAAGTCGGCATGGTGCCTTTTGTATTTAATTCCGAAGCAATTTTTTGTGTTTCATCGTCAATAAGAAGGTCCAAGGGATACAGCACACCTGAAGTGAAGAATCGGAATCTATAACTAGTGTCACAGGAATGGTTCAAATCATAGACAGTGAGAAGAGTCAGTCTTCTTGTACTTATGTCGGCATTGTGCCTTTTGTATTTTATTCCGATGCAATTTCTGTGTTTCATCGTCAATAAGAAGGTCAGAGGGATACAGTAAACCTGAAGTGAAGCATCGGAATCTATAACAAGTGTCACGGGAATGGTTCAAAAAATAGTCAGTAGAAGGAGTCATTCTTCTTGTACTTAAGTCGAGATTGTGCCTTTTGTAATTAATTCAGATGCAATTTCTGTGTTACATCGTCAATAAGAAGGTACAAAGGATACAGTAAACCTGAAGTGAGGCATCGGAATCTATAACTAGTGTCACAGGAATGGTTCAAAACATAGACAGTAAGAAGAGTCAGTCTTCTTGTACTTAAGTCCGCATTGTGCCTTTTCTATTTAATTCCGATGCAATTTCTGTGTTTCATCATCAATACGAAGGTCCATGGGGTACAGTAAACCTGAAGTGAGGCATCGGAATCTATAACTAGTGTCACAGGAATGGTTCAAACATAGACAGTAAGAAGAGTCAGTCTTCTTGTACTTAAGACAGCATTGTGCCTTTTCTATTTAGTTCCGATGCAATTTCTGTGTTTCATCGTCAATAAGAAGGTCAGAGGGATACAGTAAACCTGAAGTGAAGCAGCGGAATCTATAACTAGTGTCACAGGGATGGTTCAAAACGTATACAGTAGGAAGAGTCAGTCTTCTTGTACTGAAGTTGGCATTGTGCCTTTGGTATTTTATTCCGATGCAATTTCTGTGTTTCATCGTCAATAAGAAGGTCAGAGGGATACAGTAAACCTGAAGTGAAGCATCAGAATCTATAACTAGTGTCACAGGAAAGGTTCAAAGGATAGACAGTAAGAAGAGGCAGTCTACTTGTACTTAAGTCGGCATTGTGCCTTTTGTATTTAATCCCTATGCAATTTCTGTGTTTCATCGTCAATACGAAGGTCCAAGGGATACAGTACACCTGAAGTGAAGCATCGGAATCTATAACTAGTGTCACAGGAATGGTTCAAATCATAGACAGTAAGAAGAGTCAGTCTTATTGTACTTAAGTCGGCATTGTGCCTTTTTCTATTTAATTCCGATGCAATTTCTGGGTTTCATCATCAAGAAAAAGGTCAGAGGGATACAGTAAAGCTGAGGAGAAGCATCGGAATGTATAACTAGTCTCACAGGAATGGTTCAAAACATAGACAGTAGGAAGAGTCAGTCTTCTTGTACTTTAGTCGGCATTGTGCCTTTTGTATTTAATTCCGATGCAACTTCTGTGTATCATCGTCAATAAGAAGGACCAGGGGATACAGTGAACCTGAAGTGAGGCATCGGAATCTGTTACTACTGTCACAGGAATGGTTCAAAACATAGACAGTAAGAAGAGTCAGTCTTCTTGTACATAAGTCGGCATTGTGCCTTTTCTATTAATTTCCGATGCAATTTCTGTGTTTCATCGTCAATAAGAGGGTCAGAGGGATACAGTAAACCTGAAGTGAGGCATCGGAATCTATAACTAGTGTCACAGGAAAGGTTCAAAACATAGACAGTAAGAAGAGTCAGTCTTCTTGTACTTAAGACAGCATTGTGCCTTTTCTATTTAATTCCGATGCAATTTCTGTGTTTCATCGTCAATAAGAAGGTCAGAGGGATACAGTATACCTGAAGTGAAGCATCGGAATCTATAACTAATGTCACAGGGATGGTTCAAAACGTAGACAGTAGGAAGAGTCAGGAATCTTGTACTGAAGTCGGCATTGTGCCTTTTCTATTTAATTCCGATGCAATTTCTGTCTTTCATCGTCAATAAGAAGGTCCAAGGGATACAGTAAACCTGAACTGAGGCATCGGAATCTATAACCAGTGTCACAGGAATGGTTCAAAACATAGACAGTAGGAAGAGACAGTCTTCTTGTACTTAAGTCGGCATTGTGAATTTTGTATTTTATTCGGATGCAATTTCTGTGTTTCATCGTCAATAAGAAGGTCAGAGGGATACAGTAAACCTGAAGTGAAGCATCAGAATCTATAACTAGTGTCACAGGAATGGTTCAAAGGATAGACAGTAAGAAGAGTCAGTCTACTTGTACTTAAGTCGGCATTGTGCCTTTTGTATTTAATCCCGATGCAATCTCTGTGTTTCATAGTCGATACGAAGGTCCTAGGGATACAGTACACCTGAAGTGAAGCATCGGATCTATAACTAGTGTCGCAGGAATGGTTCAAATCATACACAGTAAGAAGAGTCAGTCTTCTTGTACTTATGTCGGCATTGTGCCTTTTCTATTTAATTCCGATGCAATTTCTGTGTTTCATCATCAAGAGGAAGGTCAGAGGGATACAGTAAACCTGAAGTGAAGCATCGGAATGTATAACTAGTGACACAGGAATGGTTCAAAGCATAGACAGTAGGAAGTGTCAGTCTTCTTGTACTTGAGTCGGCATTGTGCCTTTTGTATTTAATTCCGATGCAATTTCTGTGTTTCATCGTCAATAAGAAGGTCAGAGGGATACACGAAACCTGAAGTGAAGCATCGGAATCTATTACAAGTGTCACAGGAATGGTTCAAAAAATAGACAGTAGGAGGGGTCATTCTTCTTGTACTTAAGTCGGCATTGTGCCTTTTGTATTTAATTCCGATGCAATTTCTGTGTTTCAACGTCAATAAGAAGGTCCAAATATACAGTAAACATGTAGTGAAGCATCGGAATCTAAATCTGGTCTCACAGGAAATGTTCAAAGCATAGTCAGTAAGAAGAGTCAGTCTTCTTGTACGTAAGTCGGCATTGTGCCTTCTCTATTTAAGTCCGATGAAATTTCTGCGTTTCGTCGTCAATAAGAAGGTCCAAGGGATACAGTAAACCTGAAGTCAAGCATCGGAATCTAATACCGGTCTCACAGGAAAGGTTCAAAGCATAGTGAGTAAGAAGAGCCAGTCATCTTGTATTTGAGTCGGCATTGTGCCTTTTGTATTTAATTGCGATGCAATTTCTGTGTTTCATCGTCAATAAGAAGGTCAGAGGCATACAGTAAAACTGAAGTGAAGCATCAGAATCTATAACTAGTGTCACAGGAATGGTTCAAAACATAGACAGTAAGAAGAGTCAGTCTACTCGTACTTAAGTCGGCATTGTGCCTTTTGTATTTAATTCCGATGCAATTTCTGTGTTTCATCGTCAACAAGAAGGTCCAAGATATACAGTAAACATATAGTGAAGCATCGGAATCTAAATCTGGTCTCACAGGAAATGTTCAAAGCATAGTCAGTAAGAAGAGTCAGTCTTCTTGTACGTAAGTCGGCATTGTGCCTTTTCTACTTAAGTCCGATGAAATTTCTGCGTTTCGTCGTCAATAAGAAGGTCCAAGGGATACAGTACACCTGAAGTGAAGCATCGGAATCTATAACTAGTGTCACAGGAATAGTTCAAATCACAGACAGTAAGAAGAGTCAGTCTTCTTGTACTTAAGTCGGCATTGTGCCTTTTCTATTTAATTCCGATAAAATTTCTGGGTTTCATCATCAAGAAGAGGGTCAGAGGGATACAGTAAACCTAAAGAGAAGCATCGGAATGTATAACTAGTCTCACAGGAATGGTTCAAAACATAGACAGTAGGAAGAGTCAGTCTTCTTGTACTTTAGTCGGCATTGTGCCTTTTGTATTTAATTCCGATGCAATTTCTGGGTTTCATCATCAAGAAGAGGGTCAGAGGGATACAGTAAACCTGAAGTGAACCATCGGAATGTATAACTAGTGTCGCAGGTACGGTTCAAATCATTGACAGTAGGAAGAGTCAGTCTTCTTGTACTTAAGTCGGCATTGTGCCTTTTCCATTTAATTATAATGCAATATCTCTGTTTCATCGTCAATAAGAAAGTTACAGGGATACAGTAAACCTTAAGTGAAGCATCGGAATCTATAACAAGTGTCACAGGAATGGTTCAAAACATAGTCAGTAGGAAGAGTCAGTCATCCTGTACCTAAGTCGGCATGGTGCCTTTTGTATTTAATTCCGATGCAATTTCTGTGTTTCATCGTCAATAAGAAGGTCCAAGGGATACAGTAAACATACAGTGAAGTATCGGAATCTAAAACTGGTCTCACAGGGAATGTTCAAAGCATAGTAAGTAAGAAGAGTCAGTCTTCTTGTACTTAAGCCGGCATTGTGCCTTTTGTATTTAATTCCGATGCAACTTCTGTGTTTCATCGTCAATAGGAAGGTCCAGGGGATACAGTAAACCTGAAGTGAGGCATCGGAATCTGTTACTACTGTCACAGGAATGGTTCAAAACATAGACAGTAAGAAGAGTCAGTCTTCTTGTACATAAGTCAGCATTGTGCCTTTTCTATTAATTTCCGATGCAATTTCTATGTTTCATCGTCAATAAGAGGGTCAGAGGGATACAGTAAACCTGAAGTGAGGCATCGGAATCTATAACTAGTGTCACAGGAGTGGCTCAAAACATAGACAGTAAGAAGAGTCAGTCTACTTGTACTTCAGTCGGCATTGTGCCTTTTGTATTTAATTCCGATGCAATTTCTATGGTTCATCGTCAATAAGAAGGGCCAAGGGATACAGCACACCTGAAGTGAAGAATCGGAATCTATAACTACTTTCACAGGAATGGTTCAAATCATAGACAGTGAGAAGAGTCAGTGTTGTTGTACTTATGTCGGCATTGTGCCTTTTCTATTAAAATCTGATGCAATTTCTGTGTTTCATCGTCAATACGAAGGTCCAAGGGATACAGTATGCCTGAAGTGAAGCATCGGAATCTATAACAAGTGTCAGTGGAATGGTTCAAAAAATAGACAGTAGGAGGAGTCATTCTTCTTGTACTTAAGTCGGCATTGTGCCTTTTGTATTTAATTCCGATGCAATTTCTGTGTTTCATCATCTATACGAAGGTCCATGGGATACAGTAAACCTGAAGTGAGGCATCCGAATCTATAACTAGTGTCACAGGAATGGTTCAAAACATAGTCAGTAAGAAGAGTCAGTCTTCTTGTACTTAAGTCGGCATGGTGTCTTTTGTATTTAATTCCGATGCAATTTCTGTGTTTCATCGTCAATAAGAAGGTCCAAGATATACAGTAAACATATAGTGAAGCATCGGAATCTAAATCTGGTCTCTCAGGAAATGTTCAAAGCATAGTCAGTACGAAGAGTCAGTCTTCTTGTACGTAAGTCGGCTTTGTGGCTTTTCTATTTTATTCCGATGAAATTTCTGTGTTTCATCGTCAATAAGAAGGTCCAAGGGATACAGTACACCAGAAGTGAAGCATCGGAATCTAATACCGGTCTCACAGGAAAGGTTCAAAGGATAGTGAGTAAGAAGAGCCAGTCATCTTGTATTTGAGTCGGCATTGTGCCTTTTGTATTTAATTCCGATGCAATTTCTAACTTTCATCGTCAATAAGAAGGTCAGGGGGATACAGTAAACCTGAAGTGAAGCATCGGAATCTATATCTAGTGTCACAGGAATGGTTCAATACATAGACAGTAGGAAGAGACAGTCTTCTTGTACTTAAGTCGGCATTGTGCCTTTTGTATGTAATTCCGATGCAATTTCTGTGTTTCATCGTCAATAAGAAGGTCAGAGGCATACAGTAAACCTGAAGTGAACCATCGGAATGTATAACTAGTGTCACAGGTACGGTTCAAAACATTGACAGTAGGAAGAGTCAGTCTTCTTGTACTTAAGTCGGCATTGTGCCTTTTCCATTTAATTATAATGCGATATCTCTGTTTCATCGTCAATATGAAAGTTAGAGGGATACAGTAAACCTTAAGTGAAGCATCGGAATCTATAACAAGTGTCACAGGAATGGTTCAAAACATAGACAGTAAGAAGAGTCAGTCTTCTTGTACATAAGTCAGCATTGTGCCTTTTCTATTAATTTCCGATGCAATTTCTGTGTTTCATCGTCAATAAGGGGGTCAGAGGGATACAGTAAACCTGAAGTGAGGCATCGGAATCTATAACTAGTGTCACAGGAATGGCTCAAAACATAGACAGTAAGAAGAGTCAGTCTACTTGTACTTCAGTCGGCATTGTGCCTTTTGTATTTAATTCCGATGCAATTTCTGTGTTTCATCGTAAAAAAGAAGGTCCAAGGGATACAGCACACCTGAAGTGAACAATCGGAATCTATAACTACTTTCACAGGAATGGTTCAAATCATAGACAGTGAGAAGAGTCAGTGTTGTTGTACTTATGTCGGCATTGTGCCTTTTCTATTTAAATCCGATGCAATTTCTGTGTTTCATCGTCAATAAAAAGGTCAGAGAGATACAGTAAAACTGAAGTCAAGCATCAGAATCTATAACTAGTGTCACAGGAATGGTTCAAAACATAGACAGTAAGAAGAGTCAGTCTACTTGTACTTAAGTCGGCATTGTGCCTTTTGTATTTAATCCCGATGCAATTTCTGTATTTCATAGTCAATACGAAGGTCCAAGGGATACAGTACACCTGAAGTGAACCATCGGAATCTATAACTAGTGTCACAGGAATGGTTCAAATCATAGACAGTAGGAAGAGTCAGTCTTCTTGTACTTGAGTCGCCATTGTGCATTTTGTATTTAATTCCGATGCAATTTCTGTGTTTCATCGTCAATAAGAAGGACGGAGGTATACAGTAATCCTGAAGTGAAGCATCGGAATCTATAACAAGTGTCAGAGGAATGGTTCAAAAAATAGACAGTAGGAGGAGTCATTCTTCTTGTACTTAAGTCGGCATTGTGCCTTTTGTATTTAATTCCGATGCAATTTCTGTGTTTCATCATCTATACGAAGGTCCATGGGATACAGTAAACCTGAAGTGAGGCATCCGAATGTATAACTAGTGTCACAGGAATGGTTCAAAACATAGTCAGTAAGAAGAGTCAGTCTTCTTGTACTTAAGTCGGCATGGTGTCTTTTGTATTTTATTCCGATGCAATTTCTGTGTTTCATCGTCAATAAGAAGGTCCAAGATATACAGTAAACATATAGTGAAGCTTCGGAATCTAAATCTGGTCTCTCAGGAAATGTTCAAAGCATAGTCAGTACGAAGAGTCAGTCTTCTTGTACGTAAGTCGGCATTGTGCCTTTTCTATTTAATTCCGATGAAATTTCTGTGTTTCATCGTCAATAAGAAGATCCAAGGGATACAGTAAACCAGAAGTGAAGCATCGGAATCTAATACCGGTCTCACAGGAAAGGTTCAAAGCATAGTGAGTAAGAAGAGCCAGTCATCTTGTATTTGAGTCGGCATTGTGCCTTTTGTATTTATTTCCGATGCAATTTCTAAGTTTCATCGTCAATAAGAAGGTCAGGGGGATACAGTAAACCTGAAGTGAAGCATCGGAATCTATATCTAGTGTCACTGGAATGGTTCAATACATAGACAGTAGGAAGAGACAGTCTTCTTGTACTTAAGTCGGCATTGTGCCTTTTGTCTTTAATTCCGATGCAATTTCTGTGTTTCATCGTCAATAAGAAGGTCAGAGGCATACAGTAAAACTGAAGTGAAGCATCAGAATCTATAACTAGTGTCACAGGAATGGTTCAAAACATGGACAGTAAGAAGAGTCAGTCTACTTGTACTTAAGTCGGCATTGTGCCTTTTGTATTTAATCCCTATGCAATTTCTGTGTTTCATCGTCAATAAGAAGGTCCAAGGGATACAGCACACCTGAAGTGAAGAATCGGAATCTATAACTAGTGTCACAGGAATGGTTCAAATCATAGACAGTGAGAAGAGTCAGTCTTCTTGTACTTATGTCGGCATTGTGCCTTTTGTATTTTATTCCGATGCAATTTCTGTGTTTCATCGTCAATAAGAAGGTCAGAGGGATACAGTAAACCTGAAGTGAAGCATCGGAATCTATAACAAGTGTCACGGGAATGGTTCAAAAAATAGTCAGTAGAAGGAGTCATTCTTCTTGTACTTAAGTCGAGATTGTGCCTTTTGTAATTAATTCAGATGCAATTTCTGTGTTACATCGTCAATAAGAAGGTACAAAGGATACAGTAAACCTGAAGTGAGGCATCGGAATCTATAACTAGTGTCACAGGAATGGTTCAAAACATAGACAGTAAGAAGAGTCAGTCTTCTTGTACTTAAGTCCGCATTGTGCCTTTTCTATTTAATTCCGATGCAATTTCTGTGTTTCATCATCAATACGAAGGTCCATGGGGTACAGTAAACCTGAAGTGAGGCATCGGAATCTATAACTAGTGTCACAGGAATGGTTCAAACATAGACAGTAAGAAGAGTCAGTCTTCTTGTACTTAAGACAGCATTGTGCCTTTTCTATTTAGTTCCGATGCAATTTCTGTGTTTCATCGTCAATAAGAAGGTCAGAGGGATACAGTAAACCTGAAGTGAAGCAGCGGAATCTATAACTAGTGTCACAGGGATGGTTCAAAACGTATACAGTAGGAAGAGTCAGTCTTCGTGTACTGAAGTTGGCATTGTGCCTTTGGTATTTTATTCCGATGCAATTTCTGTGTTTCATCGTCAATAAGAAGGTCAGAGGGATACAGTAAACCTGAAGTGAAGCATCAGAATCTATAACTAGTGTCACAGGAAAGGTTCAAAGGATAGACAGTAAGAAGAGGCAGTCTACTTGTACTTAAGTCGGCATTGTGCTTTTTGTATTTAATCCCTATGCAATTTCTGTGTTTCATCGTCAATACGAAGGTCCAAGGGATACAGTACACCTGAAGTGAAGCATCGGAATCTATAACTAGTGTCACAGGAATGGTTCAAATCATAGACAGTGAGAAGAGTCAGTCTTATTGTACTTAAGTCGGCATTGTGCCTTTTTCTATTTAATTCCGATGCAATTTCTGGGTTTCATCATCAAGAAAAAGGTCAGAGGGATACAGTAAAGCTGAGGAGAAGCATCGGAATGTATAACTAGTCTCACAGGAATGGTTCAAAACATAGACAGTAGGAAGAGTCAGTCTTCTTGTACTTTAGTCGGCATTGTGCCTTTTGTATTTAATTCCGATGCAACTTCTGTGTATCATCGTCAATAAGAAGGACCAGGGGATACAGTGAACCTGAAGTGAGGCATCGGAATCTGTTACTACTGTCACAGGAATGGTTCAAAACATAGACAGTAAGAAGAGTCAGTCTTCTTGTACATAAGTCGGCATTGTGCCTTTTCTATTAATTTCCGATGCAATTTCTGTGTTTCATCGTCAATAAGAGGGTCAGAGGGATACAGTAAACCTGAAGTGAGGCATCGGAATCTATAACTAGTGTCACAGGAAAGGTTCAAAACATAGACAGTAAGAAGAGTCAGTCTTCTTGTACTTAAGACAGCATTGTGCCTTTTCTATTTAATTCCGATGCAATTTCTGTGTTTCATCGTCAATAAGAAGGTCAGAGGGATACAGTATACCTGAAGTGAAGCATCGGAATCTATAACTAATGTCACAGGGATGGTTCAAAACGTAGACAGTAGGAAGAGTCAGGAATCTTGTACTGAAGTCGGCATTGTGCCTTTTCTATTTAATTCCGATGCAATTTCTGTCTTTCATCGTCAATAAGAAGGTCCAAGGGATACAGTAAACCTGAACTGAGGCATCGGAATCTATAACCAGTGTCACAGGAATGGTTCAAAACATAGACAGTAGGAAGAGACAGTCTTCTTGTACTTAAGTCGGCATTGTGAATTTTGTATTTTATTCGGATGCAATTTCTGTGTTTCATCGTCAATAAGAAGGTCAGAGGGATACAGTAAACCTGAAGTGAAGCATCAGAATCTATAACTAGTGTCACAGGAATGGTTCAAAGGATAGACAGTAAGAAGAGTCAGTCTACTTGTACTTAAGTCGGCATTGTGCCTTTTGTATTTAATCCCGATGCAATCTCTGTGTTTCATAGTCGATACGAAGGTCCTAGGGATACAGTACACCTGAAGTGAAGCATCGGATCTATAACTAGTGTCGCAGGAATGGTTCAAATCATACACAGTAAGAAGAGTCAGTCTTCTTGTACTTATGTCGGCATTGTGCCTTTTCTATTTAATTCCGATGCAATTTCTGTGTTTCATCATCAAGAGGAAGGTCAGAGGGATACAGTAAACCTGAAGTGAAGCATCGGAATGTATAACTAGTGACACAGGAATGGTTCAAAGCATAGACAGTAGGAAGTGTCAGTCTTCTTGTACTTGAGTCGGCATTGTGCCTTTTGTATTTAATTCCGATGCAATTTCTGTGTTTCATCGTCAATAAGAAGGTCAGAGGGATACACGAAACCTGAAGTGAAGCATCGGAATCTATTACAAGTGTCACAGGAATGGTTCAAAAAATAGACAGTAGGAGGGGTCATTCTTCTTGTACTTAAGTCGGCATTGTGCCTTTTGTATTTAATTCCGATGCAATTTCTGTGTTTCAACGTCAATAAGAAGGTCCAAATATACAGTAAACATGTAGTGAAGCATCGGAATCTAAATCTGGTCTCACAGGAAATGATCAAAGCATAGTCAGTAAGAAGAGTCAGTCTTCTTGTACGTAAGTCGGCATTGTGCCTTCTCTATTTAAGTCCGATGAAATTTCTGCGTTTCGTCGTCAATAAGAAGGTCCAAGGGATACAGTAAACCTGAAGTCAAGCATCGGAATCTAATACCGGTCTCACAGGAAAGGTTCAAAGCATAGTGAGTAAGAAGAGCCAGTCATCTTGTATTTGAGTCGGCATTGTGCCTTTTGTATTTAATTGCGATGCAATTTCTGTGTTTCATCGTCAATAAGAAGGTCAGAGGCATACAGTAAAACTGAAGTGAAGCATCAGAATCTATAACTAGTGTCACAGGAATGGTTCAAAACATAGACAGTAAGAAGAGTCAGTCTACTCGTACTTAAGTCGGCATTGTGCCTTTTGTATTTAATTCCGATGCAATTTCTGTGTTTCATCGTCAACAAGAAGGTCCAAGATATACAGTAAACATATAGTGAAGCATCGGAATCTAAATCTGGTCTCACAGGAAATGTTCAAAGCATAGTCAGTAAGAAGAGTCAGTCTTCTTGTACGTAAGTCGGCATTGTGCCTTTTCTACTTAAGTCCGATGAAATTTCTGCGTTTCGTCGTCAATAAGAAGGTCCAAGGGATACAGTACACCTGAAGTGAAGCATCGGAATCTATAACTAGTGTCACAGGAATAGTTCAAATCACAGACAGTAAGAAGAGTCAGTCTTCTTGTACTTAAGTCGGCATTGTGCCTTTTCTATTTAATTCCGATAAAATTTCTGGGTTTCATCATCAAGAAGAGGGTCAGAGGGATACAGTAAACCTAAAGAGAAGCATCGGAATGTATAACTAGTCTCACAGGAATGGTTCAAAACATAGACAGTAGGAAGAGTCAGTCTTCTTGTACTTTAGTCGGCATTGTGCCTTTTGTATTTAATTCCGATGCAATTTCTGGGTTTCATCATCAAGAAGAGGGTCAGAGGGATACAGTAAACCTGAAGTGAACCATCGGAATGTATAACTAGTGTCGCAGGTACGGTTCAAATCATTGACAGTAGGAAGAGTCAGTCTTCTTGTACTTAAGTCGGCATTGTGCCTTTTCCATTTAATTATAATGCAATATCTCTGTTTCATCGTCAATAAGAAAGTTACAGGGATACAGTAAACCTTAAGTGAAGCATCGGAATCTATAACAAGTGTCACAGGAATGGTTCAAAACATAGTCAGTAGGAAGAGTCAGTCATCCTGTACCTAAGTCGGCATGGTGCCTTTTGTATTTAATTCCGATGCAATTTCTGTGTTTCATCGTCAATAAGAAGGTCCAAGGGATACAGTAAACATACAGTGAAGTATCGGAATCTAAAACTGGTCTCACAGGGAATGTTCAAAGCATAGTAAGTAAGAAGAGTCAGTCTTCTTGTACTTAAGCCGGCATTGTGCCTTTTGTATTTAATTCCGATGCAACTTCTGTGTTTCATCGTCAATAGGAAGGTCCAGGGGATACAGTAAACCTGAAGTGAGGCATCGGAATCTGTTACTACTGTCACAGGAATGGTTCAAAACATAGACAGTAAGAAGAGTCAGTCTTCTTGTACATAAGTCAGCATTGTGCCTTTTCTATTAATTTCCGATGCAATTTCTATGTTTCATCGTCAATAAGAGGGTCAGAGGGATACAGTAAACCTGAAGTGAGGCATCGGAATCTATAACTAGTGTCACAGGAGTGGCTCAAAACATAGACAGTAAGAAGAGTCAGTCTACTTGTACTTCAGTCGGCATTGTGCCTTTTGTATTTAATTCCGATGCAATTTCTATGGTTCATCGTCAATAAGAAGGGCCAAGGGATACAGCACACCTGAAGTGAAGAATCGGAATCTATAACTACTTTCACAGGAATGGTTCAAATCATAGACAGTGAGAAGAGTCAGTGTTGTTGTACTTATGTCGGCATTGTGCCTTTTCTATTAAAATCTGATGCAATTTCTGTGTTTCATCGTCAATACGAAGGTCCAAGGGATACAGTATGCCTGAAGTGAAGCATCGGAATCTATAACAAGTGTCAGTGGAATGGTTCAAAAAATAGACAGTAGGAGGAGTCATTCTTCTTGTACTTAAGTCGGCATTGTGCCTTTTGTATTTAATTCCGATGCAATTTCTGTGTTTCATCATCTATACGAAGGTCCATGGGATACAGTAAACCTGAAGTGAGGCATCCGAATCTATAACTAGTGTCACAGGAATGGTTCAAAACATAGTCAGTAAGAAGAGTCAGTCTTCTTGTACTTAAGTCGGCATGGTGTCTTTTGTATTTAATTCCGATGCAATTTCTGTGTTTCATCGTCAATAAGAAGGTCCAAGATATACAGTAAACATATAGTGAAGCATCGGAATCTAAATCTGGTCTCTCAGGAAATGTTCAAAGCATAGTCAGTACGAAGAGTCAGTCTTCTTGTACGTAAGTCGGCTTTGTGGCTTTTCTATTTTATTCCGATGAAATTTCTGTGTTTCATCGTCAATAAGAAGGTCCAAGGGATACAGTACACCAGAAGTGAAGCATCGGAATCTAATACCGGTCTCACAGGAAAGGTTCAAAGGATAGTGAGTAAGAAGAGCCAGTCATCTTGTATTTGAGTCGGCATTGTGCCTTTTGTATTTAATTCCGATGCAATTTCTAACTTTCATCGTCAATAAGAAGGTCAGGGGGATACAGTAAACCTGAAGTGAAGCATCGGAATCTATATCTAGTGTCACAGGAATGGTTCAATACATAGACAGTAGGAAGAGACAGTCTTCTTGTACTTAAGTCGGCATTGTGCCTTTTGTATGTAATTCCGATGCAATTTCTGTGTTTCATCGTCAATAAGAAGGTCAGAGGCATACAGTAAACCTGAAGTGAACCATCGGAATGTATAACTAGTGTCACAGGTACGGTTCAAAACATTGACAGTAGGAAGAGTCAGTCTTCTTGTACTTAAGTCGGCATTGTGCCTTTTCCATTTAATTATAATGCGATATCTCTGTTTCATCGTCAAGATGAAAGTTAGAGGGATACAGTAAACCTTAAGTGAAGCATCGGAATCTATAACAAGTGTCACAGGAATGGTTCAAAACATAGACAGTAAGAAGAGTCAGTCTTCTTGTACATAAGTCAGCATTGTGCCTTTTCTATTAATTTCCGATGCAATTTCTGTGTTTCATCGTCAATAAGGGGGTCAGAGGGATACAGTAAACCTGAAGTGAGGCATCGGAATCTATAACTAGTGTCACAGGAATGGCTCAAAACATAGACAGTAAGAAGAGTCAGTCTACTTGTACTTCAGTCGGCATTGTGCCTTTTGTATTTAATTCCGATGCAATTTCTGTGTTTCATCGTAAAAAAGAAGGTCCAAGGGATACAGCACACCTGAAGTGAACAATCGGAATCTATAACTACTTTCACAGGAATGGTTCAAATCATAGACAGTGAGAAGAGTCAGTGTTGTTGTACTTATGTCGGCATTGTGCCTTTTCTATTTAAATCCGATGCAATTTCTGTGTTTCATCGTCAATAAAAAGGTCAGAGAGATACAGTAAAACTGAAGTCAAGCATCAGAATCTATAACTAGTGTCACAGGAATGGTTCAAAACATAGACAGTAAGAAGAGTCAGTCTACTTGTACTTAAGTCGGCATTGTGCCTTTTGTATTTAATCCCGATGCAATTTCTGTATTTCATAGTCAATACGAAGGTCCAAGGGATACAGTACACCTGAAGTGAACCATCGGAATCTATAACTAGTGTCACAGGAATGGTTCAAATCATAGACAGTAGGAAGAGTCAGTCTTCTTGTACTTGAGTCGCCATTGTGCATTTTGTATTTAATTCCGATGCAATTTCTGTGTTTCATCGTCAATAAGAAGGACGGAGGTATACAGTAATCCTGAAGTGAAGCATCGGAATCTATAACAAGTGTCAGAGGAATGGTTCAAAAAATAGACAGTAGGAGGAGTCATTCTTCTTGTACTTAAGTCGGCATTGTGCCTTTTGTATTTAATTCCGATGCAATTTCTGTGTTTCATCATCTATACGAAGGTCCATGGGATACAGTAAACCTGAAGTGAGGCATCCGAATGTATAACTAGTGTCACAGGAATGGTTCAAAACATAGTCAGTAAGAAGAGTCAGTCTTCTTGTACTTAAGTCGGCATGGTGTCTTTTGTATTTTATTCCGATGCAATTTCTGTGTTTCATCGTCAATAAGAAGGTCCAAGATATACAGTAAACATATAGTGAAGCTTCGGAATCTAAATCTGGTCTCTCAGGAAATGTTCAAAGCATAGTCAGTACGAAGAGTCAGTCTTCTTGTACGTAAGTCGGCATTGTGCCTTTTCTATTTAATTCCGATGAAATTTCTGTGTTTCATCGTCAATAAGAAGATCCAAGGGATACAGTAAACCAGAAGTGAAGCATCGGAATCTAATACCGGTCTCACAGGAAAGGTTCAAAGCATAGTGAGTAAGAAGAGCCAGTCATCTTGTATTTGAGTCGGCATTGTGCCTTTTGTATTTATTTCCGATGCAATTTCTAAGTTTCATCGTCAATAAGAAGGTCAGGGGGATACAGTAAACCTGAAGTGAAGCATCGGAATCTATATCTAGTGTCACTGGAATGGTTCAATACATAGACAGTAGGAAGAGACAGTCTTCTTGTACTTAAGTCGGCATTGTGCCTTTTGTCTTTAATTCCGATGCAATTTCTGTGTTTCATCGTCAATAAGAAGGTCAGAGGCATACAGTAAAACTGAAGTGAAGCATCAGAATCTATAACTAGTGTCACAGGAATGGTTCAAAACATGGACAGTAAGAAGAGTCAGTCTACTTGTACTTAAGTCGGCATTGTGCCTTTTGTATTTAATCCCTATGCAATTTCTGTGTTTCATCGTCAATAAGAAGGTCCAAGGGATACAGTACACCTGAAGTGAAGCATCGGAATCTGAAAACTAGTGTCACAGGAATGGTTCAAATCATAGACAGTAAGAAGAGTCAGTCTTCTTGTACTTAAGTCGGCATTGTGCCCTTTCTATTTAATTCCGATGCAATTTCTGGGTTTCATCATCAAGAAGAAGGTCAGAGGGATACAGTAAACCTGAAGTGAAGCATCGGAATGTATAACTAGTCTCACAGGAATTGTTCAAAACATAGACAGTAGGAAGAGTCAGTCTTCATGTACTTTAGTCGGCATTGTGCCTTTTGTATTTAATTCCGATGCATTTTCTGTGTTTCATCGTCAGTAAGAAGGTCAGAGGGATACAGTAAACCTGAAGTGAACCATCGGAATCTATAACTAGTGTCACAGGTATGGTTCAAAACATTGACAGTAGGAAGAGTCAGTCTTCTTGTACTTAAGTCGGCATTGTGCCTTTTCTATTTAATTCCGATGCAATATCTCTGTTTCATCGTCAATAAGAAAATCAGAGGGATACAGTAAACCCGAAGTGAAGCATCGGAATCTATAACAAGTGTCACAGGAATAGTTCAAAACATTGACAATAGGAAGAGTCAGCCTTCTTGCACTTAAGTCGGCATTGTGCCTTTTGTATTTAATTCCGATGTAATTTCTAAGTTTCATCGTTAATAAGAAGGTCAGTGGGATACAGTAAACCTGAAGTGAAGCATCGGAATCTATAACTAGTGTCACAGGATTGGTTAAAAACATTGACAGTAAGAAGAGTGTGTCTCCTTGTACTTAAGACGGCATTGTGCCTTTTCTATTTAATTCCGATGCAATTTCTGTGTTTCATCGGCAATAAGAAGGTCCAAGTGATACAGTAAACCAAAAGTGAAGCATCGGAATCAATAACTAGTGTCACAGGATTGGTTCAAAACATAGTCAGTAGGAACAGTCAGTCTTCCTGTACCTAAGTCAGCATTGTGCCTTTTCTATTTAATTCCGATGCAATTTCTGTGTTTTATCGTCAGTAAGTAGTTCGGAGGGATACAGTAAACTTGAAGTGAAGCATCAGAATCTATAACTAGTGTCACAGGGATGGTTCAAAACGAAGACAGTAGGAAGAGTCAGTCTCCTTGTACTTAAGTCAGCATTGTGCCTTTTCTATTTAATTCCGATGCAATTTCTGTGTTTTATCGTCAATAAGAAGGTCAGAGGGATACAGTAATTTTGAAGTGAAGAATCGGAATCTATAACTAGTGTCACAGGAATGGTTCAAATCATAGACAGTAAGAAGAGTCAGTCTTCTTGTACTTATGTCTGCATTGTGCCTTTTCTATTTAATTCCGATGCAATTTCTGTGTTTCATCGTCAATAAGAAGGTTAGAGGGATACAGTAATCATGAAGTGAATCATCGGAATCTATAATTAATTTCACAGGAATGGTTCTAAACATAGACAGTAGGAAGAGTCAGTCTTCTTGTACTTGAGTCGGCATTGTGCCTTTTGTATTTACTTCCGATGCAATTTCTGTTTTTCATCGTCAATAAGAAGGTCAGAGGGATACAGTAAACCTGAAGAGAATCATCGGAATCTATAACTAGTGTCACAGGAATGGTTCAACACATAGACAGTAAGAAGAGTCAGTATACTTGTACTTAAGTCGGCATTGTGCCTTTTGTATTTAATTCCGATGCAATTTCTGTGTTTCATCGTCAATAAGAAGGTCCAAGAGATACAGCACACCTGAAGTGAAGAATCGGAATCTATAACTAGTGTCACAGGAGTGGTTCAAATCATAGACAGCGAGAAGAGTCAGTCTTCTTGTACTTATATCGGCATTGTGAGTTTTCTATTTAAATTCGATGCAATTTCTGTGTTTCATCGTCAATAAGAAGGTCCAAGAGATACAGTACACCTGAAGTGAAGCATCGGAATCTATAACTAGTGTCACAGGAATGGTTCAAATCATAGTCAGTAAGAAGAGTCAGTCTTCTTGTACTTAAGTCGGCATTGTGCCTTTTGTATTTAATCCTGACGCAATTTCTGTGTTTCATCGTCAATATGAAGGTCCAAGGGATACAGTACACCTGAAGTGAAGCATCGGAATCTATAACTAGTGTCACAGGAATGGTTCAAATCATAGTCAGTAAGAAGAAGCAGTCTTCTTGTACTTAAGTCGGCATTGTGCCATTTGTATTTCATTCCGATGCAATTTCTGTGCTTCATCGTCAATAAGAAGGTCAGAGGGATGCAGTACACCTGAAGTGAAGCATCATAATCGATAACTAGTGACACGGGAATGGTTCAAATCATAGACAGTAAGATAAGTCAGTCTTCTTGTACTTAAGTCGGCATAGTGAAGTTTCTATTTAATTCCGATGCAATTTCTATGTTTCATCATCAAGAAGTAGGTCAGAGGGATAAAGTAAACCTGAAGTGAAGCATCAGAATGCATAACTAGTGTAACAGGAATGGTTCAAAACATTGACAGTAGTAAGAGTCAGTCTTCATGTACTTGAGTCGGCATTGTGCCTTTTGTATTTAAATCCGAAGCAATTTCTGTGTTTCATCGTCAATAAGGAGGTCAGAGGGATGCAGTACACCTGAAGTGAAGCATCATAATCGATAACTAGTGACACGGGAATTTTTAAAAGCATAGACAGTAAGAAGAGTCAGTCTTCTTGTTCTTAAGTCGGCATTGTGCCATTTGTATTTCATTCCGATGCAATTTCTGTGCTTCATCGTCAATAAGAAGGTCAGAGGGATGCAGTACACCTGAAGTGAAGCATCATAATCGATAACTAGTGACACGGGAATGGTTCAAATCATAGACAGTAAGATAAGTCAGTCTTCTTGTACTTAAGTCGGCATAGTGAAGTTTCTATTTAATTCCGATGCAATTTCTATGTTTCATCATCAAGAAGTAGGTCAGAGGGATAAAGTAAACCTGAAGTGAAGCATCAGAATGCATAACTAGTGTAACAGGAATGGTTCAAAACATTGACAGTAGTAAGAGTCAGTCTTCATGTACTTGAGTCGGCATTGTGCCTTTTGTATTTAAATCCGAAGCAATTTCTGTGTTTCATCGTCAATAAGGAGGTCAGAGGGATACAGTAAACCTGAAGTGAAGCATCGGAAACTATAACTAGTGTCACAGGAATGGTTCAAAACATAGACAGTAGGAAGAGTCAGTCTTCTTGTACTAAGTCGGCATTGTGCCTTTTCTATTTAATTCCGACGCAATTTCTCTGTATTATCGTCAATAAGAAAGTCAGAGGAATACAGTAAACCTGAAGTGAAGCATCGGAATCTATAACAAGTGTCACAGCAATGGTTCAAAAAATAGACAGTAGGAAGAGTCAGTCTTCTTGTACTGAAGTTGGCATTGTGCCTTTTGTATTTAATTCCGATGCAATTTCTGTGTTTCATCGTCTATAAGAAGGTCCAAGGGATACAGTAAACCTGAACTGAGGCATCGGAATCTATAATTAGTGTCGCAGGAATGGTTCAAAACATAGACAGTAGGTAGAGTCAGTCTTCTTGTACTTAAGTCGGCATTGTGCCTTTTGTATTTAATTCCGATGCAATTTCTGTGTTTCATCGTCAATAAGAAGGTCCAAGGGATACAGTAAACCTGAAGTGAAGCATCGGAATCTAAAACTGGTCTCACAGGAAGGGTTCAAAACATAGAGAGTAAGAAGAGCCGTTCATCTTGTATTTGAGTCGGCATTGTGCCTTTTGTATTTAATTCCGATGCAATTTCTAGGTTTCATCGTCAAAAAGAAGGTCAGAAGGATACAGAAAACCTGAAACGGAGCATCGGAATCTATAACTAGTGTCACAGGAATGGTTAAAAGCATAGACAGTAAGAAGAGTCAGTCTTCTTGTTCTTAAGTCGGCATTGTGCCATTTGTATTTAATTCCGATGCTTTTTCTGTGTTTCATCGTCAATATGAAGGTCCAAGGGATACAGCAAACCTAAAGTAAAGCATCGGAACCTAAAACTAGTGTCACAGGAATGGTTCAAAACATAGTCAGTAAGAAGAGTCCGTCTTCTTGTACTGAAGTCGGCATTGTGCCCTTTCTATTTAATTCCGATGCAATTTCTGTGTTTTATCGTCAATAAGGAGGTCAGAGGGATACAGTAAACCTGAAGTGACGCATCGGATTCTATATCTAGTGTCACAGGGATGGTTCAAAACGTAGACAGTAGGAAGAGTCAGTCTACTTGTACTTAAGTCGGCATTGTGAAATTTGTATTTAATTCCGATGCAATTTCTGTGGTTCATCGTCAATAAGAAGGTCCAAGGGATACAGTACGCCTGAAGTGATGCATCGAAATTTATAACTATTGCCACAGGAATGGTTTAAAGCATAGACAGTAAGAGGAGTCAGTCTTCTTGTACTTACGTCGGCATTGTGCCTTTTCTATTTAATTCCGATAAAATTTGTATGTTTCATCGTCAATAAGAAGGTCAGAGGGATACAGTAAACCTGATGTGAGGCATCGGAATCTATAACCAGTGTCACAGGAATGGTTCAAAGCATAGTCAGTAAGAAGAGTCAGTCTTCTTATACTTAAGTCGGCATGATGTCTTTTGTATTTAATTCCGATGCAATATCTGTGTTTCATCTTCAATAAGAAGGTCCAAGGGATACAGTAAACAAATAGTGAAGCATCGGAATCTGAAACTGGTCTCACAGGAAATGTTCAAAACATAGACAGTAGGTAGAGTCAGTCTTCTTGTACTTAAGTTGGCATTGTGCCTTTTCTATTAAATTCCGATGCAATATCTGTGTTTCGTCGTCAATAAGAAGGTCCAAGGAATACAGTAAACCTGAAGTGAAGCATCGGAATCTAAAACCCGTCTCACAGGAAAGGTTCAAATCATAGAGAGTAAGAAGAGCCAGTCATCTTGTATTTGAGTCAGCATTGTGCCTTTTGTATTTAATTCCGATTCAATTTCTGTGTTTCATCGTCAATAAGGAGTTCCAAGAGATACAGTAAACCTAAAGTTAAGCATCGGAATCTATAACTAGTGTCACAGGAATGGTTCAAAACATAGTCAGTAAGAAGAGTGAGTCTTCTTGTACTTCAGACGGCATTGTGCCTTTTCTATTTAATTCCGAGCAATTTCTGTGTTTTATCGTCAATAAGAATCTCAGAGGGTACAGTAAACCTGAAGTGAAGCATCGTAATCTATAACTAGTGTCACAGGGATGTTTCAAAACGTATACAGTAGGAAGAGTCAATCTTCTTGTACTTAAGTCGGCATTGTGCCTTTTGTATTTCATTTGGATGCAATTTCTGTGTTTCATCGTCTATAAGAGGGTCAGAGGAATGCAGTAAACCTGAAGTGAAGCATCAGAATCCATAACTAGTGTCACAGGAATGGTTCAAAACATAGACCGTAAGAAGAGTCAGTCTACTTGTACTAAAGTCGGAATTGTGCCTTTTGTATTTAATTCCGATGCAATTTCTGTGTTTCATCGTCAATAAGAAGGTCCAAGGGGAACAGTACACATGAAGTGAAGCATCGGAATCTATAACTAGTGTCTCAGGAATGGTTCAAATCATAGACTGTAAGAAGAGTCAGTCTTCTTGTACTTAAGTCGGCATTGTGCCTTTTGTATTTAATTCCGATGCAATTTCTGTGTTTCATCGTCAATATGAAGGTCCAAGGGATACAGTAAACCTGAAGTGGGGCATCGGAATCTATAACTAGTGTCACAAGAATGGTTCAAATTATAGACCGAAAGAAGAGTCAGTCTTCTTGTACTTAAGTCGGCATTGTGCCTTTTCTGTTTAATTCCGATGCAATTTCTGTGTTTCATCGTCAATAAGAAGGGCAGAGGGATACAGTAAACCTGAAGTGAGGCATCGAAATCTATAAGTAGTGTCGCAGGAATGGTTCAAAACATAGTCAGTAAGAAGAGTCAGTCTTCTTGTACTTAAGTCGGCATTGTGCCTTTTCTATTTAATTCCGATGCTATTTCTGTGTTTCATCGTCAATAAGAAGGTCAGAGGGATACAGTAAACCTGAAGTGAAGCATCGGAATCTATAAGTTGTGTCACAGGAATGGTTCCAAACATAGTCAGTAAGAAGAGTCAGTCTTCTTGTACTTAAGTCGGCATTGTGCCTTTCGTATTTAATTCCGATGCAATTTCGGTGTTTAATCGTCAATAAGAAGGTTCAAGGGATACAGTAAACCTGAAGTGAAGCATCGGAATCTATAACTAGTGTCACAGGTTCGGTTCAAAACATAGACAGTAAGAAGAGTCTGTCTTCTTGTACT
Source organism: Schistocerca americana (assembly GCF_021461395.2). NCBI lineage: Eukaryota > Metazoa > Arthropoda > Insecta > Orthoptera > Acrididae > Schistocerca > Schistocerca americana. The sequence continues at coordinate 20,215,487 of NC_060121.1, read as the reverse complement.
TAAGTCGGCATTGTGCCTTTTCTATTTAATTCCGAAGCAATTTCTGTGTTTCATAACCAAAAAGAAGGTAAGTGTGATACAGTAAACCTGAAGTGAAGCATCATAATCTATAACTAGAGTCACAGGAATGGTTCAAAACATAGACAGTAAGAAGAGTCAGTCTACTTGTACGTAAGTCGGCACTGTGCCTTTTGTATTTAATTCCGATGCAATTTCTGTGTTTCATCGTCAATAAGAAGGTCAGAGGCATACGGTACACCTGAAGTGAAGCATCGGAATCTTTAACTAGTGTCACAGGAATGGTTCAAATCATAGACAGTATAAAGAGTCAGTCTTCTTGTACTTGTGCCGGCATTGTGCGTTTTGTATTTAATTCCGATGCAATTTCCATGTTTCATCGTCCATAAGAAGGTCAGAGGGATACAGTAAACCTGAAGTAAAGCATTGGAATCTATCAGTGGTGTCACAGGAATGGTTCAAAGCATAGTCAGTATGAAGAGACAGTCTTCTTGTACTTAAGTCGGCATTGTGCCTTTTCTATTTAATTCCGATGCAATTTCTGTGTTTCATCGGCAATAAGAAGGTCCAAGTGATACAGTAAACCAAAAGTGAAGCATCGGAATCAATAACTAGTGTCACAGGAATGGTTCAAAGCATAGTCAGTAAGAACAGTCAGTCTTCCTGTACTTAAGTCAGCATTGTGCCTTTTCTATTTAATTCCGATGCAATTTCAGTGTTTTATCGTCAGTAAGAAGTTCGGAGGGATACAGTAAACTTGAAGTGAAGCATCAGAATCTATAACTAGTGTCACAGGGATGGTTCAAAACGAATACAGTAGGAAGAGTCAGTCTCCTTGTACTTAAGTCAGCATTGTGCCTTTTCTATTTAAATCCGATGCAATTTCTGTGTTTTATCGTCAATAAGAAGGTCAGAGGGATACAGTAAACCTGAAGTGAAGCATCGGAATCTATAACTAGTGTCACAGGAATGGTTCAAATCATAGACAGTAAGAAGAGTCAGTCTTCTTGTACTTATGTCTGCATTGTGCCTATTCTATTTCATTCCGATGCAATTTCTGTGTTTCATCGTCAATAAGAAGGTTAGAGGGATACAGTAATCATGAAGTGAATCATCGGAATCTATAATTAATTTCACAGGAATGGTTCTAAACATAGACAGTAGGAAGAGTCAGTCTTCTTGTACTTGAGTCGGCATTGTGCCTTTTGTATTTACTTCCGATGCAATTTCTGTTTTTCATCGTCAATAAGAAGGTCAGAGGGATACAGTAAAGCTGAAGTGAAGCATCGGAATCTATAACTAGTGTCACAGGAATTGTTCAAAACATAGACACTAGGAAGAATCAGTCTTCTTGTACTTAATTCGGCATTGTGCCTTTTGTATTTAATTCCGATGCAATTTCTATGTTTCATCGTCAATAAGAAGGTCCAAGGGATACAGTACACCTGAAGTGAAGCATCGGAATCTATAACTAGTGTCACAGGAATGGTTCAAATCATAGTCAGTAAGAAGAGTCAGTCTTCTTGTACTTAAGTCGGCATTGTGCCTTTTGTATTTAATTCCGATGCAATTTCTGTGTTTCATCGTCAATAAGAGGGCCAGAGGGATACAGTAAACCTGACGTGAGGCATCAGAATCTATAACTAGTGTCACAGGAATGGTTCAACACATAGACAGTAAGAAGAGTCAGTCTACTTGTACTTAAGTCGGCATTGTGCCTTTTGTATTTAATTCCGATGCAATTTCTTCGTTTCATCGTCAATAAGAAGGTCCAAGAGATACAGCACACCTAAAGTGAAGAGTCGGAATCTATAACTAGTGTCACAGGAGTGGTTCAAATCATAGACAGCGAGAAGAGTCAGTCTTCTTGTACTTATATCGGCATTGTGCTTTTTCTATTTAAATCCGATGCAATTTCTGTGTTTCATCGTCAATAAGATGGTCAGAGGGATACAGTAAACCTGAATTGAATCATCGGAATTTATAACTAGTGTCACAGGATTGGTTCAAAACATAGACTGTAGGAAGAGTCAGTCTTCTTGTACTTGAGTCGGCATTGTGCCTTTTATATTTAATTCCGATGCAATTGCTGTTTTTCATCGTCAATAAGAAGGTCAGAGGGATACAGTAAACCTGAAGTGAAGCATCGGAATCTATAACTAGTGTCACAGGAATTGTTCAAATCATAGACAGTAGGAGGAGTCAGTCTTCTTGTACTTACTTCGGCATTGTGCCTTTTCTATTTTATTTCGATGCAATTTCTATGTTTCATCGTCAATACGAAGGTCAGAGGGATACAGTAAACCTGAAGTGAAGCATCGGAATCTATAACAAGTGTCACAGGAATGGTTCAAATCATAGACAGTAGGAAGGTTCAGTCTTCTTGTACTTGCGTCGGCATTGTGCCTTTTGAATTTAATTCCGATGCAGCTTCTGTGCTTCATCGTCAATAAGACGATCCAAGGGATATAGTAAACCTGAAGTGAGGCATCGGAATCTATAACTAGTGTGACAGGAATGGTTCAAAACATTGACAGTAGGAAGAGTCAGTCTTCATGTACTTGAGTCGGCATTGTGCCTTTTGTGTTTAAGTCCGAAGCAATTTCTGTGCTTCATCGTCAATAAGAAGGTCAGAGGGATACAGTAAACCTGAAGTGAAGCATCGGAAACTATAACTAGTGTCACAGGAATGGTTCAAAACATAGACAGTAGGAAGAGTCAGTCTTCTTGTACTTAAGTCGGCATTGTGCCTTTTCTATTCAATTCCGATGCAATTTCTCTGTATCATCGTCAATAAGAAAGTCAGAGGAAACAGTAAACCTGAAGTGAAGCATCGGTATCTATAACAAGTGTCACAGCAGTGGTTCAAAAAATAGACAGTAGGAAGAGTCAGTCTTCTTGTACTTAAGTCGGCATTGTGCCTTTTGTATTTAATTCCGATGCAATTTCTGTGTTTCATCGTCTATAAGAAGGTCCAAGGGATGCAGTAAACCTGAAGTGAGGCATCGGAATCAATAACTAGTGTCACAGGAATGGTTCAAAACATAGACACAGTAGGAAGAGTTAGTCTTCTTGTACATAAGTCGTCATTGTGCCTTTCCTATTTAATTCCGATGCAATTTCTATGTTTCATCGTCAATAATAAAGTCAGAGGGATACAGTAAACCTGAGGTGAAGCATCGGAATCTATAACAAGTGTCACAGGAATGGTTCAAAAATAGGCAGTAGGAGGACTCAGTCTTCTTGTACTTAAGTCGGCATTGTGCCTTTTGTATTTAATTCCGATGCAATTTCTGTGTTTCATCGTCTATAAGAAGGTCCAAGGGATACAGTAAACCTGAACTGAGGCATCGGAATCTATAATTAGTGTCACAGGAATGGTTCAAAACGTAGACAGTAGGTAGAGTCAGTCTTCTTGTACTTAAGACGGCATTGTGCCTTTTGTATTTAATTCCGATGCAATTTCTGTGTTTCATCGTCAATAAGAAGGTCCAAGGGATACAGTAAACCTGAAGTGAAGCATCGGAATCTAAAACCGGTCTCACAGGAAAGGTTCAAAACATAGAGAGTAAGAAGAGCCGTTCATCTTGTATTTGAGTCGGCATTGTGCCTTTTGTATTTAATTCCGATGCAATTTCTAGGTTTCATCGTCAAAAAGAAGGTCAGAGGGATACAGAAAACCTGAAACGGAGCATCGGAATCTATAACTAGTGTCACAGGAATGGTTAAAAGCATAGACAGTAAGAAGAGTCAGTCTTCTTGTCCTTAAGTCGGCATTGTGCCCATCCTATTTAATTCCGATGCAATTTCTGTGTTTTATCGTCAATAAGAAGGTCAGAGTAATAGAGTAAACCTGAAGTGAAGCATCGGAATCTATAACTAGTGTCACAGGAGTTGTTCAAAACATAGACAGTAGGAGGAGTCAGTCTTCTTGTACTTAAGTCGGCATTGTGCCTTTTCTATTTAATTCCGATGCAATTTCTATGTTTCATCGTCAATAAGGAGGTCAGAGGGATACAGTAAACCTGATGTGAAGCATCGGAATCTATAATTAGTGTCACAGGAATGGTTCAAAACATAGACAGTAATAAGAGTCAGTCTTCTTGTACTTAAGTCGGCATTGTGCCTTTTGTATTTAATTCCGATGCAATTTCTGTGTTTCATCGTCAATAAGAAGGTCCAAGGGATACAGTAAACCTGAAGTGAGGCATCGGAATCTAAAAGTAGTGTCACAGGAATGGTTCAAAACACAGACAGTAAGAAGAGTCAGTTTTCTTGTACTTAGGTCGGCATTGTTACTTTTCTATTTTTTTCCGATGCAATTGCTGTGTTTCATTGTCCATAAGAAGGTCTGAGGGATACAGTAAGCCTGAAGTGAAGCATCGGAATCTATATCTAGTGTCACAGGGATGGTTCAAAACGTAGACAGTAGGAAGAGTCAGTCTACTTGCACTTAAGTCGGCATTGTGAAATTTGTATTTAATTCCGATGCAATTTCTGTGGTTCATCGTCAATAAGAAGGTCCAAGGGATACAGTACACCTGAAGTGAAGCATCGAAATTTATAACTAGTGTCACAGGAATGGTTTAAATCATAGACAGTAAGAAGAGTCAGTCTTCTTGTACTTAAGTTGGCATTGTGCCTTTTCTATTTAATTCCGATAAAATTTGTATGTTTCATCGTCAATAAGAAGGTCAGAGGGATACATTAAACCTGATGTGAGGCATCGGAATCTATAACCAGTGTCACAGGAATGGTTCACAGCATAGTCAGTAAGAAGAGTCAGTCTTCTTGTACTTAAGTCGGCATGGTGCCTTTTGTATTAAATTCCGATGCAATTTCTGTGTTTCTTCGTCAATGAGAAGGTCCAAGGAATACAGTAAACCTGAAGTGAAGCGTCGGAATCTAAAACCCGTCTCACAGGAAAGGTTCAAATCATAGAGAGTAAGAAGAGCCAGTCATCTTGTATTTGAGTCGGCATTGTGCCTTTTGTATTTAATTCCGATTCAATTTCTGTGTTTCATCGTCAATAAGGAGTTCCAAGAGATACAGTAAACCTAAAGTTAAGCATCGGAATCTATAACTAGTGTCACAGGAATGGTTCAAAACATAGTCAGTAAGAAGAGTCAGTCTTCTTGTACTTAAGTCGGCATTGTGCCTTTTCTATTTAATTCCGATGCAATTTCTGTGTTTTATCGTCAATAAGAATCTCAGAGGGATACAGTAAACCTGAAGTGAAGCACCGTAATCTATAACTAGTGTCACAGGGATGTTTCAAAACGTATACAGTAGGAAGAGTCAATCTTCTTGTACTTAAGTCGGCATTGTGCCTTTTGTATTTCATTTGGATGCAATTTCTGTGTTTCATCGTCTATAAGAGGGTCAGAGGAATGCAGTAAACCTGAAGTGAAGCATCAGAATCTATAACTAGTGTCACAGGAATGGTACAAAACATAGACCGTAAGAAGAGTCAGTCTACTTGTACTAAAGTCGGAATTGTGCTTTTGTATTTAATTCCGATGCAATTTCTGTGTTTCATCGTCAATAAGAAGGTCCAAGGGAAACAGTACACATGAAGTGAAGCATCGGAATCTATAACTAGTGTCTCAGGAATGGTTCAAATCATAGACTGTAAGAAGAGTCAGTCTTCTTGAACTTAAGTCGGCATTGTGCCTTTCGTATTTAATTCCGATGCAATTTAGGTCTTTCATCGTCAATAAGAAGGTCCAAGGGATACAGTAAACCAGAAGTGAAGCATCGGAATATATAACTAGTATCACAGGTTCGGTTCAATACATAGACAGTAAGAAGAGTCTGTCTTCTTCTACTTAAGTCGGCATTGTGCCTTTTCTATTTAATTCCAAAGCAATTTCTGTGTTTCATCATCAATAAGAAGATCAGAGTGATACAGTAAACCTGAAGTGAAGCGTCGGAGTCAATTACTAGTGTCACAGTAATGGTTCAAAACATTGTCAGTAAGATGAGTCAGTCTTCTTGTACTTAAGTCGGCATTGTGCCTTTTGTATTTAATTCCGATGCAATTTCTGTGTTTCATCGTCAATAAGAGGGTCAGAGGCATACAGCAAACCTGAAGTTTATCATCATAATCTATAACTAGAGTCACAGGAATGGTTCAAATCATAGACAGTAAGAAGAGTCAGTCTACTTGTACTTAAGTCGGCATTGTGCCTTTTCTATATTATTCCGATGCAATTTCTGTGTTTCATCGTCAATAAGAAGGTCGGAGGTATACAGTGAACCTGAAGTGAAGCATCGGAATCTATAACTAGTGTCGCAGGAGTGGTTCAAACCATAGACAGTAAGAAGAGTCAGTCTTCTTGTACTTATGTCGGCATTGTGCCTTTTCTATTTAATTCCGACGCAATTTCTGTGTTTCATCGTCAATAAGAAGGGCAGAGGGATACAGTAAACCTGAAGTGAGGCATCGAAACCTATAAGTAGTGCCGCAGGAGTGGTTCAAAATATAGTAAGTAAGAAGAGTCAGTCTTCTTGTAGTTAAGTCGGCATTGTGCCTTTTCTATTTAATTCCGATCCAATTTCTGTGTTTCATCGTCAATAAGAAGGTCAGAGGGATACAGTAAACCTGAAGTGAAGCATCGGAATCTATGAGTTGTGTCACAGGAATGGTTCCAAACATAGTCAGTAAGAAGAGTGAGTCTTCTTGTACTTAAGTCGGCATTGTGCCTTTCGTATTTAATTCCGATGCAATTTCGGTGTTTCATCGTCAATAAGAAGGTTCAAGGGATACAGTAAACCTGAAGTGAAGCATCGTAATCTATAACTAGTGTCACAGGTTCGGTTCAAAACATAGACAGTAAGAAGAGTCTGTCTTCTTGTACTTAAATCGGCATTGTGCCTTTTCTATTTAATTCCGAAGCAATTTCTGTGTTTCATAACCAAAAAGAAGGTCAGAGTGATACAGTAAACCTGAAGTGAAGAATCGGACTCTATAACTAGTGTCACAGGAATGGTTCAAAACATAGTCAGTAAGAAGAGTCAGTCTTCTTGTACTTAAGTCAGCATTGTGCCTTTTCTATTTAATTCCGATGCAATATCTGTGTTTCATTGTCAATAAGAAGGGCAGAGGGATACAGTAAACCTGAAGTGAGGCATCGGAATCTATAACTAGTGTCACAGGAATGGTTCAAACATAGTCAGTAAGAAGAGTCAGTCTTCTTGTACTTAAGTCGGCATTGTGCCTTTTGTATTTAATTCCAATGCATTTTCTGTGTTTCATCGTCAATAACAGGGTCAGAGGGATACAGTAAACCTGAAGTGAAGCATCATAATCTATAACTAGTGTCACAGGAATGGTTCAAAACATAGACAGTAAGAAGAGTCAGTCTACTTGTACGTAAGACGGCACTGTGCCTTTTGTATTTAATTCCGATGCAATTTCCGTGTTTCATCGTCAATAAGAAGGTCAGAGGCATACAGTACACCTGAGGTGAAGCATCGGAATCTATAACTAGTGTCACAGGAATGGTTCAAATCATAGACAGTAAGAAGAGTCAGTGTTCTTGTACTTATGTCGGCATTGTGCCTTTTCTATTTAATTCCGATGCAATTTCTGTGTTTCATCGTCAATATGAAGGTCAGAGGGATACAGTAAACCTGAAGTGAAGCATCGGAATCTATAACTAGTGTCACAGGAATGGTTCAAATCATAGACAGTATAAAGAGTCAGTCTTCTTGTACTTGTGCCGGCATTGTGCGTTTTGTATTTAATTCTGATGCAATTTCTGATTTTCATCGTCAATATGAAGGTCAGAGGGATACAGTAAACCTGAAGTAAAGCATCTGAATCTATATCTAATGTCACAGGAATGGTTCAAAACATAGACAGTAGGAAGAGTCAGTCTTCTTGTACTTAAGTCGGCACTGTGCCTTCTGTATTTAATTCCGATGCAATTTCTGTGTTTCATCGTCAATACGATGGTCAGAGGGATACAGTAAACCTGAAGGAAAGCATCGAAATCCATAACTAGTGTCACAGGAATGGTTAAAAGCATAGACAGTAAGAAGAGTCAGTCTTCTTGTACTTACGTCGGCATTGTGCCTTTTGTATTTAATTCCGATGCAATTTTTATGTTTCATCGTCAATAAGAAGGTCCAAGGGATGCTGTACACCTGAAGTGAAGCATCGGAATCTATAACTAGTGTCACAGGAATGGTTCAAAACATAGACAGTAGGAAGAGTCAGTCTTCTTGTACTTGAGTCGGCATTGTGCCTTTTCTATTAAATTCCGATGCAATTTCTGTGTTTCATCATCAATAAGAAGGTCAGAGGGATACGGTAAACCTGAAGTGAAGCATCGGAGTCTATAACTAGTGTTACAGGAATGGTTCAAAACATAGTCAGTAAGATGAGTCAGTCTTCTAGCACTTAAGTCGGCATTGTGCCTTTTCTATTTAATTCTGATGCACTCTCTGTGTTTCATCGTCAATAAGAAGGTCAGAGGGATAGAGTAAACCTGAAGTGAAGCATCGGAATCTATAACTAGTGACACAGGAATGGTTCAAAACATAGACATTAGAAAGGGTCCGTCTTCTTGTACTTAAGTCGGCAATGTGCCTTTTCTATTTTATTCAGATGCAATTTCTGTGTTTCGTTATCAATAAGAAGATCCAAGGGATACAGTAAACCTGAAGTGAGGCATCGGAATCCATAACTACTGTCACAGGAATGGTTAAAAGCATAGTCAGTAAGAAGTGACAGTCTTCTTGTACTTAAGTCGTCATTGTGCCTTTTGTATTTACTTCCGATGCAATTTCTGTGTTTCGTCGTCAATAAGAAGTTCCAAGGGATACAGTAAATCTAAAGTGAGGCATCGGAATCTATAACTAATGTCACAGGAATGGTTCAAAACATAGTCAGTAAGAAGAGTCAGTCTTCTTGTACTTAAGTCGGCATTGTGCCTTATCTATTAAATTCTGATGCAACTTCTGTGTTTCATCGTCAATAAGAAGGTCCAAGGGATGCAGTACACCTGAAGTGAAGCATTGGAATCTATAACTAGTGTCATAGGAATGGTTCAAAGCATAGGCACTAAGAAGAGTCAGTTTTCCTGTACTTAAGCCGGCATTGTGCCTTTTCTATTTATTTCCGATACAATTTCTGTGTTTCATCGTCAATAAGAAGGTCCAAGGGATGCAGTACACCTGAAGTGAAGCATCTGAATCTATAACTAGTGTCACAGGAATGGTTCAAAGCATAGACAGTAAGAAGAGTCGGTCTCTTGTACTTACGCCGGCATTGTGCCTTTTCTATATATTTCCGATTCAATTTCTGTGTTTCATCGTCCATAAGAAGGTCAGAGGCATACAGTAAACCTGAAGTGAAGCATCGGAATCTATAAGTGGTGTCACAGAAATGGTTCAAAATATAGTCAGTAAGAAGAGACAGTCTTCTTGTACTTAGGTCGGCATTGTGCCTTTCGTAGTTAATTCCGAAGCAATTTCGGTGTTTCATCGTCAATAAGAAGGTCCAAGTGACACAGTAAACCTGAATTGAAGCATCGGAAACTATAACTAGTGTCATAGGTTCGGTTGAAAACATAGACAGTAAGTAGAGTCAGTCTTCTTGTACTTAAGTTGGCATTGTGCCATTTCTACTTAATTCTGAAGCAATTTCTGTGTTTCATCGTTAATATGAAGGTCAGAGGGATACAGTAAACCTTAAGTGAAGCATCGGAGTCTATAACTAGTGTCTCAGGAATGGTTCAAAACATAGTCAGTAAGAAGAGTCAGTGTTCTTGTACTTAAGTCGGCATTTTGCCTTTTCTATTTAATTCCGATGCAATATCTGTGTTTCATCGTCAATAAGAAGGTCAGAGGGATGCAGTAAACCTGAAGTGTGGCATCGGAATCTATAACTAGTGTCACAGGAATGGGTCAAAACATAGGCAAAAGAAGAGTCAGTCTTCCTGTACTTAAGTCGGCATTGTGCCTTTTCTATTTAATTCCGATGCAATTTCTGTGTTTCATCATCAATAAGAAGGTCCTAGGGATGCAGTACACCTGAAGTGAAGCATCGGATTCTATAACTAGTGTCACAGGAATGGTTCATATCATAGACAGTAAGAAGAGTCAGTCTTCTTGTACTTACGTCGGCATTGTGCCTTTTCTATTTCTTTTCGTTGCAATTTCTGTGTTTCATCGTCCATAAGAAGGTCAGAGGTATTCAGTAAAACTGAAGTGAAGCATCGGAATCTACAAGTGGTGTCACAGGAATGGTTCAAAACATAGTCAGTAAGAAGAGTCAGTCTTCTTGTACTTAAGTCGCCTTGTGCCTTTCGTATTTAATTCCGATGCAATTTCGGTGTTTCAACGTCAATAAGAAGGTCCAAGGGATACAGTAAACCTGAAGTGAAGTATCAGAATCTATAACTAGTGTCACAGGAATGGTTCAAACATAGACTGTAAGCAGAATCTGTCTACTTGTACTTAAGTTGGCATTGTGCCTTTTGTATTTAATTCCGATGCAATTTCTGTGTTTCATCGTCAATACGAAGGGCCAAAGTATATGGTACACCTGAAATGAAGCATCGGAATCTATAACTAGTGTCACAGGAATGGTTCAAATCATAGACAGAAAGAAGAGTAAAGTCTTCTTGTACTTAAGTCGGCATTGTGCCTCCTCTATTTAATTTCGATGCAATTTCTGTGTTTCATCGTCGATAAGAAGGTCAGAGGGTTACGGTAAACCTGAAGTGAAGCATCAGAGTCTATAACTAGTGTCACAGGAACGATTCAAAACATAGACAGTAGGAAGAGTCAGTCTTCTTGTACTTGAGTCGGCATTGTGCCTTTTGTATTTAATTCCGATGCAATTTCTGTGTCTCATCGTCAATAAGAAGGTCAGAGGGATACAGTAAACCTGAAGTGAAGCATCGGAATCTATAACTAGTGTCACAGGAATGTTTCAAATCATATCCAGTAGGAAGAGTCAGTCTTCATATACTTAAGTCGGCATTGTGCCTTTTCTATTTAATTCCGATGCAATTTCTGTGTTTCATCATCAATAAGAAGGTCAGAGGGGTACAGTAAACCTGAAGTGAAGCATCGGAGTTTATAACTAGTGTCACAGGAATGGTGCAAATCATAGTCAGTAAGAAGAGTCAGTCTTCTTGTACTTAAGTCTGCATTGTGCCTTTTCTATTTAATTCCGATGCAATTTCTGTGTTTCATCATCAATAAGAAGGTCAGAGGGATACAGTAAACCCGAAGTGAAGCATCGGACTCTATAACTAGTGTTACAGGAATGGTTCAACACATAGTCAGTAAGAAGAGTCAGTCTTCTTGTACTCAAGTCGTCATTGTGCCTTTTGTATTTACTTCCGATTCAATTTCTGTGTTTCGTCGTCAATAAGAAGGTCCAAGGGACACAGTAAACCTAAAGTGAAGCATCGGAATCTATAACTAGTGACACAGGAATGGTTCAAAACATAGTCAGTAAGAAGAGGCAGTCTTCTTCTACTTAAGTCGGCATTGTGCCTCTTCTATTTAATTCCGATGCAATTCCTGTGTTTTATCGTCAATAAAGAAGGTCAGAGAGATATAGTAAAACTGAAGTGAAGCATCGGAATCTATAACTAGTGTCACAGGGATGGTTCAAAACATAGACAGTAGGAAGAGTCAGACTTCTTGTACTTAAGTCGGCATTGTGCCTTTTCTATTTAATTCCGATGCTATTTCTGTGTTTCGTCGTCAATAAGAAGGTCAGTGGGAGACAGTAAACCTGAAGTGAAGTATAAAAATCTATAACTAGTGTCACAGGAATGGTTCAAAGCATAGACAGTAAGAAGAATCTGTCTACTTGTACTTAAGTCGGCAATGTGCCTTTTGTATTTATTTCGATGCAATTTCTGTGTTTCATCGTCAATAAGAAGGTCCAAGGGATACAGTACACCTGAAGTGAAGCATCGGAATCTATAACTAGTGTCACAGGAATGGTTCAAATCATAGACAGTAAGAAGAGTCAGTCTTCTTGTATTTAAGTCGGCATTGTGCCTCTTCTATTTAATTCCGATGCAATTTTTGTGTTTCATCGTCAATAAGAAGGTCAGAGGGATACAGTAAACCTGAAGTGAAGCACCAGAATCTATAACTAGTGTCACAGGAATGGTTCAAAACATAGACAGTGGGAAGAGTCAGTCTTCTTGTACTTGAGTCGGCATTGTGCCTTTTGTATTTAATTCCGATGCAATTTCTGTGTTTCATTGTCAATAAGAAGGTCAGAGGGATAGAGTAAACCTGAAGTGAAGCATCGGAATCTATAACTAGTGACACAGGAATGGTTCAAAACATAGACATTAGAAAGGGTCCGTCCTCTTGTACTTAAGTCGGCAATGTGCCTTTTCTATTTTATTCAGATGCAATTTCTGTGTTTCGTTATCAATAAGATGATCCAAGGGATACAGTAAACCTGAAGTGAGGCATCGGAATCCATAACTACTGTCACAGGAATGGTTAAAAGCATAGTCAGTAAGAAGAGACAGTCTTCTTGTACTTAAGTCGTCATTGTGCCTTTTGTATTTACTTCCGATGCAATTTCTGTGTTTCGTCGTCAATAAGAAGTTCCAAGGGATACAGTAAATCTAAAGTGAGGCATCGGAATCTATAACTAATGTCACAGGAATGGTTCAAAACATAGTCAGTAAGAAGAGTCAGTCTTCTTGTACTTAAGTCGGCATTGTGCCTTATCTATTAAATTCTGATGCAACTTCTGTGTTTCATCGTCAATAAGAAGGTCCAAGGGATGCAGTACACCTGAAGCGAAGCATTGGAATCTATAACTAGTGTCATAGGAATGGTTCAAAGCATAGGCACTAAGAAGAGTCAGTTTTCCTGTACTTAAGCCGGCATTGTGCCTTTTCTATTTATTTCCGATACAATTTCTGTGTTTCATCGTCAATAAGAAGGTCCAAGGGATGCAGTACACCTGAAGTGAAGCATCGGAATCTATAACTAGTGTCACAGGAATGGTTCAAAGCATAGACAGTAAGAAGAGTCGGTCTCTTGTACTTACGCCAGCATTGTGCCTTTTCTATATATTTCCGATTCAATTTCTGTGTTTCATCGTCCATAAGAAGGTCAGAGGCATACAGTAAACCTGAAGTGAAGCATCGGAATCTATAAGTGGTGTCACAGAAATGGTTCAAAATATAGTCAGTAAGAAGAGACAGTCTTCTTGTACTTAGGTCGGCATTGTGCCTTTCGTACTTAATTCCGAAGCAATTTCGGTGTTTCATCGTCAATAAGAAGGTCCAAGTGACACAGTAAACCTGAAGTGAAGCATCGGAAACTATAACTAGTGTCATAGGTTCGGTTGAAAACATAGACAGAAAGTAGAGTCAGTCTTCTTGTACTTAAGTTGGCATTGTGCCATTTCTACTTAATTCTGAAGCAATTTCTGTGTTTCATCGTTAATATGAAGGTCAGAGGGATACAGTAAACCTTATGTGAAGCATCGGAGTCTATAACTAGTGTCTCAGGAATGGTTCAAAACATAGTCAGTAAGAAGAGTCAGTGTTCTTGTACTTAAGTCGGCATTTTGCCTTTTCTATTTAATTCCGATGCAATATCTGTGTTTCATCGTCAATAAGAAGGTCAGAGGGATGCAGTAAACCTGAAGTGTGGCATCGGAATCTATAACTAGTGTCACAGGAATGGGTCAAAACATAGGCAAAAGAAGAGTCAGTCTTCCTGTACTTAAGTCGGCATTGTGCCTTTTCTATTTAATTCCGATGCAATTTCTGTGTTTCATCATCAATAAGAAGGTCCTAGGGATGCAGTACACCTGAAGTGAAGCATCGGATTCTATAACTAGTGTCACAGGAATGGTTCATATCATAGACAGTAAGAAGAGTCAGTCTTCTTGTACTTACGTCGGCATTGTGCCTTTTCTATTTCTTTTCGTTGCAATTTCTGTGTTTCATCGTCCATAAGAAGGTCAGAGGTATTCAGTAAAACTGAAGTGAAGCATCGGAATCTACAAGTGGTGTCACAGGAATGGTTCAAAACATAGTCAGTAAGAAGAGTCAGTCTTCTTGTACTTAAGTCGCCATTGTGCCTTTCGTATTTAATTCCGATGCAATTTCGGTGTTTCAACGTCAATAAGAAGGTCCAAGGGATACAGTAAACCTGAAGTGAAGTATCAGAATCTATAACTAGTGTCACAGGAATGGTTCAAACATAGACTGTAAGCAGAATCTGTCTACTTGTACTTAAGTTGGCATTGTGCCTTTTGTATTTAATTCCGATGCAATTTCTGTGTTTCATCATCAATACGAAGGTCCAAAGTATATGGTACACCTGAAATGAAGCATCGGAATCTATAACTAGTGTCACAGGAATGGTTCAAATCATAGACAGAAAGAAGAGTAAAGTCTTCTTGTACTTAAGTCGGCATTGTGCCTCCTCTATTTAATTTCGATGCAATTTCTGTGTTTCATCGTCGATAAGAAGGTCAGAGGGTTACGGTAAACCTGAAGTGAAGCATCAGAGTCTATAACTAGTGTCACAGGAACGATTCAAATCATAGACAGTAGGAAGAGTCAGTCTTCTTGTACTTGAGTCGGCATTGTGCCTTTTGTATTTAATTCCGATGCAATTTCTGTGTCTCATCGTCAATAAGAAGGTCAGAGGGATACAGTAAACCTGAAGTGAAGCATCGGAATCTATAACTAGTGTCACAGGAATGTTTCAAATCATATCCAGTAGGAAGAGTCAGTCTTCATATACTTAAGTCGGCATTGTGCCTTTTCTATTTAATTCCGATGCAATTTCTGTGTTTCATCATCAATAAGAAGGTCAGAGGGGTACAGTAAACCTGAAGTGAAGCATCGGAGTTTATAACTAGTGTCACAGGAATGGTGCAAAACATAGTCAGTAAGAAGAGTCAGTCTTCTTGTACTTAAGTCTGCATTGTGCCTTTTCTATTTTATTCCGATGCAATTTCTGTGTTTCATCATCAATAAGAAGGTCAGAGGGATACAGTAAACCCGAAGTGAAGCATCGGACTCTATAACTAGTGTTACAGGAATGGTTCAAAACATAGTCAGTAAGAAGAGTCAGTCTTCTTGTACTTAAGTCGGCATTGTGCCTTTTCTATTTAATTCTGATGCACTATGTGCGTTTCATCGTCAATAAGAAGGTCAGAGGGATACAGTAAACCTTAAGTGAAGCATCGGAATCTATAACTAGTGACACAGGAATGGTTCAAAACATAGACGTTAGGAAGAGTCCGTCTTCTTGTACTTAAGTCGGCATTGTGCCTTTTCTATTTAATTCCGATGCAATTTCTGTGTTTCGTTATCAATAAGAAGATCCAAGGGATACAGTAAACCTGAAGTGAGGCATCGGAATCCATAACTACTGTCACAGGAATGGTTAAAAACATAGTCAGTAAGAAGAGTCAGTCTTCTTGTACTCAAGTCGTCATTGTGCCTTTTGTATTTACTTCCGATTCAATTTCTGTGTTTCGTCGTCAATAAGAAGGTCCAAGGGACACAGTAAACCTAAAGTGAAGCATCGGAATCTATAACTAGTGACACAGGAATGGTTCAAAACATAGTCAGTAAGAAGAGGCAGTCTTCTTCTACTTAAGTCGGCATTGTGCCTTTTCTATTTAATTCCGATGCAATTCCTGTGTTTTATCGTCAATAAAGAAGGTCAGAGAGATATAGTAAAACTGAAGTGAAGCATCGGAATCTATAACTAGTGTCACAGGGATGGTTCAAAACATAGACAGTAGGAAGAGTCAGACTTCTTGTACTTAAGTCGGCATTGTGCCTTTTCTATTTAATTCCGATGCTATTTCTGTGTTTCGTCGTCAATAAGAAGGTCAGTGGGAGACAGTAAACCTGAAGTGAAGTATAAAAATCTATAACTAGTGTCACATTAATGGTTCAAAGCATAGACAGTAAGAAGAATCTGTCTACTTGTACTTAAGTCGGCAATGTGCCTTTTGAATTTATTTCGATGCAATTTCTGTGTTTCATCGTCAATAAGAAGGTCCAAGTGATACAGTACACCTGAAGTGAAGCATCGGAATCTATAACTAGTGTCACAGGAATGGTTCAAATCATAGACAGTAAGAAGAGTCAGTCTTCTTGTATTTAAGTCGGCATTGTGCCTCTTCTATTTAATTCCGATGCAATTTTTGTGTTTCATCGTCAATAAGAAGGTCAGAGGGATACAGTAAACCTGAAGTGAAGCACCAGAATCTATAACTAGTGTCACAGGAATGGTTCAAAACATAGACAGTGGGAAGAGTCAGTCTTCTTGTACTTGAGTCGGCATTGTGCCTTTTGTATTTAATTCCGATGCAATTTCTGTGTTTCATCGTCAATAAGAAGGTCAGAGGGATACAGTAAACCTGAAGTGAAGCATCGGAATCTATAACTAGTCTCACAGGAATGGTTCAAAACATAGCCAGTAGGAAGAGTCAGTCACCTTGTACTTAAGTCGGCATTGTGCCTTTTCTATACAATTCCGATGCAATTTCTGTGTTTCATCGTCAATAAGAAGGTCAGAGGGATACAGTAAACCAGAAGTGAAGCATCAATATCTATAACTAGTGTGACAGGAATGGTTCCAAACATAGACAGTAGGAAGAGCCAGTCTTCTTGTACTTAAGTCGGCATTGTGCCTTTTGTATTTATTTCCGATGCAATTTCTGTGTTTCATTGTCAATAAGAAGGTCCAAGGGATACAGTAAATCTGAAGTGAGGCATCGGAATCTATAACTAGTGTCACAGGAATGGTTCAAAACGTAGTCAGTAAGAAGAGTCAGTCTTCTTGTACTTAATTCGGCATTGTACCTTATCTATTTAATTCCGTTGCAATTTCTGTGTTTCATCGTCAATAAGAAGGTCTAAGGGATGCAGTACACCCGAAGTGAAGCATTCGAATCTATAACTAGTGTCACAGGAATGGTTCAAAGCATAGGCACTAAGAAGAGTCAGTTTTCCTGTACTTAAGCCGGCATTGTGCCGTTTCTATTTATTTCCGATGCAATTTCTGTGTTTCATCATCCATAAGAAGGTCAGAGGGATACAGTAAACCTGAAGTGAAGCATCGGAATCTATAAGTGGTGTCACAGGAATGGTTCAAAATATACTCAGTAAGAAGAGACATTCTTCTTGTACTTAAGTCGGCATTGTGCCTTTCGTATTTAATTCCGATGCAATTTCGGTGTTTCATCGTCAATAAGAAGGTCCAAGTGATACAGTAAACCTGAAGTGAAGCATCGGAGTGGATAACTAGTGTCACAGGAATGGTTCAAAACATAGTCAGTAAGAAGAGTCAGTCTTCTTGTACTTAAATCGGCATTGTGCCTTTTCTATTTAATTCCGATGCAATTTCTGTGTTTCATCATCAATAATAAGGTCAGAGGGATACAGTAAACATGAAGTGAATCATCGGAGTCTATAACTAGTGTCACAGGAATGGTTTAAAACATAGTCAGTAAGAAGAGTCAGTCTTCTTGTACTTAAGTCGGCATTGTGCCTTTTCTATTTAATTCCGATGCAATATCTGTGTTTCATCGTCAATACGAAGGTCAGAGGGATACAGTAAACCTGAAGTGAAGGATCGGAATCTATAACTAGTGTCACAGGAATGGTTCAAAACATAGACAGTAGGAAGAGTCAGTCTTCATGTACTTAAGTCGGCATTGTGCCTCGCCTATAGAATTCCGATGCAATTTCTGTGTTTCATTATCAATAAGATGGTCCAAGGGATACAGTAAAAATGAAGTGAGGCATCGGAATCCGTAACTAGTGTCACAGGAATGGTTCAAAACATAGTCAGTAAGAAGTGTCAGTCTTCTTGTACTTAAGTTGGCATTGTGCCTTCTGTATTTAATTGCGATGCAATTTCTGTGTTTCATCGTCAATAAGAAGGTCAGAGGGATACAGTTAACCTCAAGGGAAGCATCGCAATCTATAACTAGTGTCACAGAAATGGTTAAAAGCATAGACAGTAAGAAGAGTCAGTCTTCTTGTACTTAAGTCGGCATTGTGCCTTTTGTATTTAATTCCGATGCAATTTCTGTGTTTCATCGTCAATAAGAAGGTCCAAGGGATGCAGTACACCTGAAGTGAAGCATCGGAATCTATAACTAGTGTCACAGGAATGGTTCAAAACGTAGTCAGTAAGAAGAGTCAGTCTTCTTGTACTTAAGTCGGCATTTTGCCTTTTCTATTTAATTCCGATGCAATATCTGTGTTTCATCGTCAATAAGAAGGTCAGAGGGATACAGTAAACATGAAGTGTGGCATCGGAATCTATAACTAATGTCACAGGAATGGGTCAAACATAGGCAGTGAGAAGAGTCAGTCTTCCTGTACTTAAGTCGGCATTGTGCCTTTTCTATTTAATTCCGATGCAATTTCTGTCTTTCGTCGTCAATAAGAAGGTCAGAGGGAGACAGTAAACCTGAAGTGAAGTATCAGAATCTATAACTAGTGTCACAGGAGTGGTTCAAAACATAGACAGTAAGAAGAGGCAGTCTACTTGTACTTAAGTCAGCATTGTGCATTTTCTATTCAATTCCGATGCAATTTCTGTGTTTCATCGTCAATAAGAAGGTCTGAGGGTACAGTAAATCTGAAGCGAAGCATCGGAATCTGTATCTAGTGTCACAGGAATGGTTCAAAACATAAACAGTAGGAAGAGTCAGTCTTCTTGTACTTAAGTCGGCATTGTGCCTTTTCTATTCAATTCCGATGCAATTTCTGTGTTTCATCGTCAATAAGAAGGTCAGAGGGTACAGTAAATCTGAAGCGAAGCATCGGAATCTATAATTAGTGTCACAGGAATGGTTACAAAATAGACAGTAAGAAGAGTCAGTCTTCTTGTACTTAATTAGGCACTGTGCCCTTAGTATTTAATTCCGATGCAATTTATGTGTTTCATCGTCAATACGAAGGTCCAAAGGATACAGTAAACGTATAATGAAGCATCGGAATCTAAAACTGGTCTCACAGGAAATGATCACAACATAGTCAGTAAGAAGAGTCAGTCTTCTCGTACTTAAGTCAGCATTGTGCCTTTTGTATTTAATTCCGATGCAATTTCTGTGTTTCATCGTCAATAAGAATGTCAGAGGGATACAGTTAACCTGAAGTGAAGCATCGGAATCTCTAACTAGTGTCACAGGAATGGTTCGATACATAAACATTGGGTAGAGTCAGTCTTCTTTTACTTAAGTCGGCATTGTGCCTTTTCTATTTAATTCCGATTCTATTTCTTTGTTTCGTCGTCAATAAGAAGGTCCAAGGGATACAGCAAGTCTGACGTGAAGAATCGGAATTTATAATTAGTGACAAAGGAATGGTTCAAAACATAGACAGTAAGAGGAGTCAGTCTTCTTGAACTGAAGTCGGCATTCCGCCTTTTGTATTTAATTCCGATGCAATTTCTGTGTTTCATCGTCGATAAGAAGGTCCAAGGGATACAGTACACCTGAAGTGAAGCATCGGAATCTATAACTAGTGTCACAGGAAAGTTTCACAACATAGAAAGTAAGAAGAGTCATTCCTCTTGTAATTAAGTCGGCATTGTGCCTTTTGTTTTTAATTCCGATGCAATTTCTGTGTTTCATCGTCATTAAGAAGGTCCAAGGGATACAGTTAACATATAGTGAAGCATCGGAATCTAAAACTGGTCTCACAGGAAATGTTCAAAACATAGTCAGTAAGAAGAGTCAGTCTTCTTGTACTTAAGTCGGCATTGTGCCTTTTGTATTCAATTCCGATGCAATTTCTGTGTTTCATCGTCAATAAGATGGTCAGAGGGATACAGTAAAATTGAAGTGAAGCATCGGAATCTATAACTGGTGTCACAGGAATGGTTCAAAACATAGACGTTAGGTAGAGTCGGTCTTCTTGTACTTAAGTCGGCATTGTGCCTTTTCTATTTCATTCCGATGCTATTTCTGTGTTTCATCGCCAATAAGAAGGTCAGAGGGATACAGTGACCCTGAAGTGAAGCATAGGAATCTATAACTAGTGTCACAGTAATGGTTCAAAACATAGACATTAGGTAGAGTCAGTCTTCTTGTACCTAAGTCGGCATTGTGCCTATTCTACTTAATTCCGATGCAATTTCTGTGTTTCGTCGTCCTTAAGATGGTCCTAGGGATACAGTAAATCTGAAGTGAAGCATCGGAATCTATAACTAGTGTCACAGGAATGGTTCAAAACAATGACATTAAGAAGAGTCAGTCTTCTTGTACTTACGTCGGCATTGTGCATTTGTATTTAATTCCGATGCAATTTCTGTGTTTCATCGTCAATAAGAAGGTTCAAGGAATACAGTAAACATATGGTGAAGCATCGGAATCTAAAACTGGTCTCACAGGAAATGTTCAAAACATAGTCAGTAAGAAGAGTCAGTCTTCTTGTACTTAAGTCGGCATTGTGCCTTTTGTATTTAATTCCGATGCAATTTCTGTATTTCATCGTCAATAAGATGGTCAGAGAGATACAGTAAACCTGAAGTGAAGCATCGGAATCTATAACTAGTGTCACAGGAATGGTTCAAAGCATAGACATTAAGAAGAGTCAGTCTTCTTGTACTTAAGTCGGCACTGTGCCTTTTGTATTTATTTCCGATGCAATTTCTGTGTTTCATCGTCAATACGAAGGTCCACGGGATACAGTAAGCATATAGTGAAGCATCGGAATCTAAAACTGGTCTCACAGGAAATGTTCAAAACATAGCCAGTAAGAAGAGTCAGTCTTCTTGTCCTTAAGTCAGCATTGTGCCTTTTGTATTTAATTCCGATGCAATTTCTGTGTCTCATCGTCAATAAGAAGGTCACAGGGATACAGTAAACCTGAAGTGAAGCTTCGGAATCTATAACTAATGTCACAGGAATGGTTTAAATCATAGACAGTAAGATGAGTCAGTCTTCTTGTACAAAAGTCGGCATTGTGCCTTTTCTATTTTATTCCGATGCAATTTCTGTGATTCATCGTCAAAAGAAAGGTCCAAGGGATACAGTAAACCTGATGTGAAGCATCGGAATCTAAAACTGGTCTCACAGGAAATGTTCAAAACGTAGACAGTAAGTAGAGTCAGTCTTCTTGTACTTAAGTCGGCATTGTGCCTTTTGTATTTAATTCCGATGCAATTTCTGTGTTTCATCGTCAATAAGATGGTCAGAGGGATACATTAAACCTGAAGTGAAGCATCGGAATCTATAACTAGTGTCACAGGAATGGTTCAAAGCATAGACATTAAGAAGAGTCAGTGTTCTTGTACTTAAGTCGGCACTGTGCCTTTTGTATTTATTTCCGATGCAATTTCTGTGTTTCATCGTCAATACGAAGGTCCAAGGGATACAGTAAGCATATAGTGAAGCATCGGAATCTAAAACTGGTCATACAGGAAATGTTCAAAACATAGTCAGTAAGAAGAGTCAGTCTTCTTGTACTTATGTCGGCATTGTGCCTTTTGTATTTAATTTCGATGCAATTTCTGTGTCTCATCGTCAATGAGAAGGTCACAGAGATACAGTAAACTTAAAGTGAAGCATCAGAATCTATAACTAGTGTCACAGGAATGGTTAAAAAATAGACAGTAAGAAGAGTCTGTCTTCTTATACTTAAAACGGCACTGTGCCTTTTGTATTTAATTCCGATGCAATTTCTGTGATTCATCGTCAAAAGGAAGGTCCAAGGGATACAGTAAACCTGATGTGAAGCATCGGAATCTAAAACTGGTCTCACAGGAAATGTTCAAAACGTAGACAGTAAGAAGAGTCAGTCTTCTTGTACTTAAGTCGGCATTGTGCCTTTTGTATTTAATTCCGATGCAATTTATATGTTTCATCGTCAATAAGAAGGCCAGAGGGATACAGTAAACCTGAAGCGAAGCATCGGAATCTACACCTAGTGTCACAGGAATGGTTCAAACCATAGACAGTAAGATGAGTCAGTCTTCTTGTACATAAGTCGGCATTGTGCCTTTTCTATTTAATTCCGATGCAATTTCTCTGATTCATCGCCAATAAGAAGGTCCAAGGGATACAGTAAACCTGAAGTGAAGCATCGGAATCTAAAACTAGTGTCACAGGAATGGTTCAAATCATAGACAGTAAGAAGAGTCAGTCATCTTGTAACTAAAGGCATTGTGCATTTTCTATTTAGTTCCGATGCAATTTCTGTGTTTCATCGGCAATTAGAAGGTCAGAGGGATACAGTAAACCTGAAGTGAAGAATCGGAATCTATAACTAGTGTCACATTAATGGTTCAAAACATAGACAATAGGAAGGGTTAGTCTTCTTGAACTTAAGTCGGCATTGTGCCTTTTCCATTTAATTCCGATGCAATTTCTGTGTTTCGTCGTCAATAAGAAAGTCCAAGGGATACAGTAAACCTGAAGTGAATCATCGGAATCTATAAGTATTGTCACAGGAATGGTTCAAAACATAGACAATAGGAAGAGTCAGTCTACATGAACTGAAGTCGGCATTGTGCCTTTTGTATTTAATTCCGATGCAGTTTCTGTGTTTCTTCGTCAATAAGAATGTCATAGGGATACAGTAAACCTGAAGTGAAGCATCGGAATCTATAACTAGTCTCACAGGAATGATTCAAAACATAGACAGTAAGAAGAGTCAGTCTACTTGTACTTGAGTCGGCATTGTGCCTTTTGTATTTATTTCCGATGCAATATCTGTGTTTCATCCTCAATAAGGAGGTCAGAGGGATACAGTAACCCTGAAGTGAAGCATCGGAATCTCTAACTAGTGTCAGAGGAATGGTTCGATACATAAACATTGGGTAGAGTCAGTCTTCTTTTACTTGAGTCGGCATCGTGCCTTTTCTATTTAATTCCGATTCTATTTCTGTGTTTCGTCGTCGATAAGAAGGTCCAAGGGATACAGTAAGTCTGACGTGAAGAATCGGAATCTATAATTAGTACAAAGGAATGGTTCAAAACATAGACAGTAAGAGGAGTCAGTCTTCTTGAACTGAAGTCGGCATTCTGCCTTTTGTATTTAATTCCGATGCAATTTCTGTGTTTCATCGTCGATAAGAAGGTCCAAGGGATACAGTAAACCTGAAGTGAAGCATCGGAATCTATAACTAGTGTCACAGGAAAGTTTCAAACATAGACAGTAAGAAGAGTCATTCGTCTTGTAATTAAGTCGGCATTGTGCATTTTGTATCTAATTCCGATGCAATTTCTGTGTTTCATCGGCAATTAGAAGGTCACAGGGATACAGTAAACCTGAAGTGAAGCATCGGAATCTATAACTAGTGTCACAGGAATGGTTCAAAACGTAGACAGTATGAAGAGTCAGTCTACTTGTACTTAAGTCGGCATTGTGCCTTTTGTTTTTAATTCCGATGTAATTTCTGTGTTTCATCGTCTTTAAGAAGGTCCAAGGGATACAGTAAACTTATAGTGAAGCATCGGAATCTAAAACTGGTCCCACAGGAAATGTTCAAAACATAGTCAGTAAGAAGAGTCAGTCTTCTTGTACTTAAGTCGGCATTGTGCCCTTTGTATTTAATTCCGATGCAATTTCTGTGTTTCATCGTCAATAAGATGGTCAGAGGGATACAGTAAACTTGAAGTGAAGCATCGGAATCTATAACTAGTGTCACAGGAATGGTTCAAAACATAGACAGTAGGAAGAGTCAGTCTTCATGTACTTAAGTCGGCATTGTGCCTCGCCTATAGAATTCCGATGCAATTTCTGTGTTTCATTATCAATAAGATGGTCCAAGGGATACAGTAAAAATGAAGTGAGGCATCGGAATCCGTAACTAGTGTCACAGGAATGGTTCAAAACATAGTCAGTAAGAAGTGTCAGTCTTCTTGTACTTAAGTTGGCATTGTGCCTTCTGTATTTAATTCCGATGCAATTTCTGTGTTTCATCGTCAATAAGAAGGTCAGAGGGATACAGTTAACCTCAAGGGAAGCATCGCAATCTATAACTAGTGTCACAGAAATGGTTAAAAGCATAGACAGTAAGAAGAGTCAGTCTTCTTGTACTTAAGTCGGCATTGTGCCTTTTGTATTTAATTCCGATGCAATTTCTGTGTTTCATCGTCAATAAGAAGGTCCAAGGGATGCAGTACACCTGAAGTGAAGCATCGGAATCTATAACTAGTGTCACAGGAATGGTTCAAAACGTAGTCAGTAAGAAGAGTCAGTCTTCTTGTACTTAAGTCGGCATTTTGCCTTTTCTATTTAATTCCGATGCAATATCTGTGTTTCATCGTCAATAAGAAGGTCAGAGGGATACAGTAAACATGAAGTGTGGCATCGGAATCTATAACTAATGTCACAGGAATGGGTCAAACATAGGCAGTGAGAAGAGTCAGTCTTCCTGTACTTAAGTCGGCATTGTGCCTTTTCTATTTAATTCCGATGCAATTTCTGTCTTTCGTCGTCAATAAGAAGGTCAGAGGGAGACAGTAAACCTGAAGTGAAGTATCAGAATCTATAACTAGTGTCACAGGAGTGGTTCAAAACATAGACAGTAAGAAGAGGCAGTCTACTTGTACTTAAGTCAGCATTGTGCATTTTCTATTCAATTCCGATGCAATTTCTGTGTTTCATCGTCAATAAGAAGGTCTGAGGGTACAGTAAATCTGAAGCGAAGCATCGGAATCTGTATCTAGTGTCACAGGAATGGTTCAAAACATAAACAGTAGGAAGAGTCAGTCTTCTTGTACTTAAGTCGGCATTGTGCCTTTTCTATTCAATTCCGATGCAATTTCTGTGTTTCATCGTCAATAAGAAGGTCAGAGGGTACAGTAAATCTGAAGCGAAGCATCGGAATCTATAATTAGTGTCACAGGAATGGTTACAAAATAGACAGTAAGAAGAGTCAGTCTTCTTGTACTTAATTAGGCACTGTGCCCTTAGTATTTAATTCCGATGCAATTTATGTGTTTCATCGTCAATACGAAGGTCCAAAGGATACAGTAAACGTATAATGAAGCATCGGAATCTAAAACTGGTCTCACAGGAAATGATCACAACATAGTCAGTAAGAAGAGTCAGTCTTCTCGTACTTAAGTCAGCATTGTGCCTTTTGTATTTAATTCCGATGCAATTTCTGTGTTTCATCGTCAATAAGAATGTCAGAGGGATACAGTTAACCTGAAGTGAAGCATCGGAATCTCTAACTAGTGTCACAGGAATGGTTCGATACATAAACATTGGGTAGAGTCAGTCTTCTTTTACTTAAGTCGGCATTGTGCCTTTTCTATTTAATTCCGATTCTATTTCTTTGTTTCGTCGTCAATAAGAAGGTCCAAGGGATACAGCAAGTCTGACGTGAAGAATCGGAATTTATAATTAGTGACAAAGGAATGGTTCAAAACATAGACAGTAAGAGGAGTCAGTCTTCTTGAACTGAAGTCGGCATTCCGCCTTTTGTATTTAATTCCGATGCAATTTCTGTGTTTCATCGTCGATAAGAAGGTCCAAGGGATACAGTACACCTGAAGTGAAGCATCGGAATCTATAACTAGTGTCACAGGAAAGTTTCACAACATAGAAAGTAAGAAGAGTCATTCCTCTTGTAATTAAGTCGGCATTGTGCCTTTTGTTTTTAATTCCGATGCAATTTCTGTGTTTCATCGTCATTAAGAAGGTCCAAGGGATACAGTTAACATATAGTGAAGCATCGGAATCTAAAACTGGTCTCACAGGAAATGTTCAAAACATAGTCAGTAAGAAGAGTCAGTCTTCTTGTACTTAAGTCGGCATTGTGCCTTTTGTATTCAATTCCGATGCAATTTCTGTGTTTCATCGTCAATAAGATGGTCAGAGGGATACAGTAAAATTGAAGTGAAGCATCGGAATCTATAACTGGTGTCACAGGAATGGTTCAAAACATAGACGTTAGGTAGAGTCGGTCTTCTTGTACTTAAGTCGGCATTGTGCCTTTTCTATTTCATTCCGATGCTATTTCTGTGTTTCATCGCCAATAAGAAGGTCAGAGGGATACAGTGACCCTGAAGTGAAGCATAGGAATCTATAACTAGTGTCACAGTAATGGTTCAAAACATAGACATTAGGTAGAGTCAGTCTTCTTGTACCTAAGTCGGCATTGTGCCTATTCTACTTAATTCCGATGCAATTTCTGTGTTTCGTCGTCCTTAAGATGGTCCTAGGGATACAGTAAATCTGAAGTGAAGCATCGGAATCTATAACTAGTGTCACAGGAATGGTTCAAAACAATGACATTAAGAAGAGTCAGTCTTCTTGTACTTACGTCGGCATTGTGCATTTGTATTTAATTCCGATGCAATTTCTGTGTTTCATCGTCAATAAGAAGGTTCAAGGAATACAGTAAACATATGGTGAAGCATCGGAATCTAAAACTGGTCTCACAGGAAATGTTCAAAACATAGTCAGTAAGAAGAGTCAGTCTTCTTGTACTTAAGTCGGCATTGTGCCTTTTGTATTTAATTCCGATGCAATTTCTGTATTTCATCGTCAATAAGATGGTCAGAGAGATACAGTAAACCTGAAGTGAAGCATCGGAATCTATAACTAGTGTCACAGGAATGGTTCAAAGCATAGACATTAAGAAGAGTCAGTCTTCTTGTACTTAAGTCGGCACTGTGCCTTTTGTATTTATTTCCGATGCAATTTCTGTGTTTCATCGTCAATACGAAGGTCCACGGGATACAGTAAGCATATAGTGAAGCATCGGAATCTAAAACTGGTCTCACAGGAAATGTTCAAAACATAGCCAGTAAGAAGAGTCAGTCTTCTTGTCCTTAAGTCAGCATTGTGCCTTTTGTATTTAATTCCGATGCAATTTCTGTGTCTCATCGTCAATAAGAAGGTCACAGGGATACAGTAAACCTGAAGTGAAGCTTCGGAATCTATAACTAATGTCACAGGAATGGTTTAAATCATAGACAGTAAGATGAGTCAGTCTTCTTGTACAAAAGTCGGCATTGTGCCTTTTCTATTTTATTCCGATGCAATTTCTGTGATTCATCGTCAAAAGAAAGGTCCAAGGGATACAGTAAACCTGATGTGAAGCATCGGAATCTAAAACTGGTCTCACAGGAAATGTTCAAAACGTAGACAGTAAGTAGAGTCAGTCTTCTTGTACTTAAGTCGGCATTGTGCCTTTTGTATTTAATTCCGATGCAATTTCTGTGTTTCATCGTCAATAAGATGGTCAGAGGGATACATTAAACCTGAAGTGAAGCATCGGAATCTATAACTAGTGTCACAGGAATGGTTCAAAGCATAGACATTAAGAAGAGTCAGTGTTCTTGTACTTAAGTCGGCACTGTGCCTTTTGTATTTATTTCCGATGCAATTTCTGTGTTTCATCGTCAATACGAAGGTCCAAGGGATACAGTAAGCATATAGTGAAGCATCGGAATCTAAAACTGGTCTCACAGGAAATGTTCAAAACATAGTCAGTAAGAAGAGTCAGTCTTCTTGTACTTATGTCGGCATTGTGCCTTTTGTATTTAATTTCGATGCAATTTCTGTGTCTCATCGTCAATGAGAAGGTCACAGAGATACAGTAAACTTAAAGTGAAGCATCAGAATCTATAACTAGTGTCACAGGAATGGTTAAAAAATAGACAGTAAGAAGAGTCTGTCTTCTTATACTTAAAACGGCACTGTGCCTTTTGTATTTAATTCCGATGCAATTTCTGTGATTCATCGTCAAAAGGAAGGTCCAAGGGATACAGTAAACCTGATGTGAAGCATCGGAATCTAAAACTGGTCTCACAGGAAATGTTCAAAACGTAGACAGTAAGAAGAGTCAGTCTTCTTGTACTTAAGTCGGCATTGTGCCTTTTGTATTTAATTCCGATGCAATTTATATGTTTCATCGTCAATAAGAAGGCCAGAGGGATACAGTAAACCTGAAGCGAAGCATCGGAATCTACACCTAGTGTCACAGGAATGGTTCAAACCATAGACAGTAAGATGAGTCAGTCTTCTTGTACATAAGTCGGCATTGTGCCTTTTCTATTTAATTCCGATGCAATTTCTCTGATTCATCGCCAATAAGAAGGTCCAAGGGATACAGTAAACCTGAAGTGAAGCATCGGAATCTAAAACTAGTGTCACAGGAATGGTTCAAATCATAGACAGTAAGAAGAGTCAGTCATCTTGTAACTAAAGGCATTGTGCATTTTCTATTTAGTTCCGATGCAATTTCTGTGTTTCATCGGCAATTAGAAGGTCAGAGGGATACAGTAAACCTGAAGTGAAGAATCGGAATCTATAACTAGTGTCACATTAATGGTTCAAAACATAGACAATAGGAAGGGTTAGTCTTCTTGAACTTAAGTCGGCATTGTGCCTTTTCCATTTAATTCCGATGCAATTTCTGTGTTTCGTCGTCAATAAGAAAGTCCAAGGGATACAGTAAACCTGAAGTGAATCATCGGAATCTATAAGTATTGTCACAGGAATGGTTCAAAACATAGACAATAGGAAGAGTCAGTCTACATGAACTGAAGTCGGCATTGTGCCTTTTGTATTTAATTCCGATGCAGTTTCTGTGTTTCTTCGTCAATAAGAATGTCATAGGGATACAGTAAACCTGAAGTGAAGCATCGGAATCTATAACTAGTCTCACAGGAATGATTCAAAACATAGACAGTAAGAAGAGTCAGTCTACTTGTACTTGAGTCGGCATTGTGCCTTTTGTATTTATTTCCGATGCAATATCTGTGTTTCATCCTCAATAAGGAGGTCAGAGGGATACAGTAACCCTGAAGTGAAGCATCGGAATCTCTAACTAGTGTCAGAGGAATGGTTCGATACATAAACATTGGGTAGAGTCAGTCTTCTTTTACTTGAGTCGGCATCGTGCCTTTTCTATTTAATTCCGATTCTATTTCTGTGTTTCGTCGTCGATAAGAAGGTCCAAGGGATACAGTAAGTCTGACGTGAAGAATCGGAATCTATAATTAGTACAAAGGAATGGTTCAAAACATAGACAGTAAGAGGAGTCAGTCTTCTTGAACTGAAGTCGGCATTCTGCCTTTTGTATTTAATTCCGATGCAATTTCTGTGTTTCATCGTCGATAAGAAGGTCCAAGGGATACAGTAAACCTGAAGTGAAGCATCGGAATCTATAACTAGTGTCACAGGAAAGTTTCAAACATAGACAGTAAGAAGAGTCATTCGTCTTGTAATTAAGTCGGCATTGTGCATTTTGTATCTAATTCCGATGCAATTTCTGTGTTTCATCGGCAATTAGAAGGTCACAGGGATACAGTAAACCTGAAGTGAAGCATCGGAATCTATAACTAGTGTCACAGGAATGGTTCAAAACGTAGACAGTATGAAGAGTCAGTCTACTTGTACTTAAGTCGGCATTGTGCCTTTTGTTTTTAATTCCGATGTAATTTCTGTGTTTCATCGTCTTTAAGAAGGTCCAAGGGATACAGTAAACTTATAGTGAAGCATCGGAATCTAAAACTGGTCCCACAGGAAATGTTCAAAACATAGTCAGTAAGAAGAGTCAGTCTTCTTGTACTTAAGTCGGCATTGTGCCCTTTGTATTTAATTCCGATGCAATTTCTGTGTTTCATCGTCAATAAGATGGTCAGAGGGATACAGTAAACTTGAAGTGAAGCATCGGAATCTATAACTGGTGTCACAGGAATGGTTCAAAACATAGACGTTAGGTAGAGTCAGTCTTCTTGTACTTAAGTCGGCATTGTGCCTTTTCTATTTAATTCCGATGCTATTTCTGTGTTTCATCGCCAATAAGAAGGTCAGAGGGATACAGTGAACCTGAAGTGAAGCATCGGAATCTATAACTAGTGTCACAGTAATGGTTCAAAACATAGACATTAGGTAGAGTCAGTCTCCTTGTACCTAAGTCGGCATCGTGCCTATTCTATTTAATTCCGATGCAATTTCTGTGTTTCGTCGTCCTTAAGATGGTCCTAGGGATACAGTAAATCTGAAGTGAAGCATCGGAATCTAAACTAGTGTCACAGGAATGGTTCAAAACAATGACATTAAGAAGAGTCAGTCTTCTTGTACGTACGTCGGCATTGTGCCTTTTGTATTTAATTCCGATGCAATTTCTGTGTTTCATCGTCGATAAGAAGGTCCAAGGGATACAGTAAACCTGAAGTGAAGCATCGGAATCCATAAATAGTGTCATAGGAATTATCCAAACATAGACAGTAAGAAGAGTCAGTCTTCTTGTACTTAAGTCGGCATTGCGCCTTTTGTATTAAATTCCGATGAAATTTCTTTGTTTCATCGTAATAAGAAGGTCCAAGGGATACAGTAAACCTGAAGTGAAGCATCGGAATCTGTAACTAGTGTCACAGGAATGGTTCAAAACATAGACAGGAAGAAGACTCAGTCTTCTTGTACTTAAGTCGGCATTGTGCTCTTTGTATTTACTTCCGATGCAATTTCTGTGTTTCATCGTCAATAAGAAGGTTAGAGGGATACAGTAAACCTGAAGTGAAGCATCAGAATCTATAACTAGTGTCACAGGAATGGTTAAAAAATAGACAGTAAGAAGAGTTTGTCTTCTTATACTTAAAACGGCACTGTGCCTTTTGTATTTAATTCCGATGCAATTTCTGTGTTTCATCGTCAATAAGAAGGTCCAAGGAATACAGTAAATATATAGTGAAGCATCGGAATCTAAAACTGGTCTCACAGGAAATGTTCAAAACATAGTCAGTAAGAAGAGTCAGTCTTCTTGTACTTAAGTCGGCATTGTGCCTTTTGTATTTAATTCCGATGCAATTTCTGTGTTTCATCGTCAATAAGATGGTCAGAGGGATACAGTAAACCTGAAGTGAAGCATCGGAATCTATAACTAGTGTCACAGGAATGGTTCGAAGCATAGACATTAAGAAGAGTCAGTCTTCTTGTACTTAAGTCGGCACTGTGCCTTTTGTATTTATTTCCGATGCAATTTCTATGTTTCATCGTCAATACGAAGGTCCAAGGGATACAGTAAGCATATAGTGAAGCATCGGAATCTAAAACTGGTCTCACAGGAAATGTTCAAAACATAGTCAGTAAGAAGAGTCAGTCTTCTTGTACTTAAAACGGCATTGTGCCTTTTGTATTTAATTCCGATGCAATTTCTGTGTCTCATCGTCAATAAGAAGGTCACAGGGATACAGTAAACCTGAAGTGAAGCTTCGGAATCTATAACTAATATCACAGGAATGGTTTAAATCATAGACAGTAAGATGAATCAGTCTTCTTGTACATAAGTCGGCATTGTGCCTTTTCTATTTAATTCCGATGTAATTTCTGTGATTCATCGTCAAAAAGAAGGTCCAAGGGATACAGTAAACCTGATGTGAAGCAGCGGAATCTATAACTAGTGTCACAGGAATGGTTCAAAACATAGACAATAGGAAGGGTCAGTCTACTTGAACATAAGTCGGCATTGTGCCTTTTCTATTTAATTGCGATGCAATTTCTGTGTTTCGTCGTCCTGAAGATGTTCCAAGGGATACAGTAAATCTGAAGTAAAGCATCAGAATCTATAACTAGTGTCACAGGAATGGTTCATAACATAGACAGTAAGATGAGTCAGTCTTCTTGTAATTAAGTCGGCATTGTGCGTTTTGTATTTAATTCCGATGCAATTTCTGTGATTCATCGTCGTTAAGAAGGTCCAAGGGATACAGTAAACCTGAAGTGAAGCATCGGAATCTATAACTAGTGTCACAGGAATGTTTCAAAACATAGACAGTAAGAAGAGTCAGTCCTCTTGTACTTAAGTCGGCATTGTGCTTTTTGTATTTAATTCCGATGCAATTTCTGTGTTTCATCGTCAATAAGAAGGTTAGAGGGATACAGTAAACCTGAAGTGAAGCATCAGAATCTGTAACTAGTGTCACAGGAATGGTTCGAAACATAGACAGTAAGAAGAGTCAGTCTACTTGTACTTAAGACGGCATTGTGCATTTTGTATTTAATTCCGATGCAATATCTGTGTTTCATCGTCAATAAGAAGGTCGAAGGAATACAGTACACCTGAAGTGAAGCATCGGAATCTATAACTAGTGACACAGGAATGGTTCAAATCATAGACAGTAAGAAGGGTCTGTCTTCTTGTACTTAGGTCGGCATTGTGCCCTTTATATTACTTCCGATGCAATTTCTGTGTTTCATCTTCAATAGGAAGGTCAGAGGCGTACAGTAAACCTGAAGTGAAGCATCGGAATCTATAACTAGTGTCACAGGAATGGTTAAAACATAGACAGTAAGAAGAGTCAGTCTTCTTGTACTTAAGTCGGCATTGTGCATTTTCTATTTAATTCCGATGCAATTTCTGTGTTTCATCGTCAATAAGAGGGGCAGAGGGATACAGTAAACCTTCAGTGAAGCATCGGAATCTATAACTAGTGTCACAGGAATGTTTCAAAACATAGACAGTAAGAAGAGTCAGTCCTCTTGTACTTAAGTCGGCATTGTGCTTTTTGTATTTAATTCCGATGCAATTTCTGTGTTTCATCGTCAATAAGAAGGTTAGAGGGATACAGTAAACCTGAAGTGAAGCATCAGAATCTGTAACTAGTGTCACAGGAATGGTTCGAAACATAGACAGTAAGAAGAGTCAGTCTACTTGTACTTAAGACGGCATTGTGCATTTTGTATTTAATTCCGATGCAATATCTGTGTTTCATCGTCAATAAGAAGGTCGAAGGAATACAGTACACCTGAAGTGAAGCATCGGAATCTATAACTAGTGTCACAGGAATGGTTCAAATCATAGACAGTAAGAAGGGTCTGTCTTCTTGTACTTAAGTCAGCATTTGCCTTTTCTATTTAATTCCGATGCATTTTCTATGTTTCATCGTCAATATGAAGGTCAGAGGGATACAGTAAAACTGAAGTGAAGCATCGGAATCTAAAACTAGTGTCACAGGAATGGTTAAAAAATAGACAGTAAGAAGAGTCAGTCTTCTTGTACTTAAGTCGGCACTGGGCCTTTTGTATTTAATTCCGATGCTATTTCTGTGTTTCATCGTCAATAAGAAGGTCCAAGGGATACAGTAAACATATAGTGAAGCAGCGGAATCTAAAACTGGTCTCACAGGAAATGTTCACAACATAGTCAGTAAGAAGAGTCAGTCTTCTTGTACTTAAGTCTGCACTGTGCGTTTTGAACTTAATTCCGATGCAATTTCTGTGTTTCATCGTCAATAAGAAGGTCAGAGGGATACAGTAAACCTGAAGGGAAGCATCGGAATCTGGAACTAGTGTCACAGGAATGGTTCAAATCATAGACATTAGGTAGAGTCAGTCTTCTTGTACCTAAGTCGGCATTGTGCCTTTTGTATTTAATTCCGATGCAATTTCTGTGTTTCATCGTCGATAAGAAGGTCCAAGGGATACAGTAAACCTGAAGTGAAGCATCGGAATCTATAACTAGTGTCACAGGAATTGTTCAAACATAGACAGTAAGAACAGTCAGTCTTCTTGTACTTAAGGCGGCATTGTGCCTTTTGTATTTAATTCCGTCGAAATTTCTTTGTTTCATCGTCAATCACAAGGTCCAAGGGATACAGTAAACCTGAAGTGAGGCATCGGAATCTATAACTAGTGTCACAGGAATGGTTCAAAACATATACAGTAAGAAGAGTCAGTCTTCTTGTACTTAAGTCGGCATTGTGCCTTTTCTATTTAATTCCGATGCTATTTCTGTGTTTCATCTTCAATATGAAGGTGAGAGGGATGCAGTATACCTGAAGTGAAGCATCGGAATCTATAACTAGTGTCACAGGGATGGTTCAAAGCATAGACAATAGGAAGGGTCAGTCTTCTTGTACTTAAGTCGGCATTGTGCCTTTTCTATTTAATTCCGATGCAATTTCTGTGTTTCGTCGTGAATAAGAAGGCCCAAGGTATACAGTAAACCTGAAGTGGAGCATCGGAATCTATAACTAGGGTCACAGGAATGTCTCAAAACATAGACAGTAAGAAGAGTCAGCCCTCTTATACTCAAGTCAGCATTGTGCTTTTTGTATCTAATTCCCATGCAATTTCTGTGTTTCTTCGGCAATTAGAAGGTCAGAAGGATACAGTAAACCTGAAGTTAAGCATCGGAATCTATAACTAGTGTCACAGGAATGGTTCATAACATAGACAATAGGAAGGGTCAGTTTTCTTGTACTTAAGTCGGCATTGTGCCTTTTGTATTTAATTCCGATGCTATTTCTGTGTTTCATCTTCAATAGGAAGGTCAGAGGGATACAGTAAACCTGACGTGTAGCATCGGAATCCATAACTAGATTCACAGGAATGGTTCAAAGCATAGACAGTAAGATGAATCAGTCTTCTTGTACATAAGTCGGCATTGTGCCTTTTCTATTTAATTCCGATGTAATTTCTGTGATTCATCGTCAAAAAGAAGGTCCAAGGGATACAGTAAACCTGATGTGAAGCAGCGGAATCTATAACTAGTGTCACAGGAATGGTTCAAAACATAGACAATAGGAAGGGTCAGTCTACTTGAACATAAGTCGGCATTGTGCCTTTTCTATTTAATTGCGATGCAATTTCTGTGTTTCGTCGTCCTGAAGATGTTCCAAGGGATACAGTAAATCTGAAGTAAAGCATCAGAATCTATAACTAGTGTCACAGGAATGGTTCATAACATAGACAGTAAGATGAGTCAGTCTTCTTGTAATTAAGTCGGCATTGTGCGTTTTGTATTTAATTCCGATGCAATTTCTGTGATTCATCGTCGTTAAGAAGGTCCAAGGGATACAGTAAACCTGAAGTGAAGCATCGGAATCTATAACTAGTGTCACAGGAATGTTTCAAAACATAGACAGTAAGAAGAGTCAGTCCGCTTGTACTTAAGTCGGCATTGTGCTTTTTGTATTTAATTCCGATGCAATTTCTGTGTTTCATCGTCAATAAGAAGGTTAGAGGGATACAGTAAACCTGAAGTGAAGCATCAGAATCTGTAACTAGTGTCACAGGAATGGTTCGAAACATAGACAGTAAGAAGAGTCAGTCTACTTGTACTTAAGACGGCATTGTGCATTTTGTATTTAATTCCGATGCAATATCTGTGTTTCATCGTCAATAAGAAGGTCGAAGGAATACAGTACACCTGAAGTGAAGCATCGGAATCTATAACTAGTGACACAGGAATGGTTCAAATCATAGACAGTAAGAAGGGTCTGTCTTCTTGTACTTAGGTCGGCATTGTGCCCTTTATATTACTTCCGATGCAATTTCTGTGTTTCATCTTCAATAGGAAGGTCAGAGGCGTACAGTAAACCTGAAGTGAAGCATCGGAATCTATAACTAGTGTCACAGGAATGGTTAAAACATAGACAGTAAGAAGAGTCAGTCTTCTTGTACTTAAGTCGGCATTGTGCATTTTCTATTTAATTCCGATGCAATTTCTGTGTTTCATCGTCAATAAGAAGGGCAGAGGGATACAGTAAACCTTCAGTGAAGCATCGGAATCTATAACTAGTGTCACAGGAATGTTTCAAAACATAGACAGTAAGAAGAGTCAGTCCTCTTGTACTTAAGTCGGCATTGTGCTTTTTGTATTTAATTCCGATGCAATTTCTGTGTTTCATCGTCAATAAGAAGGTTAGAGGGATACAGTAAACCTGAAGTGAAGCATCAGAATCTGTAACTAGTGTCACAGGAATGGTTCGAAACATAGACAGTAAGAAGAGTCAGTCTACTTGTACTTAAGACGGCATTGTGCATTTTGTATTTAATTCCGATGCAATATCTGTGTTTCATCGTCAATAAGAAGGTCGAAGGAATACAGTACACCTGAAGTGAAGCATCGGAATCTATAACTAGTGTCACAGGAATGGTTCAAATCATAGACAGTAAGAAGGGTCTGTCTTCTTGTACTTAAGTCAGCATTTGCCTTTTCTATTTAATTCCGATGCATTTTCTATGTTTCATCGTCAATATGAAGGTCAGAGGGATACAGTAAAACTGAAGTGAAGCATCGGAATCTAAAACTAGTGTCACAGGAATGGTTAAAAAATAGACAGCAAGAAGAGTCAGTCTTCTTGTACTTAAGTCGGCACTGGGCCTTTTGTATTTAATTCCGATGCTATTTCTGTGTTTCATCGTCAATAAGAAGGTCCAAGGGATACAGTAAACATATAGTGAAGCAGCGGAATCTAAAACTGGTCTCACAGGAAATGTTCACAACATAGTCAGTAAGAAGAGTCAGTCTTCTTGTACTTAAGTCTGCACTGTGCGTTTTGAACTTAATTCCGATGCAATTTCTGTGTTTCATCGTCAATAAGAAGGTCAGAGGGATACAGTAAACCTGAAGGGAAGCATCGGAATCTGGAACTAGTGTCACAGGAATGGTTCAAATCATAGACATTAGGTAGAGTCAGTCTTCTTGTACCTAAGTCGGCATTGTGCCTTTTGTATTTAATTCCGATGCAATTTCTGTGTTTCATCGTCGATAAGAAGGTCCAAGGGATACAGTAAACCTGAAGTGAAGCATCGGAATCTATAACTAGTGTCACAGGAATTGTTCAAACATAGACAGTAAGAACAGTCAGTCTTCTTGTACTTAAGGCGGCATTGTGCCTTTTGTATTTAATTCCGTCGAAATTTCTTTGTTTCATCGTCAATCACAAGGTCCAAGGGATACAGTAAACCTGAAGTGAGGCATCGGAATCTATAACTAGTGTCACAGGAATGGTTCAAAACATATACAGTAAGAAGAGTCAGTCTTCTTGTACTTAAGTCGGCATTGTGCCTTTTCTATTTAATTCCGATGCTATTTCTGTGTTTCATCTTCAATATGAAGGTGAGAGGGATGCAGTATACCTGAAGTGAAGCATCGGAATCTATAACTAGTGTCACAGGGATGGTTCAAAGCATAGACAATAGGAAGGGTCAGTCTTCTTGTACTTAAGTCGGCATTGTGCCTTTTCTATTTAATTCCGATGCAATTTCTGTGTTTCGTCGTGAATAAGAAGGCCCAAGGTATACAGTAAACCTGAAGTGGAGCATCGGAATCTATAACTAGGGTCACAGGAATGTCTCAAAACATAGACAGTAAGAAGAGTCAGCCCTCTTATACTCAAGTCAGCATTGTGCTTTTTGTATCTAATTCCCATGCAATTTCTGTGTTTCTTCGGCAATTAGAAGGTCAGAAGGATACAGTAAACCTGAAGTTAAGCATCGGAATCTATAACTAGTGTCACAGGAATGGTTCATAACATAGACAATAGGAAGGGTCAGTTTTCTTGTACTTAAGTCGGCATTGTGCCTTTTGTATTTAATTCCGATGCTATTTCTGTGTTTCATCTTCAATAGGAAGGTCAGAGGGATACAGTAAACCTGACGTGTAGCATCGGAATCCATAACTAGATTCACAGGAATGGTTCAAAGCATAGACAGTAAGAAGAGTCAGTCTTCTTGTACTTATGTCGGCATTGTGCCTTTTCTAATTAATTCCGATGCAATTTCTGTGTTTCATCGTCAATAAGAAGGGCAGAGGGATACAGTAAACCTGAAGTGAAGCATCGGAATCTATAACTAGAGTCACAGGAATGTTTCAAAACATAGACAGTACAAAGAGTCAGTCCTCTTGTACTTAAGTCGGCATTGTGCTTTTTGTATCTAATTCCGATGCAATTTCTGCGTTTCATCGGCAATTAAAAGTTCAGAGGGATACAGTAAACCTGAAGTGAAGCATCGGAATCTATAACTAGTGTCACAGGAATGGTTCAAATCATAGACAGTAATAAGAGTCTGTCTTCTTGTACTAAAGTCAGCATTGTGCCTTTTCCATTTAATTCCGATGCAATTTCTACGTTTCATCGTCCATAAGAAGGTCAGAGAGATACAGTAAACCTGAATTGAAGCATCAGAATCTATAACTAGTGTCACAGGAATGGTTCAAAACATTGACAGTAAGAAGAGTCAGTCTACTTGTACTTATGTCGGCATTGTGCCTTTTGTATTTAACTCCGATGCAATATCTGTGTTTCATCGTCAATAAGAAGGTCCAAGGGATACAGTACACCTGAAGTGGAGCATCGGAATCTATAACTAGTGTCACAGGAATGGTTCAAATCATAGACAGTAATAAGAGTCTGTCTTCTTGTACTAAAGTCAGCATTGTGCCTTTTCCATTTAATTCCGATGCAATTTCTATGTTTCATCGACAATAAGAAGGTCAGAGGGATACAGTAAACCTGAAGGGAAGCATCGGAATCTATAACTAGTGTCACAGGAATGGTTAAAAAATAGACAGTAACAAGAGTCATTCTTCTTGTACATAAGTCGGCACTGTGCCTTTTGTATTTGATTCCGATGCAATTTCTGTGTTTCATCGTCAATAAGAAGGTCCAATGGATACAGTAAACCTATAGTGAAGCATTGGAATCTAAATCTGGTCTCACGGGAAATGTTCACATCATAGTCAGTAAGAAGAGTCAGTCATCTTGTACTTAAGTCGGCATTGTGCCTTTTGTAATTAATTCCGATGCAATTTCTGTGTTTCATCGTCAATAAGAAGGTCAGAGGGATACAGTAAACCTGAAGTGAAGCATCGGAATCTATAACTAGTGTCACAGGAATGGTTCAAAACATAGACATTAAGAAGAGTCAGTGTTCTTGTACTTAAGTCGGCATTGTCCCTTTTGTATTTAATTCCGCTGCAATTTCTGTGTTTCATCGTCGATAAGAAGGTCCAAGGTATACGGTAAACCTGAAGTGAAGCATCGGAACCTATAACTAGTGTCCCAGGAATTGTTCAAACATAGACAGTGAGAAGAGTCAGTCTACTTGTACTTATGTCGGCATTGTACATTTTGTATTTAATTACGATGCAATTTCTGTGTTTCATCGTCAATAAGAAGGTCCAAGGGATACAGTACACCTGAAGTGAAGCATCGGAATCTATAACTAGTGTCACAGGAATGGTTCAAATCATAGACAGTAAGAAGAGTCTGTCTTCTTGTACTAAAGCCAGCATTGTGCCTTTTCTATTTAATTCCGATGCAATTTCTATGTTTCATCGACAATAAGAAGGTCAGAGGGATACAGTAAACCTGCAGGGAAGCATCGGAATCTATAACTAGTGTCACAGGAATGGTTAAAAAATAGACATTAAGAAGAGTCAGTGTTCTTGTACTTAAGTCGG
The DNA here is from genome assembly GCF_021461395.2 of Schistocerca americana. Taxonomy (NCBI): domain Eukaryota; kingdom Metazoa; phylum Arthropoda; class Insecta; order Orthoptera; family Acrididae; genus Schistocerca; species Schistocerca americana. Next base: position 20,176,307 of record NC_060121.1, on the reverse strand, counting down.
CATTGTGCCTTTTAATTTAATTCCGATGAATTTCTGTGATTCATCGTCAAAAAGATGGTTCAAGAGATACAGTAAACCTGAAGTGAAGCATCGGAATCTATAACTAGTGTCACAGGAATGTTTCAAAACAAAGACAGTAAGAAGAGACACTACTCTTGTACTTAAGTCAGCATTGTGCTTTTTGTATTTAATTCCGATGCAATTTTTGTGATTCATCGTCAATAAGAAGGTCCAAGGGATACAGTAAACCTGAAACGAAGCATCGGAATCTATAACTAGTGTCAGAGGAATGGTTCAAAGCATAGACAGTAAGATGAGTCAGTCTTCTTGTACATAAGTCGGCAATGTGCCTTTTTTATTTAATTCCGATGCAAATTTCTGTGTTTCATCGTCAATAAGAAGGTCCAAGGCAAACAGTAAACCTGAAGTGAAGCATCGAAATCTATAACTAGTGTCACAGGAATGATTCAAAGCATAGACAGTAGGAATAGTCAGTCTTCTTGTACTTAAGTCGGCATTGTGCATTTTGTATTTAATTCCGATGCAATTTCTGTGTTTCATCGTCAATAAGAAGGTCAGAGGGATACATTAAACCTGAAGTGAAGCATCGGAATTTATAACTAGTGTCACAGGAATGGTTCAAAACATGGTCAGTAAGAAGAGTCAGTCTTCTTGTACTTAATTCGGCATTGTGCCTTATTATTTAATTGCGATGCAATTTCTGTGCTTCATCGTCAATAAGAAGGTCACAGGGATACAGTTAACCTGAAGTGAAGCATCGGAATCTATAACAAGTGTCACAGAGATGGTTCAATACATAGTCAGTAAGAAGAGTCAGTCTTCTTGTACCTATGTCGGCATTGTGCCTTTTCTATTAAACCCGATGCAATTTCTATGTTTTGTCGTCAATAATAAGGTCCAAGGGATACAGTAAACCTGAAGTGAAGCATCGGAATCTATAACTAGTGTCACAGGAATGTTTCAAATCATTGTCAGTAAGAAGAGTCAGTCCTCTTGTACTTAAGTCGGCATTGTGCCTTTTGTATTTAATTCCGATACAATTTCTGTGTTTCATCGTCAATAAGAAGGTCAGAGGGATACAGTAAACCTGAAGTGAAGCATCGGAATCTATAACTAGTGTCACAGGAATGATTCATAGCATAGACAGTAGGAAGAGTCAGTCTTCTTGTACTTAAGTCGGCATTGTGCCTTTTGTATTTAATTCCGATGCATTTTCTGTGTTTCATCGTCAATAAGAAGGTCAGAGGGATAAAGTAAACCTGAAGGGAAGCATCGGAATCTGGAACTAGTGTCACAGGAATGGTTCAAATCATAGACATTAGGTAGAGTCAGTCTTCTTGTACCTAAGTCGGCATTGTGCCTTTTCTATTTAATTCCGATGCAATTTCTATGTTTCGTCGTCAATAAGATGGTCCAAGAGATACAATAAATCTGAAGTGAAGCATCGGAATCAATAAGTAGTGTCACAGGAATGGTTCAAATCATAGACATTAAGATGAGTCAGTCTTCTTGTACTTAAGTCGGCATTGTGCATTTTGTATTTAATTCCGATGCAATTTCTGTGTTTCATCGTCGATAAGAAGGTCCAAGGGATACAGTAAACCTGAAGTGAAGCATCGGAATCTATAACTAGTGTCACAGGAATTGTTCAAACATAGACAGTAAGAACAGTCAGTCTTCTTGTACTTAAGGCGGCATTGTGCCTTTTGTATTTAATTCCGTCGAAATTTCTTTGTTTCATCGTCAATCACAAGGTCCAAGGGATACAGTAAACCTGAAGTGAAGCATCGGAATCTATAACTAGTGTCACAGGAATGGTTCAAAACATATACAGTAAGAAGAGTCAGTCTTCTTGTACTTAAGTCGGCATTGTGCCTTTTCTATTTAATTCCGATGCTATTTCTGTGTTTCATCTTCAATATGAAGGTGAGAGGGATACAGTATACCTGAAGTGAAGCATCGGAATCTATAACTAGTGTCACGGGGATGGTTCAAAGCATAGACAATGGGAAGGGTCAGTCTTCTTGTACTTAAGTCGGCATTGTGCCTTTTCTATTTAATTCCGATGCAATTTCTGTGTTTCGTCGTGAATAAGAAGGCCCAAGGTATACAGTAAACCTGAAGTGGAGCATCGGAATCTATAACTAGGGTCACAGGAATGTCTCAAAACATAGACAGTAAGAAGAGTCAGCCCTCTTATACTCAAGTCAGCATTGTGCTTTTTGTATCTAATTCCCATGCAATTTCTGTGTTTCTTCGGCAATTAGAAGGTCAGAGGGATACAGTAAACCTGAAGTTAAGCATCGGAATCTATAACTAGTGTCACAGGAATGGTTCATAACATAGACAATAGGAAGGGTCAGTTTTCTTGTACTTAAGTCGGCATTGTGCCTTTTGTATTTAATTCCGATGCTATTTCTGTGTTTCATCTTCAAGAGGAAGGTCAGAGGGATACAGTAAACCTGACGTGTAGCATCGGAATCCATAACTAGATTCACAGGAATGGTTCAAAGCATAGACAGTAAGAAGAGTCAGTCTTCTTGTACTTATGTCGGCATTGTGCCTTTTCTAATTAATTCCGATGCAATTTCTGTGTTTCATCGTCAATAAGAAGGGCAGAGGGATACAGTAAACCTGAAGTGAAGCATCGGAATCTATAACTAGAGTCACAGGAATGTTTCAAAACATAGACAGTACAAAGAGTCAGTCCTCTTGTACTTAAGTCGGCATTGTGCTTTTTGTATCTAATTCCGATGCAATTTCTGCGTTTCATCGGCAATTAAAAGTTCAGAGGGATACAGTAAACCTGAAGTGAAGCATCGGAATCTATAACTAGTGTCACAGGAATGGTTCAAAACATAGACAGTAGGAAAAGTCAGTCTACATGTACATAAGTCGGCATTGTGCCTTTTGTATTTAATTCCGATGCAATTTCTGTGTTTCATCGTCCATAAGAAGGTCAGAGAGATACAGTAAACCTGAATTGAAGCATCAGAATCTGTAACTAGTGTCACAGGAATGGTTCAAAACATTGACAGTAAGAAGAGTCAGTCTACTTGTACTTATGTCGGCATTGTGCTTTTTGTATTTAACTCCGATGCAATATCTGTGTTTCATCGTCAATAAGAAGGTCCAAGGGATACAGTACACCTGAAGTGGAGCATCGGAATCTATAACTAGTGTCACAGGAATGGTTCAAATCATAGACAGTAATAAGAGTCTGTCTTCTTGTACTAAAGTCAGAATTGTGCCTTTTCCATTTAATTCCGATGCAATTTCTATGTTTCATCGACAATAAGAAGGTCAGAGGGATACAGTAAACCTGAAGTGAAGCATCGGAATCTATAACTAGTGTCACAGGAATGGTTCAAAACATAGACATTAAGAAGAGTCAGTGTTCTTGTACTTAAGTCGGCATTGTCCCTTTTGTATTTAATTCCGCTGCAATTTCTGTGTTTCATCGTCGATAAGAAGGTCCAAGGTATACGGTAAACCTGAAGTGAAGCATCGGAATCTATAACTAGTGTCCCAGGAATTGTTCAAACATAGACAGTGAGAAGAGTCAGTCTACTTGTACTTATGTCGGCATTGTACATTTTGTATTTAATTACGATGCAATTTCTGTGTTTCATCGTCAATAAGGAGGTCCAAAGGATACAGTACACCTGAAGTGAAGCATCGGAATCTATAACTAGTGTCAGAGGAATGGTTCAAAGCATAGACAGTAAGATGAGTCAGTCTTCTTGTACATAAGTCGGCAATGTGCCTTTTTTATTTAATTCCGATGCAAATTTCTGTGTTTCATCGTCAATAAGAAGGTCCAAGGCAAACAGTAAACCTGAAGTGAAGCATCGAAATCTATAACTAGTGTCACAGGAATGATTCAAAGCATAGACAGTAGGAATAGTCAGTCTTCTTGTACTTAAGTCGGCATTGTGCATTTTGTATTTAATTCCGATGCAATTTCTGTGTTTCATCGTCAATATGAAGGTCAGAGGGATACATTAAACCTGAAGTGAAGCATCGGAATTTATAACTAGTGTCACAGGAATGGTTCAAAACATGGTCAGTAAGAAGAGTCAGTCTTCTTGTACTTAATTCGGCATTGTGCCTTATTATTTAATTCCGATGCAATTTCTGTGCTTCATCGTCAATAAGAAGGTCAGAGGGATACAGTTAACCTGAAGTGAAGCATCGGAATCTATAACAAGTGTCACAGAAATGGTTCAATACATAGTCAGAAAGAAGAGTCAGTCTTCTTGTACCTATGTCGGCATTGTGCCTTTTCTATTAAACCCGATGCAATTTCTATGTTTTGTCGTCAATAATAAGGTCCAAGGGATACAGTAAACCTGAAGTGAAGCATCGGAATCTATAACTAGTGTGACAGGAATGTTTCAAATCATAGTCAGTAAGAAGAGTCACTCCTCTTGTACTTAAGTCGGCATTGTGCTTTTTGTATCTAATTCCGATGCAATTTCTGTGTTTCATCGTCAATGAGAAGGTCCAAGGGATACAGTAAACATATAGTGAAGCATCGAAATCTATAACTAGTGTCACAGGTATGGTTCAAAACATAGACAGTAATAAGAGTCAGTCTTCTTGTACTTAAGTCGGCATTGTGCTTTTGTATTTAATTCCGATGCAATTTCTGTGTTTCATCGTCAATAAGAAGGTCAGAGGGATACAGTAAACCTGAAGAGAAGCATCGGAATCTATAACTAGTGTCACGGGAATGGTTCAAATCATAGACAGTAAGAAGAGTCAGTCTTCTTGTACTTAAGTTGGCATTGTGCCTTTTGTAATTAATTCCGATGCAATTTCTGTGTTTCATCGTCAATAAGAAGGTTTAAGGGATACAGTAAACCTGAAGTGAAGCATCGGAATCTATAACTAGAGTCACAGGAATGGTTCAAAACATAGTCAGTAAGAAGAGTCAGTCTTGTTGTACTTAAGTCGGCATTGTGCCTTTTCTATTTAATTCCGATGCAATTTCTGTGTTTCATCGTCAATAAGAAGGTCCAAGGGATGCAGTACACCTGAGACGAAGCATCGGAATCTATAGCTAGTGTAACAGGAATGGTTCAAAGCATAGACGGTAGGAAGAGTCAGCCATCTTTTACTTAAGTCGGCATTGTGCCTTTTCTATTTAATTCCGATGCAATTTCTGTGTTTCATCGTCAATAAGAAGGTCAGAGGGATACAGTAAACCTGAAGTGAATCATCGGAATCTATAACTAGTGTCACAGGAGTGGTTCAAAACATAGACAGTAGGAAGAGTCAGTCTACATGTACACAAATCGGCATTGTGCCTTTTGCATTAAATTCCGATGTAATTTCTGTGTTTCATCGTCAATAAGAAGATCAGAGGGATACAGTAAACCTGAAGTGAGGCATCGGAATCTATAACTAGTGTCACAGGAATGTTTCAAATCATAGACAGTAAGAAGACTCAGTCCTCTTGTACTTAAGTCAGCATTGTGCTTTTCGTATCTAATTCCGATGCAATTTCTCTGTTTCATCGTCAATAAGAAGGTCAGAGGGATACAGTAAACCTGAAGTGAAGCATCGGAATCTATAACTAGTGTCACAGGAATGTTACAAATCATAGACAGTAAGAAGAGTCAGTCTTCTTGTACGTAAGTCGGCACTGTGCCTTTTGTATTTAATTCCAATGCAATTTCTGTGTTTCTTCGTCAATAAGAAGGTCAGAGGGATACAGTAAACCTGAAGTGAATCATCGGAATCTATAACTAGTGTCACAGGAGTGGTTCAAAACATAGACAGTAGGAAAAGTCAGTCTACATGTACATAAGTCGGCATTGTGCCTTTTGTATTTAATTCCGATGCAATTTCTGTGTTTCATCGTCCATAAGAAGGTCAGAGAGATACAGTAAACCTGAATTGAAGCATCAGAATCTATAACTAGTGTCACAGGAATGGTTCAAAACATTGACAGTAAGAAGAGTCAGTCTACTTGTACTTATGTCGGCATTGTGCCTTTTGTATTTAAATCCGATGCAATATCTGTGTTTCATCGTCAATAAGAAGGTCCAAGGGATACAGTACACCTGAAGTGAAGTATCGGAATCTATAACTAGTGTCACAGGAATGGTTCAAATCATAGACAGTAAGAAGAGTCAGTCTTCTTGTACTTAAGTCGGCATTGTGCCTTTTCGATTTAATTCCGATGCAATTGCTGTGTTTGGTCGTCAATAAGAAGGTCCAAGGGATACAGTAAACCTGAAATGAAGCATCGGAATCTATAACTAGTGTCAGAGGAAGGGTTCAAAGCATAGACAGTAAGATGAGTCAGTCATCTTGTACATAAGTCGGCAATGTGCCTTTTGTATTTAATTCCGATGCAAATTTCTGTGTTTCATCGTCAATGAGAAGGTCCAAGGCATACAGTAAACCTGAAGTGAAGCATCGAAATCTATAACTAGTGTCACAGGAATGGTACAAAACATAGACAGCAATAAGAGTCAGTCTTCTTGTACTTAAGTCGGCATTGTGCCTTTTGTATTTAATTCCGATACAATTTCTGTTTTTCGTCGTCAATAAGAAGGTCAGAGGGATACAGTAAACCTGAAGTGAAGCATCGGAATCTATAACTAGTGTCACAGGAATGATTCAAAGCATAGACAGTACGAAGAGTCAGTCTTCTTGTACTTAAGTCGGCATTGTGCCTTTTGTATTTAATTCCGATGCATTTTCTGTGTTTCATCGTCAATAAGAAGGTCAGAGGGATACATTAAAACTGAAGTGAAGCATCGGAATCTATAACTAGTGTCACAGGAATGGTTCAAAGCATGGTCATTAAGAAGAGTCAGTCTTCTTGTACCTATGTCGGCATTGTGCCTTTTGTATTAAACCCGATGCAATTTCTGTGTTTTGTCGTCAATAATAGGGTCCAAGGGATACAGTAAACCTGAAGTGAAGCATCGGAATCTATAACTAGTGTCACAGGTATGTTTCAAATCATTGTCAGTAAGAAGAGTCAGTCCTCTTGTACTTAAGTCGGCATTGTGCTTTTTGTATCTAATTCCGATGCAATTTCTGTGTTTCATCGGCAATTAGAAGGTCAGAGGGATACAGTAAACCTGAAGTGAAGCATCGGAATCTGTAACTAGTGTCACAGGAATGGTTCAAAACATAAACAGTAGGAAGAGTCAGTCTTCTTGTACTTAAGTCGGCATTGTGCCTTTTCTATTCAATTCCGATGCTATTTCTGTGTTTCGTCGTCAATAAGAAGGTCAGAGGCATACAGTAAACCTAAAGTGTAGCATCGGAATCTGTAACTAGTGTCAGAGAAATGTTTCAAAACATAGACAGTAAGATGAGTCAGTCTTCTTGTACATAAGTCGGCATTGTGCCTTTTGTAATTAATTCCGATGCAATTTCTGTCTTTCATCGTCAATAAGAAGGTCCAAGGGATACAGTAAACATATAGTGAAGCATCGAAATCTATAACTAGTGTCACAGGTATGGTTCAAAACATAGACAGTAATAAGAGTCAGTCTTCCTGTACTTAAGTCGGCATTGTGCCTTTTGTACTTAATTCCGATGCAATTTCTGTGTTTCATCGTCAATAAGAAGGTCAGAAGGATACAGTAAACCTGAAGTGAAGCATCGGAATCTATAACTAGTGTCACAGGAATGGTTCAAATCATAGACAGTAAGAAGAGTCAGTCTTCTTGTACTTAAGTCGGCATTGTGCATTTTGTATTTAATTCCGATGCAATTTCTGTGTTTCATCGTCAATAAGAAGGTTTAAGGGATACAGTAAACCTGAAGTGAAGCATCGGAATCTATAACTAGAGTCACAGGATTGGTTCAAAACATAGTCAGTAAGAAGAGTCAGTCTTGTTGTACTTAAGTCGGCATTGTGCCTTTTCTATTTAATTCCGATGCAATTTCTGTGTTTCATCGTCAATAAGAAGGTCCAAGGGATGCAGTACACCTGAGACGAAGCATCGGAATCTATAGCTAGCGTAACAGGAATGGTTCAAAGCATAGACGGTAAAAAGAGTCAGTCATCTTTCACTTAAGTCGGCATTGTGCCTTTTCTACTTAATTCCGATGCAATTTCTGTGTTTCATCGTCAATAAGAAGGTCAGAGGGATACAGTAAACCTGAAGTGAATCATCGGAATCTATAACTAGTGTCACAGGAGTGGTTCAAAATATAGACAGTAGGAAGAGTCAGTCTACATGTACACAAGTCGGCATTGTGCCTTTTGTATTAAATTCCGATGTAATTTCTGTGTTTGATCGTCAATAAGAAGGTCAGAGGGATACAGTAAACCTGAAGTGAAGCATCGGAATCTATAACTAGTGTCACAGGAATGTTTCAAATCATTGTCAGTAAGAGGAGTCAGTCCTCTTGTACTTAAGTCGGCATTGTGCTTTTTGTATCTAATTCCGATGCAATTTTTGTGTTTCATCGGCAATTAGAAGGTCAGAGGGATACAGTAAACCTGAAGTGAGGCATCGGAATCTATAACTAGTGTCACAGGAATGTTTCAAATCATAGACAGTAAGAAGACTCAGTCCTCTTGTACTTAAGTCGGCATTGTGCTTTTCGTATCTAATTCCGATGCAATTTCTCTGTTTCATCGTCAATAAGAAGGTCAGAAAGATACAGTAAACCTGAAGTGAAGCATCGGAATCTATAACTAGTGTCACAGGAATGTTACAAATCATAGACAGTAAGAAGAGTCAATCTTCTTGTACGTAAGTCGGCACTGTGCCTTTTGTATTTAATTCCAATGCAATTTCTGTGTTTCATCGTCAATAAGAAGGTCAGAGGGATGCAATAAATCTGAAGTGAAGCATCGGAATGTATAACTAGTGTCACAGGAATGATTAAAAGAAAAACGGTAGGAAGAGTCAGTCTTCTTGTACTTAAGTCGGCATTGTGCTTTTTCTATTTAATTCCGATGCAATTTCTGTGTTTCATCGTCAATATGAAGGTCAGATGGATACAGTAAACCTGAAGTGAAGCATCGGAATCTATACCTAGTGTCACAGGAATGGTTCAAAACATAGACAGTAGGAAGAGTCAGTCTTCTTGTACTTAAGTCGGCATTGTGCCTTTTGTATTTAATTCCGATGAATTTTCTGTGTATCGTCGTCAATAAGAAGGTCCAAGGGATACAGTAAACCTGAAGTGAGGCATCGGAATCTATAACTAGTGTCACAGGAATAGTTCAATACATAGTCAGTAAGAAGAGTCAGCCTTCTTGTACTTAAGTCGGCATTGTGCCTTTTTATTTAATTCCGATGCAATTTCTGTGTTTCATCGTCAATAACAAGACCCAAGGGATGCAGTACACCTGAAACGAAGCATCGGAATCTGTAACTAGTGTAACAGGAATGAATCAAAACATAGACAGTAAGAAGAGTCAGTCTTGTTGTACTTAAGTCAGCAATGTGCCTTTTCTATTTAATTCCGATGCAATTTCTGTGTTTCATCGTCAATAAGAAGGTCCAAGGGATGCAGTAAACCTGAAGTGAATCATCGGAATCTATAACTAGTGTCACAGGAATGGTCCAAAACATAAACAGTAGGAAGAGTCAGTCTACATGTACTTAAGTCGGCATTGTGCCTTTTGTATTTAATTCCAATGTAATTTCTGTGTTTCATCATCAATAAGGTCAGATGGAAACAGTAAACCTGAAGTGAAGCATCGGAATCTATAACTAGTGTCACAGAAATGGTTCAAAACATAGTCAGTAAGAAGAGTCAGTCTTTTTGTACTTATGTCGGCATTGTGCATTTTCTATTTCATTCCGATGTAATTTCTGTGTTCCATCGTCAATAAGAAGGTCAGAGTGATACAGTAAACCTGAAGTGATGCATCGGAATGTATAACTAGTGTCACAGGAATGGTTCAAAACATAGACAGTTAGAAGAGTCAGTCTTCTAGTACTTAAGTGGCATTGTGCCCTTTGTATTTAATTCCGATGCAATTTCTGTGTTTCATCGTCAATAAGAAGGTCCAAGGGATAGAGCAAACATATAGTGAAGCATCGGAATCTAAAACTGGTCTCACAGGACATTGTTCACAACATAGTCAGTAAGAAGAGTCAGTCTTCTTGTACTTAAGTAGGCATTGTGCCTTTTGTATTTAATTCCGATGCAATTTCTGTGTTTCTTCGTCAATAAGAAGGTCAGAGGGTTACAGTAAACCTGAAGTGAAGCATCGGAATCTATAACTAGTGTATCAGGAATGTTTCAAATCATAGACTATAAGAAGGCTCAGTCCGCTTGTACTTAAGTCGGCATTGTGCTTTTCGTATCTAATTCCGATGCAATTTCTGTGTTTCATCGTCAATAAGAAGGTCAGAGGGATACAGTACCCTGAAGTGAAGCATCGGAATCTATAACTAGTGTCACAGGAATGGTTCATAACATGGTCAGTAAGAAAAGTCAGTCTTCTTGTACTCAATTCGGCATTGTGCCTTTTTATTTAATTCCGATGCAATTTCTGTGTTTCATCGTCAATAAGAAGGTCAGAGGGATGCAGTATACCTGAAGTGAAACATCGCAATCTACAACTAGTGTTACAGAAATGGTTCAAAACGTAGTCAGTAAGAAGAGTCAGTCTTCTTGTACTTAAGTCGGCATTGTGCCTGTTCTATTAAACCCGCTGCAAATTCTGTGTTTCATCGCAAATACGAAGGTCAGACGGATACAGTAAACCTGATGTGAAGCATCGGAATGTATAACTAGTGTCACAGGAATGGTTCAAAACATAGAGAGTAGGAAGAGTCAGTCTTCTTGTACTTAAGTCGGTATTGTGCCTTTTGTATTTAATTCCGATGCAATTTCTGTGTCTCATCGTTAATATGAAGGTCAGAGGGATACATTAAACGTGAAGTGAAGCATTGGAATCTATAACTAGTGTCACAGGAATGGTTAAAACATGGTCAGTAAGAAGAGTCAGTCTTCTTGCACTTAATTCGGTATTGTGCTTTTTTATTTAATTCCGATGCAATTTCTGTGCTTCATCGTCAATGCTAAGGTCAGAGGGATACAGTTAAGATGAAGTGAAGCATCGGAATCTATAACTATTGTCACAAAAATGGTTCAAAACACAGTCAGTAAGAAGAGTCGGTCTTCTTGTACATAAGTCGGCATTGTGCCTTTTCTATTAAGCCCGATGCAATTTCTGTGTTTCATCGGCAATAAGAAGGCCAGAGGGATACAGTAAACCTGAATTGAAGCATCGGAATGTATGACTAGTGTCACAAGAATCGTTCAAAACATAGACAGTAGGAAGAGTCAGTCCTCTTCTACTTGAGTTGGCATTGTGCCTTTTGTATTTATTTCCGATGCAATTTCTGTGTTTCATCGGCAATAAGAAGGTCAGAGGGATACAGTAAACCTGAATTGAAGCATCGGAATGTATGACTAGTGTCACAGGAATCGTTCAATGCATAGACAGTAGGAAGAGTCAGTCTACTTGTACTTAAGTCGGCATTTAGCCTTTTGTAATTAATTCCGATGCAATTTCTGTCTTTCATCGTCAATAAGAAGGTCCAAGGGATACAGTAAACATATAGTGAAGCATCGAAATCTATAACTAGTGTCACAGGTATGGTTCAAAACATAGACAGTAATAAGAGTCAGTCTTCTTGTACTTAAGTCGGCATTGTGCCTTTTCTATTTAATTCCGATGCAATTTCTGTGTTTCATCGTCAATAAGAAGGTCCAAGGGATGCAGTACACCTGAGACGAAGCATCGGAATCTATAGCTAGCGTAACAGGAGTGGTTCAAAGCATAGACGGTAGGAAGAGTCAGTCATCTTTCACTTAAGTCGGCATTGTGCCTTTTCTACTTAATTCCGATGCAATTTTTGTGTTTCATCGTCAATAAGAAGGTCAGAGGGATACAGTAAACCTGAAGTGAATGATCGGAATCTATAACTAGTGTCACAGGAGTGGTTCAAAACATAGACAGTAGGAAGAGTCAGTCTACATGTACACAAGTCGGCATTGTGCCTTTTGTATTAAATTCCGACGTAATTTCTGTGTTTCATCGTCAATAAGAAGGTCAGAGGGATACAGTAAATCTGAAGTGAAGCATCGGAATCTATAACTAGTGTCACAGGAATGTTTCAAATCATTGTCAGTAAGAGGAGTCAGTCCTCTTGTACTTAAGTCGGCATTGTGCTTTTTGTATCTAATTCCGATGCAATTTCTGTGTTTCATCGGCAATTAGAAGGTCAGAGGGATACAGTAAACCTGAAGTGAGGCATCGGAATCTATAACTAATGTCACAGGAATGTTTCAAATCATAGACAGTAAGAAGACTCAGTCCTCTTGTACTTAAGTCGGCATTGTGCTTTTCGTATCTAATTCCGATGCAATTTCTCTGTTTCATCGTCAATAATTAGGTCAGAGGGATACAGTAAACCTGAAGTGAAGCATCGGAATCTATAACTAGTGTCACAGGAATGTTACAAATCATAGACATTAAGAAGAGTCAATCTTCTTGTACGTAAGTCGGCACTGTGCCTTTTGTATTTAATTCCAATGCAATTTCTGTGTTTCATCGACAATAAGAAGGTCAGAGGGATGCAATAAATCTGAAGTGAAGCATCGGAATGTATAACTAGTGTCACAGGAATGATTAAAAGAAAAACGGTAGGAAGAGTCAGTCTTCTTGTACTTAAGTCGGCATTGTGCTTTTTCTATTTAATTCCGATGCAATTTCTGTGTTTCATCGTCAATATGAAGGTCAGATGGATACAGTAAACCTGAAGTGAAGCATCGGAATCTATAACTAGTGTCACAGGAATGGTTCAAAAAATAGGCAGTAGGAAGAGTCAGTCTTCTTGTACTTAAGTCGGCATTGTGCCTTTTGTATTTAATTCCGATGAATTTTCTGTGTATCGTCGTCAATAAGAAGGTCCAAGGGATACAGTAAACCTGAAGTGAGGCATCGGAATCTATAACTAGTGTCACAGGAATAGTTAAAAACATAGTCAGTAAGAAGAGTCAGCCTTCTTGTACTTAAGTCGGCATTGTGCCTTTTTATTTAATTCCGATGCAATTTCTGTGTTTCATCGTCAATAACAAGACCCAAGGGATGCAGTACACCTGAAACGAAGCATCGGAATCTGTAACTAGTGTAACAGGAATGGTTCAAAACATAGACAGTAAGAAGAGTCAGTCTTGTTGTACTTAAGTCGGCATTGTGCCTTTTCTATTTAATTCCGATGCAATTTCTGTGTTTCATCGTCAATAAGAAGGTCCAAGGGATACAGTAAACCTGAAGTGAATCATCGGAATCTATAACTAGTGTCACAGGAATGGTCCAAAACATAAACAGTAGGAAGAGTCAGTCTACATGTACTTAAGTCGGCATTGTGCCTTTTGTATTTAATTCCAATGTAATTTCTGTGTTTCATCATCAATAAGGTCAGATGGATACAGTAAACCTGAAGTGAAGCATCGGAATCTATAACTAGTGTCACAGAAATTGTTCAAAACATAGTCAGTAAGAAGAGTCAGTCTTTTTGTACTTATGTCGGCATTGTGCATTTTCTATTTCATTCCGATGTAATTTCTGTGTATCATCGTCAATAAGAAGGTCCAAGGGATACAGTAAAACTGAAGTGAAGCATCACAATCTGTAACTAGTGTCACAGGAATGGTTCACAACATAGTCAGTAAGAAGAGTCAGTCTTCTTGTACTTAAGTAGGCATTGTGCCTTTTGTATTTATTTCCGATGCAATTTCTGTGTTTCATCGTCGATAAGAAGGTCAGAAGGATACATTAAACGTGAAGTGAAGCATCGGAATCTATAACTAGTGTCACAGGAATGGTTCAAAACATGGTCAGTAAGAAGTGTCAGTCTTCTTGTACTTAAGTCTGCATTGTGCCTTTTGTATTTAATTCCGATGCATTTTCTGTGTATCATCGTCAATAAGAAGGTCCAAGGGATACAGTAAAACTGAAGTGAAACATCACAATTTGTAACTAGTGTCACAGGAATGGTTCACAACATAGTCAGTAAGAAGAGTCAGTCTTCTTGTACTTAAGTAGGCATTGTGCCTTTTGTATTTAATTCCGATGCAATTTCTGTGTTTCATCGTCGATAAGAAGGTCAGAAGGATACAGTAAACCTGAAGTGAAGCATCGGAATCTATAACTAGTAACACAGGAATGGTTCAACACATAGACGGTAAGAAGAGTCAGTCTTCTTATACTTAAGTCGGCAATGTGCATTTTCTATTTAATTCCGATGCAATTTCTGTGTTTCATCGTCAATATGAAGGTCAGAGGGATACAGTGAACCTGAAGTGAAGCATCGGAATCTATAACTAGTGTCACAGGAATGGTTCAAAACATTGACAGTAGGAAGAGTCAGTCTTCTTGTACTTAAGTCGGCATTGTGCCTTTTGTATTTAATTCCGATGAATTTTCTGTGTTTCATCGGAAATAAGAAGGTCAGATGGATACAGTAAACCTGAAGTTAAGCATCGGAATCAATAACTAGTGTCACAGAAATGGTTCAAAACATAGTCAGTAAGAAGAGTCAGCCTTCTTGTACTTAATTCGGCATTGTGCCTTTTTATTTAATTCCGTTGCAATTTCTGTGCTTCATCGTCAATGCTAAGGTCAGAGGGATACAGTTAACCTGAAGTGAAGCATCGGAATCTATAACTAGTGTCACAGAAATTGTTCAAGACATAGTCAGTAAGAAGAGTCAGTATTTTTGTACTTATGTCGGCATTGTGCATTTTCTATTTCATTCCGATGTAATTTCTGTGTTTCATCGTCAATAAGAAGGTCAGAGGGATACAGTAAACCTGAAGTGATGCATCGGAATGTATAACTAGTGTCACAGGAATGGTTCAAAACATAGAGAGTTAGAAGAGTCAGTCTTCTTGTACTTAAGTGGCATTGTGCCCTTTGTATTTAATTCCGATGCAATTTCTGTGTTTCATCGTCAATAAGAAGGTCCAAGGGATAGAGCAAACATATAGTGAAGCATCAGAATCTAAAACTGGTCTCACAGGACATTGTTCACAACATAGTCAGTAAGAAGAGTCAGTCTTCTTGTACTTAAGTAGGCATTGTGCCTTTTGTATTTAATTCCGATGCAATTTCTGTGTTTCATCGTCAATAAGAAGGTCAGAGGGTTACCGTAAACCTGAAGTGAAGCATCGGAATCTATAACTAGTGTCACAGGAATGTTTCAAATCATAGACTATAAGAATACTCAGCCCGCTTGTACTTAAGTCGGCATTGTGCTTTTCGTAACTAATTCCGATGCAATTTCTGTGTTTCATCGTCAATAAGAAGGTCAGAGGGATACAGTCCCCTGAAGTGAAGCATCGGAATCTATAACTAGTGTCACAGGAATGGTTCATAACATGGTCAGTAAGAAAAGTCAGTCTTCTTGCACTCAATTCGGCATTGTGCCTTTTTATTTAATTCCGATGCAATTTCTGTGTTTCATCGTCAATAAGAAGGTCAGAGGGATGCAGTATACCTGAAGTGAAACATCGCAATCTACAACTAGTGTTACAGAAATGGTTCAAAACGTAGTCAGTAAGAAGAGTCAGTCTTCTTGTACTTAAGTCGGCATTGTGCCTGTTCTATTAAACCCGATGCAAATTCTGTGTTTCATCGCCAATACGAAGGTCAGACGGATACAGTAAACCTGATGTGAAGCATCGGAATGTATAACTAGTGTCACAGGAATGGTTCAAAACATAGAGAGTAGGAAGAGTCAGTCTTCTTGTACTTAAGTCGGTATTGTGCCTTTTGTATTTAATTCCGATGCAATTTCTGTGTTTCATCGTCAATATGAAGGTCAGAGGGATACATTAAACGTGAAGTGAAGCATCGGAATCTATAACTAGTGTCACAGGAATGGTTCAAAACATGGTCAGTAAGAAGTGTCAGTCTTCTTGTACTTAAGTCGGCATTGTGCCTTTTGTATTTAATTCCGATGCATTTTCTGTGTATCATCGTCAATAAGAAGGTCCAATTGATACAGTAAAACTGAAGTGAAGCATCACAATCTGTAACTAGTGTCACAGGAATGGTTCACAACATAGTCAGTAAGAAGAGTCAGTCTTCTTGTACTTAAGTAGGCATTGTGCCTTTTGTATTTAATTCCGATGCAATTTCTGTGTTTCATCGTCGATAAGAAGGTCAGAAGGATACAGTAAACCTGAAGTGAAGCATCGGAATCTATAACTAGTAACACAGGAATGGTTCAACACATAGACAGTAAGAAGAGTCAGTCTTCTTATACTTAAGTCGGCAATGTGCCTTTTCTATTTAATTCCGATGCAATTTCTGTGTTTCATCGTCAATATGAAGGTCAGAGGGATACAGTGAACCTGAAGTGAAGCATCGGAATCTATAACTAGTGTCACAGGAATGGTTCAAAACATTGACAGTAGGAAGAGTCAGTCTTCTTGTACTTAAGTCGGCATTGTGCCTTTTGTATTTAATACCGATGAATTTTCTGTGTTTCATCGGAAATAAGAAGGTCAGATGGATACAGTAAACCTGAAGTTAAGCATCGGAATCAATAACTAGTGTCACAGAAATGGTTCAAAACATAGTCAGTAAGAAGAGTCAGCCTTCTTGTACTTAATTCGGCATTGTGCCTTTTTATTTAATTCCGTTGCAATTTCTGTGCTTCATCGTCAATGCTAAGGTCAGAGGGATACAGTTAACCTGAAGTGAAGCATCGGAATCTATAACTATTGTCACAGAAATGGTTCAAAACACAGTCAGTAAGAAGAGTCGGTCTTCTTGTACATAAGTCGGCATTGTGCCTTTTCTATTAAGCCCGATGCAATTTCTGTGTTTCATCGGCAATAAGAAGGCCAGAGGGATACAGTAAACCTGAATTGAAGCATCGGAATGTATGACTAGTGACACAAGAATCTTTCAAAACATAGACAGTTGGGAAGAGTCAGTCCTCTTCTACTTGAGTTGGCATTGTGCCTTTTGTATTTATTTCCGAGGCAATTTCTGTGTTTCATCGGCAATAAGAAGGTCAGAGGGATACAGTAAACCTGAATTGAAGCATCGGAATGTATGACTAGTGTCACAGGATTCGTTCAATGCATAGACAGTAGGAAGAGTCAGTCTACTTGTACTTAAGTTGGCATTTAGCCTTTTGTATTTAATTCCGATGCATTTTCTGTGTTTCATCGGAAATAAGAAGGTCAGATGGATACAGAAAACCTGAAGTTAAGCATCGGAATCATTAACTAGTGTCACAGAAATGGTTCAAAACATAGTCAGTAAGAAGAGTCAGTCTTTTTGTACTTATGTCGGCATTGTCCCTTTTCTATTTAATTCCGATGCAATTTCTGTGTCTCATCGTCAATAAGAAGGTAAGAGGGATACAGTAAACCAGAAGTGAAGCATCGGAATGTATAACTAGTGTCACAGAAATCGTTCAAAACGTAGACAGTAGGAAGAGTCAGACTACTTGTACTTAAGTCGGCATTGTGCCTTTTGTATTTAATTCCGATGTAATTTCTGTGTTTCATCGTCAATAAGGAGGTCCAAGGAATACAGTACACCTGAAGTGAAGAATCGGAATCTATAACTAGTGTCACAGGAATGGTTCAAATCATAGACAGTAAGAAAAGACAGTCTTCATGTACTTCAGTCGGCATTGTGCCTTTTGTATTTAATTCCGATGCCATTTCTGTGTTTCATCGTCAATAAGAAGGTCAGAGGGATTCAGTAAACCTGAAGTGAAGCATCGGAATGTATAACTAGTGTCACAGGAATGGTTCAAAACATAGACGGTAAGAAGAGGCAGTCTTCTTGTACTTAAGTCGGCATTGTGCTTTTGTACTTAATTCCGATGCAATTTCTGTGTTTCATCGTCAATAAGAAGGTCAGAAGGATACAGTAAACCTGAAGTGAAGCATCGGAATCTATAACTAGTGTCATAGGAATGGTTCAAAACACAGACGGTAAGTTGAGTCAGTCTTCTTGTACATAAGCCGGCATTGTGACTTTTCTATGTAATTCCGATGCAATTTCTGTTTTTCATCGTCAATAAGAAGGTCAGAGGGATACAGTGAACCTGAAGTGTAGCATCGGAATCTATAACTAGCGTCACAGGAATGGTTTAAACATAGACAATAGGAAGGGTCAGTCTTCTTGTATTTAAGTCGGCATTGTGCCTTTTCTATTTAATTCCGATGCAATTTCTGTGTTTCATCGTCAATAAGAAGGTGAGAGGGATACAGTAAACCTGATGTGAGGCATCGGAATCTATAACTAGTGTTACAGGAATGATTCAAAACGTAGACAGTAGGATGAGTCCGTCTTCTTGTATTTAAGTCGGCATTGTGCCTTTTCTATTTAATTCCGTTGCAATTTCTGTGTTTCATCGTCAATAAGAAGGTCAGATGGATACAGTAAACCTGAAGTGAAGCATCGGAATTTATAACTAGTGTCACAGAAATGGTTCAAAACATAGTCAGTACGAAGAGTCAGTCATTTTGTACTTATGTCGGCATTGTGCCTTTTCTATTAAGCCCGATGCAATTTCTGTGTTTCATCGGCAATAAGAAGGCCAGAGGGATACAGTAAACCTGAATTGAAGCATCGGAATGTATGACTAGTGTCACAAGAATCGTTCAAAACATAGACAGTAGGAAGAGTCAGTCCTCTTCTACTTGAGTTGGCATTGTGCCTTTTGTATTTATTTCCGATGCAATTTCTGTGTTTCATCGGCAATAAGTAGGTCAGAGGGATACAGTAAACCTGAATTGAAGCATCGGAATGTATGACTAGTGTCACAGGAATCGTTCAATGCATAGACAGTAGGAAGAGTCAGTCTACTTGTACTTAAGTCGGCATTTAGCATTTTGTATTTAATTCCGATGCATTTTCTGTGTTTCGTCGTCAATAAGAAGGTCCTAGGGATACAGTAAACCTGAAGTGAAGCATCGGAATGTATAACTAGTGTCACAGGAATGATTCAAAACATAGACAGTAGGAAGAATCAGTCTTCATGTACTTAAGTCGGCATTGTGCTTTTTCTATTTAATTCCGATGCAATTTCTGTGTTTCACCGTCAATAAGAAGGTCAGATGTATACAGTAAACCTGAAGTGCAGCATCGGAATCTATAACTAGTGTCACAGGAATGGTTCAAACATAGACCGTAGGAAGGGTCAGTCTTCTTGTATTTAAGTCGGCATTGTGCCTTTTGTATTTAATTCCGATGCAATTTCTGTGTTTCATCGTCAATAAGAAGGTCCAAGGAATACAATAAACCTGAAGTGAGGCATCGGAATCTATAACTAGTGTCACAGGACGGGTTCAAAACATAGTCTGTAGGATGAGTCAGTCTTCTTGTACTTAAGTCGGCATTGTGCCTTTTGTAATTAATTCCGATGCAATTTCCTTCTTTCATCGTCAATAAGAAGGTCCAAGGGATACAGTAAACATATAGTGAAGCATCGAAATCTATAACTAGTGTCACAGGTATGGTTCAAAACATAGACAGTAATAAGAGTCAGTCTTCTTGTACTTAAGTCGGCGTTGTGCCTTTTGTATTTAATTCCGATGCAATTTCTGTGTTTCATCGTCTATAAGTAGGTCAGAGGGATACAGTAAACCTGAAGTGAAGCATCGGAATCTATAACTAGTGTCACAGGAATGGTTCAAATCATAGACAGTAAGAAGAGTCAGTCTTCTTGTACTTAAGTCGGCATTGTGCCTTTTGTATTTAATTCCGATGCATTTTCTGTGTTTCATCGTCAATAAGATGGTCCAAGGATACAGTACACCTGAAGTGCAGCATCGGAATCTATAACTAGTGTCACAGGAAAGTTTCAAATCATTGTCAGTAAGAAGAGTCAGTCCTCTTGTACTTAAGTCGGCATTGTGCTTTTTGTATCTAATTCCGATGCAATTTCTGTGTTTCATCGGCAATTAGAGGGTCAGAGGGGTACAGTAAACCTGAAGTGATGAATCGGAATGTATGACTAATGTCACAGGAATGATTCAAAACATAGACAGTAGGACGAGTCAGTCTTCATGTACTTAAGTCGGCATTGTGCCTTTTGTATTTAATTCCGACGTAATTTCTGTGTTTCATCGTCAATAAGAAGGTCAGAGGGATACAGTAAACGTGAAGTGAAGCATCGGAATCTGTAACTAGTGTCACAGGAATGGTTCAAAACATAAACAGTAGGAAGAGTCAGTCTTCTTGTACTTAAGTCGGCATTGTGCCTTTTCTATTCAATTCCGATGCTATTTCTGTGTTTCGTCGTCAATAAGAAGGTCAGAGGCATACAGTAAACCTGAAGTGAAGCATCGGAATCTATAACTAGTGTCAGAGAAATGGTTCAAAACATAGACAGTAAGATGAGTCAGTCTTCTTGTACATAAGTCGGCATTGTGCCTTTTGTAATTAATTCCGATGCAATTTCCTTCTTTCATCGTCAATAAGAAGGTCCAAGGGATACAGTAAACATATAGTGAAGCATCGAAATCTATAACTAGTGTCACAGGTATGGTTCAAAACATAGACAGTAATAAGAGTCAGTCTTCTTGTACTTAAGTCGGCGTTGTGCCTTTTGTATTTAATTCCGATGCAATTTCTGTGTTTCATCGTCTATAAGTAGGTCAGAGGGATACAGTAAACCTGAAGTGAAGCATCGGAATCTATAACTAGTGTCACAGGAATGGTTCAAATCATAGACAGTAAGAAGAGTCAGTCTTCTTGTACTTAAGTCGGCATTGTGCCTTTTGTATTTAATTCCGATGCAATTTCTGTGTTTCATCGTCAATAAGAAGGTTTAAGGGATACAGTAAACCTGAAGTGAAGAATCGGAATCTATAACTAGAGTCACAGGAATGGTTCAAAGCATAGTCAGTAAGAAGAGTCAGTCTTGTTGTACTTAAGTCGGCATTGTGCCTTTTCTATTTATTTCCGATGCAATTTCTGTGTTTCATCGTCAATAAGAAGGTCCAAGGGATGCAGTACACCTGAGACGAAGCATCGGAATCTATAGCTAGCGTAACAGGAATGGTTCAAAGCATAGACGGTAGGAAGAGTCAGTCATCTTTCACTTAAGTCGGCATTGTGCCTTTTCTACTTAATTCCGATGCAATTTCTGTGTTTCATCGTCAATAAGAAGGTCAGAGGGATACAGTAAACCTGAAGTGAATCATCGGAATCTATAACTAGTGTCACAGGAGTGGTTCAAAACATAGACAGTAGGAAGAGTCAGTCTACATGTACACAAGTCGGCATTGTGCCTTTTGTATTAAATTCCGACGTAATTTCTGTGTTTCATCGTCAATAAGAAGGTCAGAGGGATACAGTAAACCTGAAGTGAAGCATCGGAATCTATAACTAGTGTCACAGGAATGGTTCAAATCATAGACAGTAAGAAGAGTCAGTCTTCTTGTACTTAAGTCGGCATTGTGCTTTTTGTATCTAATTCCGATGCAATTTCTGTGTTTCATCGGCAATTAGAAGGTCAGAGGGATACAGTAAACCTGAAGTGAGGCATCGGAATCTATAACTAGTGTCACAGGAATGTTTCAAATTATAGACAGTAAGAAGACTCAGTCCTCTTGTACTTAAGTCGGCATTGTGCTTTTCGTATCTAATTCCGATGCAATTTCTCTGTTTCATCGTCAATAAGAAGTCAGAGGGATACAGTAAACCTGAAGTGAAGCATCGGAATCTATAACTAGTGTCACAGGAATGTTACAAATCATAGACAGTAAGAAGAGTCAATCTTCTTGTACGTAAGTCGGCACTGTGCCTTTTGTATTTAATTCCAATGCAATTTCTGTGTTTCATCGTCAATAAGAAGGTCAGAGAGATGCAATAAATCTGAAGTGAAGCATCGGAATGTATAACTAGTGTCACAGGAATGATTAAAAAAAAACACTGTAGGAAGAGTCAGTCTTCATGTACTTAAGTCGGCATTGTGCTTTTTCTACTTAATTCCGATGCAATTACTGTGTTTCATCGTCAATATGAAGGTCAGATGGATACAGTAAACCTGAAGTGAAGCATCGGAATCTATAACTAGTGTCACAGAAATGGTTCAAAACATAGTCAGTAAGAAGAGTCAGTCTTTTTGTACTTATGTCAGCATTGTGCATTTTCTATATAATTCCGATGCAATTTCTGTGTTTCATCGTCAATAAGAAGGTCAGAGGGATACAGTAAAGCTAAAGTGAAGCATCAGAACGTATAACTAGTGTCACAGGAATGGTTAAAAACATAGACAGTTAGAAGAGTCAGTCTTCTTGTACTTAAGTCGGCATTGTGCCTTTTGTATTTAATTCCGATGCATTTTCTGTGTATCATCGTCAATAAGAAGGTCCAAGGGATACAGTAAAACTGAAGTGAAGCATCACAATCTGTAACTAGTGTCACAGGAATGGTTCAAAACATAGACAGTAAGAAGAGTCAGTCTACTTGTACTTAAGTGGCATTGTGCCTTTTGTATTTAATTGCGATGCAATTTCTGTGTTTCATCGTCAATAAGAAGGTCCAAATGATAGAGTAAACATATAGTGAAGCATCGGAATCTAAAACTGGTCTCACAGGACATTGTTCACAACATAGTCAGTAAGAAGAGTCAGTCTTCTTGTACTTAAGTAGGCATTGTGCCTTTTGTATTTAATTCCGATGCAATTTCTGTGTTTCATCGTCGATAAGAAGGTCAGAAGGATACAGTAAACCTGAAGTGAAGCATCGGAATCTATAACTAGTGACACAGGAATGGTTCAACACATAGACAGTAAGAAGAGTCAGTCTTCTTGTACTTAGGTCGGCAATGTGCCTTTTCTATTTAATTCCGATGCAATTTCTGTGTTTCATCGTCAATATGAAGGTCAGAGGGATACAGTGAACCTGAAGTGAAGCATCGGAATCTATAACTAGTGTCACAGGAATGGTTCAAAACATTGACAGTAGGAAGAGTCAGTCTTCTTGTACTTAAGTCGGCATTGTGCCTTTTGTATTTAATTCCGATGAATTTTCTGTGTATCGTCGTCAATAAGAAGGTCCAAGGGATACAGTAAACCTGAAGTGAGGCATCGGAATCTATAACTAGTGTCACAGGAATAGTTCAAAACATAGTAAGAAGAGTCAGCCTTCTTGTACTTAATTCGGCATTGTGCCTTTTTATTTAATTCCGTTGCAATTTCTGTGCTTCATCGTCAATGCTAAGGTCAGAGGGATACAGTGAACCTGAAGTGAAGCATCGGAATCTATAACTAGTGTCACAGGAATGGTTCAAAACATAGACAGTTAGAAGAGGCAGTCTTCTTGTACTTAAGTCGGCATTGTGCCTTTTGTATATAATTCCGATGCAATTTCTGTGTTTCATCGTCGATAAGAAGGACCAAGGTATACAGTAAACCTGAAGTGAAGCATCGGAAACTATAACTAGTGTCACAGGAACAGTTCAAACATAGACAGTAGGAAGAGTCCGTCTTCTTGTACTTAAGTCGGCATTGTGCCTTTTGTATTTAATTCCGATGAAATTTCTTTGTTTCATCGTCAATACGAAGATCCAAGGGATACAGTAAACCTGAAGTGAAGCATCGGAATCTATAACTAGTGTCACAGGAATGGTTCAAATATAGACAGTAAGGAGAGTCAGTCTTCTTGTACTTAAGTCGCCATTGTGCTTTTTGTACTTAATTCCGATGCAATTTCTGTGTTTCATTGTCAATAAGAAGGTCAGACGGATACAGTAAACCTGAAGTGAAGCATCGGAATCTATAACTAGTGACACAGGAATGGTTCAACACATAGACAGTAAGAAGAGTCAGTCTTCTTGTAGTTCAGTCGGCAATGTGCCTTTTCTATTTAATTCCGATGCAATTTCTGTGTTTCATCGTCATTATGAAGGTCAGAGGGATACAGTGAACCTGAAGTGAAGCATCGGAATCTATAACTAGCGTCACAGGAATGGTTCAAAGCATAGACAATAGGAAGGGTCAGTCTTCTTGTATTTAAGTCGGCATTGTGCCTTTTCTATTTAATTCCGATGCAATTTCTGTGTTTCGTCGCCAATAAGAAGATCCAAGGGATACAGTAAACCTGAAGTGAAGCATCGGAATCTATAACTAGTGTCACAGGAATGTTACAAAACATAGACAGTACGAAGAGTCAGTCTTCTTGTACTTAAGTAGGCATTGTGCCTTTTCTATTTAATTCCGATGCAATTTCTGTGTTTCATCGTCAATAAGAAAGTCAGATGGATACAGTAAACCTGAAGTGAAGCATCGGAATCTATAACTAGTGTCACAGAAATGGTTCAAAACATAGTCAGTAAGAAGAGTCAGTCTTTTTGTACTTATGTCGGCATTGTGCATTTTCTATTTAATTCCGATGCAATTTCTGTGTTTCATCGTCAATAAGAAGGTCAGAGGGATACAGTAAAGCTGAAGTGAAGCATCAGAATGTATAACTAGTGTCACAGGAATGGTTAAAAACATAGACAGTTAGAAGAGTCAGTCTTCTTGTA
The DNA here is from genome assembly GCF_021461395.2 of Schistocerca americana. NCBI lineage: Eukaryota > Metazoa > Arthropoda > Insecta > Orthoptera > Acrididae > Schistocerca > Schistocerca americana. Next base: position 20,151,762 of record NC_060121.1, on the reverse strand, counting down.
CTTAAGTCGGCATTGTGCCTTTTGTATTTAATTCCGATGCATTTTCTGTGTATCATCGTCAATAAGAAGGTCCAAGGGATACAGTAGAGCTGAAGTGAAGCATCACAATCTGTAACTAGTGTCACAGGAATGGTTCAAAACATAGACAGTAAGAAGAGTCAGTCTACTTGTACTTATGTGGCATTGTGCCTTTTGTATTTAATTCCGATGCAACTTCTGTGTTTCATCGTCAATAAGAAGGTCCAAGGGATAGAGTAAACATATAGTGAAGCATCGGAATCTAAAACTGGTCTCACAGGACATTGTTCACAACATAGTCAGTAAGAAGAGTCAGTCTTCTTGTACTTAAGTAGGCATTGTGCCTTTTGTATTTAATTCCGATGCAATTTCTGTGTTTCATCGTCAATAAGAAGGTCCAAGGGATAGAGTAAACATATGGTGAAGCATCGGAATCTGAAACTGGTCTCACAGGACATTGTTCACAACATTGTCAGTAAGAAGAGTCAGTCTTCTTGTACTTAAGTAGGCATTGTGCCTTTTCTATTTAATTCCGATGCAATTTCTGTATTTCGTCGTCAATAAGAAGGTCCAAGGGATACAGTAAATCTGAAGTGAAGCATCGGAAACTATAGCTAGTGTCACAGGAATGGTTCAAAACATAGACAGTTAGAAGAGTCAGTCTTCTTGTACTTAAGTCGGCATTGTGCCTTTTGTATTTAATTCCGATGCAATTTCTGTGTTTCATCGTCGATAAGAAGTACCAAGGTATACAGTAAACCTGATGTGAAGCATCGGAATCTATAACTAGTGTCACAGGAACAGTTCAAACATAGACAGTAGGAAGGGTCCGTCTTCTTGTACTTAAGTAGGCATTGTGCCTTTTGTATTTAATTCCGATGAAATTTCTTTGTTTCATCGCCAATAAGAAGATCCAAGGGATACAGTAAACCTGAAGTGAAGCATCGGAATCTATAACTAGTGTCACAGGAATGGTTCAAAACGTAGACAGTAAGAAGAGTCAGTCTTCTTGTACTTAAGTCGCCATTGTGCTTTTTGTACTTAATTCCGATGCAATTTCTGTGTTTCATCGTCAATAAGAAGGTCAGAAGGGTACAGTAAACCTGAAGTGAAGCATCGGAATCTATAACTAGTGACACAGGAATGGTTCAACACATAGACAGTAAGAAGAGTCAGTCTTCTTGTACTTAAGTCGGCAATGTGCCTTTTCTATTTAATTCCGATGCAATTTCTGTGTTTCATCGTCAATATGAAGGTCAGAGGGATACAGTGAACCTGAAGTGAAGCATCGGAATCTATAACTAGTGTCACAGGAATGGTTCAAATCATAGACAGTACGAAGAGTCAGTCTTCTTGTACTTAAGTAGGCATTGTGCCTTTTCTATTTAATTCCGATGCAATTTCTGTGTTTCATCGTCAATAAGAAAGTCAGATGGATACAGTAAACCTGAAGTGAAGCATCGGAATCTATAACTAGTGTCACAGAAGTGGTTCAAAACATAGTCAGTAAGAAGAGTCAGTCTTTTTGTACTTATGTCGGCATTATGCAATTTCTATTTAATTCCGATGCAATTTCTGTGTTTCATCGTCAATAAGAAGGTCAGAGGGATACAGTAAACCTGAAGTGAAGCATCGGAATGTATAACTAGTGTCACAGGAATCGTTCAAAATATATACAGTAGGAAGAGTCAGTCTTCTTCTACTTGATTCGGCATTGTGCCTTTTGTATTTATTTCCGACGCACTTTCTGTGTCTCATCGTCAATAAGAAGGTCCAAGGGATGCAGTACACCTGAAACGAAGCATCGGAATCTATAACTAGTCTAACAGGAATGGCTCAAAAAATAGACAGTAAGAAGAGTCAGTCTACTTGTACTTAAGTGGCATTGTGCCTTTTGTATTTAATTGCGATGCAATTTCTGTGTTTCATCGTCAATAAGAAGGTCCAAGGGATAGAGTAAACATATAGTGAAGCATCGGAATCTAAAACTGGTCTCACAGGACATTGTTCACAACATAGTCAGTAAGAAGAGTCAGTCTTCTTGTACTTAAGTAGGCATTGTGCCTTTTGTATTTAATTCCGATGCAATTTCTGTGTTTCATCGTCAATATGAAGGTCAGAGGGATACAGTGAACCTGAAGTGAAGCATCGGAATCTATAACTAGTGTCACAGGAATGGTTCAAAACATTGACAGTAGGAAGAGTCAGTCTTCTTGTACTTAAGTCGGCATTGTGCCTTTTGTATTTAATTCCGATGAATTTTCTGTGTATCGTCGTCAATAAGAAGGTCCAAGGGATACAGTAAACCTGAAGTGAGGCATCGGAATCTATAACTAGTGTCACAGGAATAGTTCAAAACATAGTAAGAAGAGTCAGCCTTCTTGTACTTAATTCGGCATGTGCCTTTTTATTTAATTCCGTTGCAATTTCTGTGCTTCATCGTCAATGCTAAGGTCAGAGGGATACAGTGAACCTGAAGTGAAGCATCGGAATCTATAACTAGTGTCACAGGAATGGTTCAAAACATAGACAGTTAGAAGAGGCAGTCTTCTTGTACTTAAGTCGGCATTGTGCCTTTTGTATTTAATTCCGATGCAATTTCTGTGTTTCATCGTCGATAAGAAGGACCAAGGTATACAGTAAACCTGAAGTGAAGCATCGGAAACTATAACTAGTGTCACAGGAACAGTTCAAACATAGACAGTAGGAAGAGTCCGTCTTCTTGTACTTAAGTCGGCATTGTGCCTTTTGTATTTAATTCCGATGAAATTTCTTTGTTTCATCGTCAATACGAAGATCCAAGGGATACAGTAAACCTGAAGTGAAGCATCGGAATCTATAACTAGTGTCACAGGAATGGTTCAAATATAGACAGTAAGGAGAGTCAGTCTTCTTGTACTTAAGTCGCCATTGTGCTTTTTGTACTTAATTCCGATGCAATTTCTGTGTTTCATCGTCAATAAGAAGGTCAGACGGATACAGTAAACCTGAAGTGAAGCATCGGAATCTATAACTAGTGACACAGGAATGGTTCAACACATAGACAGTAAGAAGAGTCAGTCTTCTTGTACTTCAGTCGGCAATGTGCCTTTTCTATTTAATTCCGAAGCAATTTCTGTGTTTCATCGTCAATATGAAGGTCAGAGGGATACAGTGAACCTGAAGTGAAGCATCGGAATCTATAACTAGCGTCACAGGAATGGTTCAAAGCATAGACAATAGGAAGGGTCAGTCTTCTTGTATTTAAGTCGGCATTGTGCCTTTTCTATTTAATTCCGATGCAATTTCTGTGTTTCGTCGTCAATAAGAAGGTCCAAGGGATAGAGTACACATATAGTGAAGCATCGGAATCTAAAACTGGTCTCACAGGACATTGTTCACAACATAGTCAGTAAGAAGAGTCAGTCTTCTTGTACTTAAGTAGGCATTGTGCCTTTTGTATTTAATTCCGATGCAATTTCTGTGTTTCATCGTCAATAAGAAGGTCCAAGGGATAGAGTAAACATATGGTGAAGCATCGGAATCTGAAACTGGTCTCACAGGACATTGTTCACAACATTGTCAGTAAGAAGAGTCAGTCTTCTTGTACTTAAGTAGGCATTGCGCCTTTTCTATTTAATTCCGATGCAATTTCTGTATTTCGTCGTCAATAAGAAGGTCCAAGGGATACAGTAAATCTGAAGTGAAGCATCGGAAACTATAGCTAGTGTCACAGGAATGGTTCAAAACATAGACAGTTAGAAGAGTCAGTCTTCTTGTACTTAAGTCGGCATTGTGCCTTTTGTATTTAATTCCGATGCAATTTCTGTGTTTCATCGTCGATAAGAAGTACCAAGGTATACAGTAAACCTGATGTGAAGCATCGGAATCTATAACTAGTGTCACAGGAACAGTTCAAACATAGACAGTAGGAAGGGTCCGTCTTCTTGTACTTAAGTAGGCATTGTGCCTTTTGTATTTAATTCCGATGAAATTTCTTTGTTTCATCGCCAATAAGAAGATCCAAGGGATACAGTAAACCTGAAGTGAAGCATCGGAATCTATAACTAGTGTCACAGGAATGGTTCAAAACGTAGACAGTAAGAAGAGTCAGTCTTCTTGTACTTAAGTCGCCATTGTGCTTTTTGTACTTAATTCCGATGCAATTTCTGTGTTTTATCGTCAATAAGAAGGTCAGAAGGGTACAGTAAACCTGAAGTGAAGCATCGGAATCTATAACTAGTGACACAGGAATGGTTCAACACATAGACAGTAAGAAGAGTCAGTCTTCTTGTACTTAAGTCGGCAATGTGCCTTTTCTATTTAATTCCGAAGCAATTTCTGTGTTTCATCGTCAATATGAAGGTCAGAGGGATACAGTGAACCTGAAGTGAAGCATCGGAATCTATAACTAGTGTCACAGGAATGGTTCAAATCATAGACAGTACGAAGAGTCAGTCTTCTTGTACTTAAGTAGGCATTGTGCCTTTTCTATTTAATTCCGATGCAATTTCTGTGTTTCATCGTCAATAAGAAAGTCAGATGGATACAGTAAACCTGAAGTGAAGCATCGGAATCTATAACTAGTGTCACAGAAATGGTTCAAAACATAGTCAGTAAGAAGAGTCAGTCTTTTTGTACTTATGTCGGCATTATGCAATTTCTATTTAATTCCGATGCAATTTCTGTGTTTCATCGTCAATAAGAAGGTCAGAGGGATACAGTAAACCTGAAGTGAAGCATCGGAATGTATAACTAGTGTCACAGGAATCGTTCAAAATATATACAGTAGGAAGAGTCAGTCTTCTTCTACTTGATTCGGCATTGTGCCTTTTGTATTTATTTCCGACGCACTTTCTGTGTCTCATCGTCAATAAGAAGGTCCAAGGGATGCAGTACACCTGAAACGAAGCATCGGAATCTATAACTAGTCTAACAGGAATGGCTCAAAAAATAGACAGTAAGAAGAGTCAGTCTACTTGTACTTAAGTGGCATTGTGCCTTTTGTATTTAATTGCGATGCAATTTCTGTGTTTCATCGTCAATAAGAAGGTCCAAGGGATAGAGTAAACATATAGTGAAGCATCGGAATCTAAAACTGGTCTCACAGGACATTGTTCACAACATAGTCAGTAAGAAGAGTCAGTCTTCTTGTACTTAAGTAGGCATTGTGCCTTTTGTATTTAATTCCGATGCAATTTCTGTGTTTCATCGTCAATATGAAGGTCAGAGGGATACAGTGAACCTGAAGTGAAGCATCGGAATCTATAACTAGTGTCACAGGAATGGTTCAAAACATTGACAGTAGGAAGAGTCAGTCTTCTTGTACTTAAGTCGGCATTGTGCCTTTTGTATTTAATTCCGATGAATTTTCTGTGTATCGTCGTCAATAAGAAGGTCCAAGGGATACAGTAAACCTGAAGTGAGGCATCGGAATCTATAACTAGTGTCACAGGAATAGTTCAAAACATAGTAAGAAGAGTCAGCCTTCTTGTACTTAATTCGGCATTGTGCCTTTTTATTTAATTCCGTTGCAATTTCTGTGCTTCATCGTCAATGCTAAGGTCAGAGGGATACAGTGAACCTGAAGTGAAGCATCGGAATCTATAACTAGTGTCACAGGAATGGTTCAAAACATAGACAGTTAGAAGAGGCAGTCTTCTTGTACTTAAGTCGGCATTGTGCCTTTTGTATTTAATTCCGATGCAATTTCTGTGTTTCATCGTCGATAAGAAGGACCAAGGTATACAGTAAACCTGAAGTGAAGCATCGGAAACTATAACTAGTGTCACAGGAACAGTTCAAACATAGACAGTAGGAAGAGTCCGTCTTCTTGTACTTAAGTCGGCATTGTGCCTTTTGTATTTAATTCCGATGAAATTTCTTTGTTTCATCGTCAATACGAAGATCCAAGGGATACAGTAAACCTGAAGTGAAGCATCGGAATCTATAACTAGTGTCACAGGAATGGTTCAAATATAGACAGTAAGGAGAGTCAGTCTTCTTGTACTTAAGTCGCCATTGTGCTTTTTGTACTTAATTCCGATGCAATTTCTGTGTTTCATCGTCAATAAGAAGGTCAGACGGATACAGTAAACCTGAAGTGAAGCATCGGAATCTATAACTAGTGACACAGGAATGGTTCAACACATAGACAGTAAGAAGAGTCAGTCTTCTTGTACTTCAGTCGGCAATGTGCCTTTTCTATTTAATTCCGAAGCAATTTCTGTGTTTCATCGTCAATATGAAGGTCAGAGGGATACAGTGAACCTGAAGTGAAGCATCGGAATCTATAACTAGCGTCACAGGAATGGTTCAAAGCATAGACAATAGGAAGGGTCAGTCTTCTTGTATTTAAGTCGGCATTGTGCCTTTTCTATTTAATTCCGATGCAATTTCTGTGTTTCGTCGTCAATAAGAAGGTCCAAGGGATACAGTAAACCTGAAGTGAAGCATCGGAATCTATAACTAGTGTCACAGGAATGTTACAAAACATAGACAGTACGAAGAGTCAGTCTTCTTGTACTTAAGTAGGCATTGTGCCTTTTCTATTTAATTCCGATGCAATTTCTGTGTTTCATCGTCAATAAGAAAGTCAGATGGATACAGTAAACCTAAAGTGAAGCATCGGAATCTATAACTAGTGTCACAGAAATGGTTCAAAACATAGTCAGTAAGAAGAGTCAGTCTTTTTGTACTTATGTCGGCATTGTGCATTTTCTATTTAATTCCGATGCAATTTCTGTGTTTCATCGTCAATAAGAAAGTCAGAGGGATACAGTAAAGCTGAAGTGAAGCATCAGAATGTATAACTAGTGTCACAGGAATGGTTAAAAACATAGACAGTTAGAAGAGTCAGTCTTCTTGTACTTAAGTCGGCATTGTGCCTTTTGTATTTAATTCCGATGCATTTTCTGTGTATCATCGTCAATAAGAAGGTCCAAGGGATACAGTAGAGCTGAAGTGAAGCATCACAATCTGTAACTAGTGTCACAGGAATGGTTCAAAACATAGACAGTAAGAAGAGTCAGTCTACTTGTACTTATGTGGCATTGTGCCTTTTGTATTTAATTCCGATGCAATTTCTGTGTTTCATCGTCAATAAGAAGGTCCAAGGGATAGAGTAAACATATAGTGAAGCATCGGAATCTAAAACTGGTCTCACAGGACATTGTTCACAACATAGTCAGTAAGAAGAGTCAGTCTTCTTGTACTTAAGTAGGCATTGTGCCTTTTGTATTTAATTCCGATGCAATTTCTGTGTTTCATCGTTAATAAGAAGGTCCAAGGGATAGAGTAAACATATGGTGAAGCATCGGAATCTGAAACTGGTCTCACAGGACATTGTTCACAACATTGTCAGTAAGAAGAGTCAGTCTTCTTGTACTTAAGTAGGCATTGTGCCTCTTCTATTTAATTCCGATGCAATTTCTGTATTTCGTCGTCAATAAGAAGGTCCAAGGGATACAGTAAATCTGAAGTGAAGCATCGGAAACTATAGCTAGTGTCACAGGAATGGTTCAAAACATAGACAGTTAGAAGAGTCAGTCTTCTTGTACTTAAGTCGGCATTGTGCCTTTTGTATTTAATTCCGATGCAATTTCTGTGTTTCATCGTCGATAAGAGGTACCAAGGTATACAGTAAACCTGATGTGAAGCATCGGAATCTATAACTAGTGTCACAGGAACAGTTCAAACATAGACAGTAGGAAGGGTCCGTCTTCTTGTACTTAAGTCGGCATTGTGCCTTTTGTATTTAATTCCGATGAAATTTCTTTGTTTCATCGCCAATAAGAAGATCCAAGGGATACAGTAAACCTGAAGTGAAGCATCGGAATCTATAACTAGTGTCACAGGAATGGTTCAAAACGTAGACAGTAAGAAGAGTCAGTCTTCTTGTACTTAAGTCGCCATTGTGCTTTTTGTACTTAATTCCGATGCAATTTCTGTGTTTCATCGTCAATAAGAAGGTCAGAAGGATACAGTAAACCTGAAGTGAAGCATCGGAATCTATAACTAGTGACACAGGAATGGTTCAACACATAGACAGTAAGAAGAGTCAGTCTTCTTGTACTTAAGTCGGCAATGTGCCTTTTCTATTTAATTCCGATGCAATTTCTGTGTTTCATCGTCAATATGAAGGTCAGAGGGATACAGTGAACCTGAAGTGAAGCATCGGAATCTATAACTAGTGTCACAGGAATGGTTCAAATCATAGACAGTACGAAGAGTCAGTCTTCTTGTACTTAAGTAGGCATTGTGCCTTTTCTATTTAATTCCGATGCAATTTCTGTGTTTCATCGTCAATAAGAAAGTCAGATGGATACAGTAAACCTGAAGTGAAGCATCGGAATCTATAACTAGTGTCACAGAAATGGTTCAAAACATAGTCAGTAAGAAGAGTCAGTCTTTTTGTACTTATGTCGGCATTATGCATTTTCTATTTAATTCCGATGCAATTTCTGTGTTTCATCGTCAATAAGAAGGTCAGAGGGATACAGTAAACCTGAAGTGAAGCATCGGAATGTATAACTAGTGTCACAGGAATCGTTCAAAATATATACAGTAGGAAGAGTCAGTCTTCTTCTACTTGATTCAGCATTGTGCCTTTTGTATTTATTTCCGACGCACTTTCTGTGTCTCATCGTCAATAAGAAGGTCCAAGGGATGCAGTACACCTGAAACGAAGCATCGGAATCTATAACTAGTCTAACAGGAATGGCTCAATAAATAGACAGTAAGAAGAGTCAGTCTTCTTGTACTTAAGTCGGCATTGTGCCTTTTCTATTTATTTCCGATGCAATTTCTGTGTTTCATCGTCAATAAGAAGGTTTAAGGGATACAGTAAACCTGAAGTGAATCATTGGAATCTATAACTAGTGTCACAGGAATGGTCCAAAACATATACAGTAGGAGGTGTCAGTCTACATGTACTTAAGTCGGCATTGTGCCTTTTGTATTTAATTCCAATGTAATTTCTGTGTTTCTTCGTCAATAAGAAGGTCAGAGGGATACAGTTAAACGGAAGTGAAGCATCACAATCTATAACTAGTGTCACAGGAATGGTTCAAAACATAGTCAGTAAGAAGAGTCAGTCTACTTGTACTTAAGTCGGCATTGTGCCTTTTGTATTTAATTCCGATGCAATTTCTGTGTTTCATCGTCAATAAGATGGACCAAGGGATACAGTACACCTGAAGTGAAGCATCGGAATCTATAATCAGTGTCACAGAAATGGTTTAAATCATAGACATTAAGAAGAGTCAGTCTACTTGTACTTAAGTCAGCATTGTGCCTTTTCTATTTAATTCCGATGCAATTTCTGTGTTTCATCGTCAATAAGAAGTTCAGAGGGATACAGTAAACCTGAAGTGAGGCATCGGAATCTATAACTAGTGTCACAGGAATAGTTAAAAAATAGAGAGTAAGAAGAGTCAGTCTTCTTATTCATAAGTCGGCGTTTTTCCTTTTGTAATTACTTCCGATGCAATTTCTGTGTTTCATCGTCAATAACAAGGTCAGTGGGATACAGTAAACATATAGTGAAGCATCGGAATCTAAAACTGGTCTCACAGGACATGTTCACAACATAGTCAGTAAGAAGAGTCAGTCTTCTCGTACTTAAGTAGGCATTGTGCCTTTTGCATTTAATTCCGATGCAATTTCTGTGTTTAATCGTCAATAAGAAGGTCAGAGGGTTACAGTAAACCTAAATTGAAGCATCGGAATCTATAACTAGTGTCACAGGAATGGTTCAAAACATAGACATTAGGTAGAGTCAGTCTTCTTGTACTGTAGTCGGCATTGTGCCTTTTCTATTTAATTCCGATTCAATTTCTATGAATAATCGTCAATAAGAAGGTTCAAGGGATACAGTAAACCTGAAGTGAAGCATCGGAATCTATAACTAGTGACACAGGAATGGTTCAACACATAGACAGTAAGAAGAGTCAGTCTTCTTGTACTTAGGTCGGCAATGTGCCTTTTCTATTTAATTCCGATGCAATTTCTGTGTTTCATCGTCAATATGAAGGTCAGAGGGATACAGTGAACCTGAAGTGAAGCATCGGAATCTATAACTAGTGTCACAGGAATTGTTCAAAACATTGACAGTAGGAAGAGTCAGTCTTCTTGTACTTAAGTCGGCATTGTGCCTTTTGTATTTAATTCCGATGAATTTTCTGTGTATCGTCGTCAATAAGAAGGTCCAAGGGATACAGTAAACCTGAAGTGAGGCATCGGAATCTATAACTAGTGTCACAGGAATAGTTCAAAACATAGTAAGAAGAGTCAGCCTTCTTGTACTTAATTCGGCATTGTGCCTTTTTATTTAATTCCGTTGCAATTTCTGTGCTTCATCGTCAATGCTAAGGTCAGAGGGATACAGTGAACCTGAAGTGAAGCATCGGAATCTATAACTAGAGTCACAGGAATGGTTCAAAACATAGACAGTTAGAAGAGGCAGTCATCTTTTACTTAAGTCGGCATTGTGCCTTTTGTATTTAATTCCGATGCAATTTCTGTGTTACATCGTCGATAAGAAGGACCAAGGTATACAGTAAACCTGAAGTGAAGCATCGGAAACTATAACTAGTGTCACAGGAACAGTTCAAACATAGACAGTAGGAAGAGTCCGTCTTCTTGTACTTAAGTCGGCATTGTGCCTTTTGTATTTAATTCCGATGAAATTTCTTTGTTTCATCGTCAATACGAAGATCCAAGGGATACAGTAAACCTGAAGTGAAGCATCGGAATCTATAACTAGTGTCACAGGAATGGTTCAAATATAGACAGTAAGGAGAGTCAGTCTTCTTGTACTTAAGTCGCCATTGTGCTTTTTGTACTTAATTCCGATGCAATTTCTGTGTTTCATCGTCAATAAGAAGGTCAGACGGATACAGTAAACCTGAAGTGAAGCATCGGAATCTATAACTAGTGACACAGGAATGGTTCAACACATAGACAGTAAGAAGAGTCAGTCTTCTTGTACTTCAGTCGGCAATGTGCCTTTTCTATTTAATTCCGAAGCAATTTCTGTGTTTCATCGTCAATATGAAGGTCAGAGGGATACAGTGAACCTCAAGTGAAGCATCGGAATCTATAACTAGCGTCACAGGAATGGTTCAAAGCATAGACAATAGGAAGGGTCAGTCTTCTTGTATTTAAGTCGGCATTGTGCCTTTTCTATTTAATTCCGATGCAATTTCTGTGTTTCGTCGTCAATAAGAAGGTCCAAGGGATACAGTAAACCTGAAGTGAAGCATCGGAATCTATAACTAGTGTCACAGGAATGTTACAAAACATAGACAGTACGAAGAGTCAGTCTTCTTGTACTTAAGTAGGCATTGTGCCTTTTCTATTTAATTCCGATGCAATTTCTGTGTTTCATCGTCAATAAGAAAGTCAGATGGATACAGTAAACCTGAAGTGAAGCATCGGAATCTATAACTAGTGTCACAGAAATGGTTCAAAACATAGTCAGTAAGAAGAGTCAGTCTTTTTGTACTTATGTCGGCATTGTGCATTTTCTATTTAATTCCGATGCAATTTCTGTGTTTCATCGTCAATAAGAAGGTCAGAGGGATACAGTAAAGCTGAAGTGAAGCATCAGAATGTATAACTAGTGTCACAGGAATGGTTAAAAACATAGACAGTTAGAAGAGTCAGTCTTCTTGTACTTAAGTCGGCATTGTGCCTTTTGTATTTAATTCCGATGCATTTTCTGTGTATCATCGTCAATAAGAAGGTCCAAGGGATACAGTAGAGCTGAAGTGAAGCATCACAATCTGTAACTAGTGTCACAGGAATGGTTCAAAACATAGACAGTAAGAAGAGTCAGTCTACTTGTACTTATGTGGCATTGTGCCTTTTGTATTTAATTCCGATGCAATTTCTGTGTTTCATCGTCAATAAGAAGGTCCAAGGGATAGAGTAAACATATAGTGAAGCATCGGAATCTAAAACTGGTCTCACAGGACATTGTTCACAACATAGTCAGTAAGAAGAGTCAGTCTTCTTGTACTTAAGTAGGCATTGTGCCTTTTGTATTTAATTCCGATGCAATTTCTGTGTTTCATCGTCAATAAGAAGGTCCAAGGGATAGAGTAAACATATGGTGAAGCATCGGAATCTGAAACTGGTCTCACAGGACATTGTTCACAACATTGTCAGTAAGAAGAGTCAGTCTTCTTGTACTTAAGTAGGCATTGTGCCTTTTCTATTTAATTCCGATGCAATTTCTGTATTTCGTCGTCAATAAGAAGGTCCAAGGGATACAGTAAATCTGAAGTGAAGCATCGGAAACTATAGCTAGTGTCACAGGAATGGTTCAAAACATAGACAGTTAGAAGAGTCAGTCTTCTTGTACTTAAGTCGGCATTGTGCCTTTTGTATTTAATTCCGATGCAATATCTGTGTTTCATCGTCGATAAGAAGTACCAAGGTATACAGTAAACCTGATGTGAAGCATCGGAATCTATAACTAGTGTCACAGGAACAGTTCAAACATAGACAGTAGGAAGGGTCCTTCTTCTTGTACTTAAGTCGGCATTGTGCCTTTTGTATTTAATTCCGATGAAATTTCTTTGTTTCATCGCCAATAAGAAGATCCAAGGGATACAGTAAACCTGAAGTGAAGCATCGGAATCTATAACTAGTGTCACAGGAATGGTTCAAAACGTAGACAGTAAGAAGAGTCAGTCTTCTTGTACTTAAGTCGCCATTGTGCTTTTTGTACTTAATTCCGATGCAATTTCTGTGTTTCATCGTCAATGAGAAGGTCAGAAGGATACAGTAAACCTGAAGTGAAGCATCGGAATCTATAACTAGTGACACAGGAATGGTTCATCACATAGACAGTAAGAAGAGTCAGTCTTCTTGTACTTAAGTCGGCAATGTGCCTTTTCTATTTAATTCCGATGCAATTTCTCTGTTTCATCGTCAATATGAAGGTCAGAGGGATACAGTGAACCTGAAGTGAAGCATCGGAATCTATAACTAGTGTCACAGGAATGGTTCAAATCATAGACAGTACGAAGAGTCAGTCTTCTTGTACTTAAGTAGGCATTGTGCCTTTTCTATTTAATTCCGATGCAATTTCTGTGTTTCATCGTCAATAAGAAAGTCAGATGGATACAGTAAACCTGAAGTGAAGCATCGGAATCTATAACTAGTGTCACAGAAATGGTTCAAAACATAGTCAGTAAGAAGAGTCAGTCTTTTTGTACTTATGTCGGCATTATGCATTTTCTATTTAATTCCGATGCAATTTCTGTGTTTCATCGTCAATAAGAAGGTCAGAGGGATACAGTAAACCTGAAGTGAAGCATCGGAATGTATAACTAGTGTCACAGGAATCGTTCAAAATATATACAGTAGGAAGAGTCAGTCTTCTTCTACTTGATTCGGCATTGTGCCTTTTGTATTTAATTCCGACGCACTTTCTGTGTCTCATCGTCAATAAGAAGGTCCAAGGGATGCAGTACACCTGAAACGAAGCATCGGAATCTATAACTAGTCTAACAGGAATGGCTCAAAAAATAGACAGTAAGAAGAGTCAGTCTTCTTGTACTTAAGTCGGCATTGTGCCTTTTCTATTTATTTCCGATGCAATTTCTGTGTTTCATCGTCAATAAGAAGGTTTAAGGGATACAGTAAACCTGAAGTGAATCATTGGAATCTATAACTAGTGTCACAGGAATGGTCCAAAACATATACAGTAGGAGGTGTCAGTCTACATGTACTTAAGTCGGCATTGTGCCTTTTGTATTTAATTCCAATGTAATTTCTGTGTTTCTTCGTCAATAAGAAGGTCAGAGGGATACAGTTAAACGGAAGTGAAGCATCACAATCTATAACTAGTGTCACAGGAATGGTTCAAAACATAGTCAGTAAGAAGAGTCAGACTACTTGTACTTAAGTCGGCATTGTGCCTTTTGTATTTAATTCCGATGCAATTTCTGTGTTTCATCGTCAATAAGATGGACCAAGGGATACAGTACACCTGAAGTGAAGCATCGGAATCTATAATCAGTGTCACAGAAATGGTTTAAATCATAGACATTAAGAAGAGTCAGTCTACTTGTACTTAAGTCAGCATTGTGCCTTTTCTATTTAATTCCGATGCAATTTCTGTGTTTCATCGTCAATAAGAAGTTCAGAGGGATACAGTAAACCTGAAGTGAGGCATCGGAATCTATAACTAGTGTCACAGGAATGGTTAAAAAATAGAGAGTAAGAAGAGTCAGTCTTCTTATTCATAAGTCGGCGTTTTCCCTTTTGTAATTACTTCCGATGCAATTTCTGTGTTTCATCGTCAATAAGAAGGTCAGTGGGATACAGTAAACATATAGTGAAGCATCGGAATCTAAAACTGGTCTCACAGGACATGTTCACAACATAGTCAGTAAGAAGAGTCAGTCTTCTCGTACATAAGTAGGCATTGTGCTTTTTGCATTTAATTCCGATGCAATTTCTGTGTTTAATCGTCAATAAGAAGGTCAGAGGGTTACAGTAAACCTAAATTGAAGCATCGGAATCTATAACTAGTGTCACAGGAATGGTTCAAAACATAGACATTAGGTAGAGTCAGTCTTCTTGTACTGTAGTCGGCATTGTGCCTTTTCTATTTAATTCCGATTCAATTTCTATGAATAATCGTCAATAAGAAGGTTCAAGGGATACAGTAAACCTGAAGTGAAGCATCGGAATCTATAACTAGTGTCACAGGAATGTTTCAAAACATAGACAGTAAGAAGAGTCAGTCCTCTTGTACTTATGTCGGCATTGTGCTTTTTGTATCTAATTCCGATGCAATTTCTGTGTTTCATCGTCGATAAGAAGGACCAAGGTATACAGTTAACCTGAAGTGAAACATCGGAATCTATAACTAGTGTTACAGGAATAGTTCACACATAGATAGTAGGAAGAGTCAGTCTTCTTGTATTTAAGTCGGCATTGGGAATTTTGTATTTATTTCCGATGAAACTTCTTTGTTTCATCGTCAATAAGAAGATCCAAGGGATACAGTAAATCTGAAGTGAAGCATCGGAATCTATAACTAGTGTCACAGGAATGGTTCAAAACATAGACAGTAAGAAGAGTCAGTCTTCTTGTACTTAAGTCGGCATTGTGCTTTTTGTACTTAATTCCGATGCAATTTCTGTGTTTCATCGTCAATAAGAAGGTCAGAAGGATACAGTAAACCTGAAGTGAAGCATCGTAATCTATAACTAGTGTCACAAGAATGGTTCAAATCACAGACAGTAAGATGAGTCAGTCTTCTTGTACATAAGTCGGCATTGTGCCTTTTCTATTTAATTCCGATTCAATTTCTATGAATAATCGTCAATAAGAAGGTTCAAGGGATACAGTAAGCCTGAAGTGAAGCATCGGAATCTATAACTAGTGTCACAGGAATGTTTCAAAACATAGACAGTAAGAAGAGTCAGTCCTCTTGTACTTATGTCGGCATTGTGCTTTTTGTATCTAATTCCGATGCAATTTCTGTGTTTCATCGTCAATTAGAAGGTCAGAGGGATACATTAATCCTGAAGTGAAGCATCGGAATCTATAACTAGTGTCACAGGAATGGTTCAAAACATAGACAGTAAGAAGAGTCAGTCTTCTTGTACTTAAGTTGGCATTGTGCCATTTCTATTTAATTCCGACGCAATTTCTGTGTTTCACCGTCAATAAGGAGGTGAGAAGGATACAGTAAACCTGAAGTGAAGCATCGGAATCTATAACTAGTGTCACAGGAATGGTTCAAAACATAGACAGTAGGAAGAGTTAGTGTTTTTGTACTGAAGTCGGCATTGTGCCTTTTGTATTTACTTCCGATGCAATTTCTGTGTTTATTCGTCAATAAGAAGGTCCAAGGGATAGAGTAAACATATAGTGAAGCATCGGAATCTAAAACTGGTCTCACAGGACATTGTTCACAACATAGTCAGTAAGAAGAGTCAGTCTTCTTGTACTTAAGTAGGCATTGTGCCTTTTCTATTAAACCCGATGCAAATTCTGTGTTTCATCGCCAATACGAAGGTGAGACGGATACAGTAAACCTGATGTGAAGCATCGGAATGTATAACTAGTGTCACAGGAATGGTTCAAAACATAGAGAGTAGAAGGAGTAAGTCTTCTTGTACTTAAGTCGGTATTGTGCCTTTTGTATTTAATTCCGATGCAATTTCTGTGTTTCATCGTCAATATGAAGGTCAGAGGGATACATTAAACGTGAAGTGAAGCATCGGAATCTATAACTAGTGTCACAGGAATGGTTCAAAACATGGTCAGTAAGAAGAGTCAGTCTTCTTGTACTTCATTCGGCATTGTGCTTTTTCATTTAATTCCGATGCAATTTCTGAGCTTCATCGTCAATGCTAAGGTCAGAGGGATACAGTTAACCTGAAGTGAAGCATAGGAATCTATAACTATTGTCACAGAAATGGTTCAAAACACAGTCAGTAAGAAGAGTCGGTCTTCTTGTACATAAGTCGGCATTGTGCCTTTTCTGTTAAGTCCGATGCAATTTCTGTGTTTCATCGGCAATAAGAAGGCCAGAGGGATACAGTAAACCTGAATTGAAGCATCGGAATGTATGACTAGTGTCACAAGAATCGTTCAAAACAAAGACAGTAGGAAGAGTCAGTCCTCTTCTACTTGAGTAGGCATTGTGCCTTTTGTATTTATTTCCGATGCAATTTCTGTGTTTCATCGGCAATAAGAAGGTCAGAGGGATACAGTAAACCTGAATTGAAGCATCGGAATGTATGACTAGTGTCACAGGAATCGTTCAATGCATAGACAGTAGGAAGAGTCAGTCTACTTGTACTTAAGTCGGCATTTAGCCTTTTGTATTTAATTCCGACGTAATTTCTGTGTTTCATCGTCAATAAGAAGGTCAGAGGGATATAGTAAACCTGAGGTGAAGCATCGGAATCTATAACTAGTATCACAGGAATGTTACAAATCATTGACAGTAAGAAGAGTCAGTCTTCTTGTACGTAAGTCTGCACTGTGCCTTTTGTATTTAATTCCAATGCAATTTCTGTGTTTCATCGTCAATAAGAAGGTCAGAGAGATGCAGTAAATCTGAAGTGAAGCAACGGAATGTATAACTAGTGTCACAGGAATGATTAAAAAAAAACACTGTAGGAAGAGTCAGTCTTCATGTACTTAAGTCGGCATTGTGCTTTTTCTATTTAATTCCGATGCAATTTCTGTGTTTCATCGCCAATATGAAGGTCAGATGGATACAGTAAACCTGAAGTGAAGCATCGGAATCTATATCTAGTGTCACAGGAATGGTTCAAAACATAGACAGTAGGAAGAGTCAGTCTCTTTGTACTTAAGTCGGCATTGTGCCTTTTGTATTTAATTCCGATGCAATTTCTGTGTTTCACCGTCAATAAGAAGTTCCAAGGATACAGTAAACCTGAAGTGAATCATCGGAATCTATAACTAGTGTCACAGGAATGGTCCAAAACATATACAGTAGGAAGAGTCAGTCTACATGTACTTAAGTCGGTATTGTGCCTTTTGTATTTAATTCCAATGTATTTTTCTGTGTTTCATCATCAATAAGGTCAGCTGGATACAGTAAACCTGAAGTGAAGCATCGGAATCTATAACTAGTGTCACAGAAATGGTTCAAAACATAGTCAGTAAGAAGAGTCCGTCTTTTTGTACTTATGTCGGCATTGTGCATTTTCTATTTAATTCCGATGCAATTTCTGTGTTTCATCGTCAATAAGAAGGTCAGAGGGATACAGTAAAGCTGAAGTGAAGCATCAGAATTTATAACTAGTGTCACAGGAATGGTTAAAAACATAGACAGTTAGAAGAGTCAGTCTTCTTGTACTTAAGTCGGCATTGTGCCTTTTGTATTTAATTCCGATGCATTTTCTATGTATCATCGTCAATAAGAAGGTCCAAGGGATACAGTAAAACTGAAGTGAAGCATCACAATCTGTAACTAGTGTCACAGGAATGGTTGAAAACATAGACAGTAAGAAGAGTCAGTCTACTTGTACTTAAGTGGCATTGTGCCTTTTGTATTTAATTCCGATGCAATTTCTGTGTTTCATCGTCAATAAGAAGGTCCAAGGGATAGAGTAAACATATAGTGAAGCATCGGAATCTAAAACTGGTCTCACAGGACATTGTTCACAACATAGTCAGTAAGAAGAGTCAGTCTTCTTGTACTTAAGTCGGCATTGTGCCTTTTGTATTTAATTCTGATGCAATTTCTGTGTTTCATCGTCGATAAGTAGGACCAAGGTATACAGTAAACCTGAAGTGAAGAATCGGAATCTATAACTAGTGACACAGGAATGGTTCAACGCATAGACAGTAAGAAGAGTCAGTCTTCTTGTACTTAAGTCGGTAATGTGCCTTTTATATTTAATTCCGATGCAATTTCTGTCTTTCATCGTCAATATGAAGGTCAGAGGGATACAGTGAACCTGAAGTGAAGCATCGGAATCTATAACTAGCATCACAGGAATGGTTAAAAGCATAGACAATAGGAAGGGTCAGTCTTCTTGTATTTAAGTCGGCATTGTGCCTTTTCTATTTAATTCCGATGCAATTTCTGTGTTTCGCCGTCAATAAGAAGGTCCAAGGGATACAGTAAACCTGAAGTGAAGCATCGGAATCTATAACTAGTGTCACAGGAATGTTTCAAAACATAGACAGTAAGAAGAGTCAGTCCTCTTGTACTTAAGTCGGCATTGTGCTTTTTGTATCTAATTCCGGTGCAATTTCTGTGTTTCATCGTCAATTGGAAGCTCAGAGGGATACAGTAATCCTGAAGTGAAGCATCGGAATCTATAACTAGTGTCACAGGAATGGTTCAAAACATAGACAGTACGAAGAGACAGTCTTCTTGTACTTAAGTAGGCATTGTGCCATTTCTATTTAATTCCGACGCAATTTCTGTGTTTCATCGTCAATAAGAAGGTGAGAGGGATACAGTAAACCTGAAGTGAAGCATCGGAATCTATAACTACTGTCACAGGAATGGTTCAAATCATAGACAGTACGAAGAGTCAGTCTTCTTGTACTTAAGTAGGCATTGTGCCTTTTCTATTTAATTCTGATGCAATTTCTGTGTTTCATCGTCTATAAGAAAGTCAGATGGATACAGTAAACCTGATGTGAAGCATCGGAATCTATAACTAGTGTCACAGAAATGGTTCAAAACATAGTCAGTAAGAAGAGTCAGTCTTTTTGTACTTATGTCGGCATTGTGCATTTTCTATTTAATTCCGATGCAATTTCTGTGTTTCATCGTCAATAAGAAGGTCAGAGGGATAAGTTAAACGGAAGTGAAGCATCACAATCTATAACTAGTGTCACAGGAATGGTTCAAAATATAGTCAGTAAGAAGAGTCAGTCTTCTCGTACTTAAGTAGGCATTGTGCCTTTTGTATTTAATTCCGATGCAATTTCTGTGTTTCATCGTCAATAAGAAGGTCAGAGGGTTACAGTAAACCTGAATTGAAGCATCGGAATCTATAACTAGTGTCACAGGAATGGTTCAAAACATAGACATTAGGTAGAGTCAGTCTTCTTGTACTGTAGTCGGCATTGTGCCTTTTCTATTTAATTCCGATGCAATTTCTGTATTTCGTTGTCAATAAGAAGGTCCAAGGGATACAGTAAATCTAAAGTGAAGCATCGGAATCTATAACTAGTGTCACAGGAAAGGTTCAAACATAGACAGTGAGAAGAATCAGTCTTCTTGTACTTAAGTCGGCATTGTGCTTTTTGTATTTAATTCCGATGCAATTTCTGTGTTTCATCGTCGATAAGAAGGACCAAGGTATACAGTAAACCTGAAGTGAAGCATCGGAATCTATAACTAGTGTTACAGGAATAGTTCAAACATAGACAGTAGGAAGAGTCAGTCTTCTTGTATTTAAGTCGGCATTGGGAATTTTGTATTTATTTCCGATGAAACTTCTTTGTTTCATCGTCAATAAGAAGATCCAAGGGATACAGTAAACCAGAAGTGAAGCATCGGAATCTATAACTAGTGTCACAGGAATGGTTCAAAACATAGACAGTAAGAAGAGTCAGTCCTCTTGTACTTAAGTCGGCATTGTGCTTTTTGTACTTAATTCCGATGCAATTTCTGTGTTTCATCGTCAATAAGAAGGTCAGAAGGATACAGTAAACCTGAAGTGAAGCATCGTAATCTATAACTAGTGTCACAAGAATGGTTCAAAACACAGACAGTAAGATGAGTCAATCTTCTTGTACATAAGTCGGCATAGTGCCTTTTCTATTTAATTCCGATTCTATGAATAATCGTCAATAAGAAGGTTCAAGGGATACAGTAAACCTGAAGTGAAGCATCGGAATCTATAACTAGTGTCACAGGAATGTTTCAAAACATAGACAGTAAGAAGAGTCAGTCCTCTTGTACTTATGTCGGCATTGTGCTTTTTGTATCTAATTCCGATGCAATTTCTGTGTTTCATCGTCAATTAGAAGGTCAGAGGGAAACAGTAATCCTGAAGTGAAGCATCGGAATCTATAACTAGTGTCACAGGAATGGTTCAAAACATAGACAGTAAGAAGAGTAAGTCTTCTTGTACTTAAGTTGGCACTGTGCCATTTCTATTTAATTCCGACGCAATTTCTGTGTTTCACCGTCAATAAGAAGGTGAGAGGGATACAGTAAACCTGAAGTAAAGCATCGGAATCTGTAACTAGTGTCACAGGAATGGTTCAAAACATAGACAGTAGGAAGAGTCAGTCTTTTTGTACTTAAGTCGGCATTGTGCCTTTTGTATTTACTTCCGATGCAATGTCTGTGTTTCATCGTCAATAAGAAGGTCAGAGGGATACAGTAAACCTGATGTGAGGCATCGGAATCTATAACTAGTGTTACAGGAATCGTTCAAAACATAGACAGTAGGAAGAGTCAGTCTTCTTGTACTTAAGTCGGCGTTGTGCCTTTTCTATTTAATTCCCATGCAATTTCTGTGTTTCATCGGCAATAAGAAGGTCCAAGGGATACAGTAAACCTGAAGTGAATCATCGGAATCTATTACTAGTGTCACAGGAATGGTCCAAAACATATACAGTAGTAAGTGTCAGTCTACATGTACTTAAGTCGGCATTGTGCCTTTTGTATTTAATTCCAATGTAATTTCTGTGTTTCATCGTCAATAAGAAGGTCAGAGGGATACAGTTAACTGAAGTGAAGCATCACAATCTGTAACTAGTGTCACAGGAATGGTTCAAAACATAGACAGTAAGAAGAGTCAGTCTACTTCTACTTGAGTCGGCATTGTGCCTTTTGTATTTAATTCCGATGCAATTTCTGTGTTTCATCGTCAATAAGATGGTCCAAGTGATACTGTACACCTTAAGTGAAGCATCGGAATCTATAACTAGTGTCACAGGACTGGTTTAAATCATAGACAGTAAGAAGAGTCAGTCTTCTTGTACTTAAGTCAGCATTGTGCCTTTTCTATTTAATTCCGATGCAATTTCTGTGTATCATCGTCAATAAGAAATTCAGAGCGATACAGTAAACCTGATGTGAGGCATCGGAATCTATAACTAGTGTTACAGGAATGATTCAAAACGTAGACAGTAGGATGAGTCAGCCTTCTTGTATTTAAGTCGGCATTGTGCCTTTTCTATTTAATTCCGATGCAATTTCTGTGTTTCATCGTCAATAAGAAAGTCAGATGGATACAGTAAACCTGATGTGAAGCATCGGAATCTATAACTAGTGTCACAGAAATGGTTCAAAACATAGTCAGTAAGAAGAGTCAGTCTTTTTGTACTTATGTCGGCATTGTGCATTTTTTATTTAATTCCGATGCAATTTCTGTGTTTCATCGTCAATAAGAAAGTCAGAGGGATACAGTAAACCTGAAGTGAAGCATCGGAATGTATAACTAGTGTCACAGGAATCGTTCAAAATATAGACAGTAGGAAGAGTCAGTCTTCTTCTACTTGATTCGGCATTGTGCCTTTTGTATTTAGTTCCGACGCAATTTCTGTGTCTCATCGTCAATTAGAAGGTCTAAGGGATGCAGTACACCTGAAACGAAGCATCGGAATCTATAACTAGTCTAACAGGAATGGCTCAAAACATAGACAGTAAGAAGAGTCAGTCTTCTTGTACTTAAGTCGGCATTGTGCCTTTTGTATTTAATTCCAATGTAATTTCTGTGTTTCATCGTCAATAAGAAGGTCAGAGGGATAGAGTTAAACGGAAGTGAAGCATCACAATCTATAACTAGTGTCACAGGAAAGGTTCAAAACATAGACAGTAAGAAGAGTCAGTCTACTTGTACCTAAGTCGGCATTGTGCCTTTTGCATTTAAGTCCGATGCAATTTCTGTGTTTCATCGCCAATAAGATGGACCAAGGGATACAGTACACCTGAAGTGAAGCATCAGAATCTGTAACTAGTGTCACAGGAATGGGTTAAATCATAGACAGTAAGAAGAGTCAGTCTACTTGTACTTAAGTAAGCATTGTGCCTTTTGTATTTACTTCCGATGCAATTTCTGTGTTTCATCGTCAATAAGAAGGTCAGAGGGATACAGTAAACATATAGTGAAGCATCGGAATCTAAAACTGGTCTCACAGGACATGTTCACAACATAGTAAGAAGAGTCAGTCTTCTTGTACTTAAGTAGGCATTGTGCATTTTGTATTTAATTCCGACGCAATTTCTGTGTTTCATCGTCAATAAGAAGTTCAGAGGGATACAGTAAACCTGAAGTGAGGCATCGCAATCTATAACTAGTGTCACAGGAATGGTTCAAAACATAGTCATTAGGTAGAGTCAGTCTTCTTGTACTTTAGTCGGCATTGTGCCTTTTCTATTTAATTCCGATGCAATTTCTGTATTTCGTCGTCAATAAGAAGGTCCAAGGGATACAGTAAATCTGAAGTGAAGCATCGGAATTTATAACTAGTGTCACAAGAATGGTTCAAAACATAGACAGTAAGAAAAGTCAGTCTTCTTGTACTTAAGTCGGCATTGTGGCTTTTGAATTTAATTCCGAAGCAATTTCTGTGTTTCATCGTCGATAAGAAGGACCAAGGTATACAGTAACCCTGAAGTGAAGCATCGGAATCTATAACTAGTGTCATAGGAATAGTTCAAACATAGACAGTAGGAAGAGTCAGTCTTCTTGTACTTAAGTCGGCATTGTGCCTTTTGTATTTAATTCCGATGAAATTTCTTTGTTTCATCGTCAATAAGAAGATCCAAGGGATACAGTAAACCTGAAGTGAAGCATCGGAATCTATAACTAGTGTCACAGGAATGGTTCAAAACATAGACAGTAAGAAGAGTCAGTCTTCTTGTACTTAAGTCGGCATTGTGCCTTTTGTACTTCATTCCGATGCAACTTCTGTGTTTCATCGTCAGTAAGAAGGTCTGAAGGATACAGTAAACCTGAAGTGAAGCATCGGAATCTATAACTAGAGTCACAGGAATGGTTTATATCATAGACTGTAACAAGAGTCAGTCTTCTTGTACTTAAGTCAGCATTGTGCCTTTTGTATTTACTTCCGATGCAATTTCTGTGTTTCATCGTCAATAAGAAGGTCAGAGGGATACAGTAAACATATAGTGAAGCATCGGAATCTAAAACTGGTCTCACAGGACATGTTCACAACATAGTCAGTAAGAAGAGTCAGTCTTCTTGTACTTAAGTAGGCATTGTGCATTTTGTATTTAATTCCGATGCAATTTCTGTGTTTCATCATCAGTAAGAAGGTCAGAGGGATACAGTAAACCAGAAGTGAAGCATCGGAATGTATAACTAGTGTCACTGGAATCGTTCAAAACATAGACAGTAGGAAGAGTCAGTCTTCTTCTACTTGATTCATCATTGTACCTTTTGTACTTATTTCCGCTGCAATTTCCGTGTTTCATCGTCAATAAGAAGGTCAGAGGGATACAGTAAACCTGAAGTGAAGCATCGTAATCTATAACTAGTGTCACAAGAATGGTTCAAATATAGACAGTAAGGAGAGTCAGTCTTCTTGTACTTATGTCGGCATTGTGCCTTTTTTATTTAATTCCGATGCAATTTCTGTGTATCATCGTCAACATAAAGGACAGAGGGATACAGTAAACCTGAAGTGAAGCATCAGAATCTTTAACTAGTGTCACAGAAATGGTTCAAAACATAGACAGTAGGAAGAGTCAGACTACTTGTACTTAAGTCGGCATTGTGCCTTTTGTATTTAATTCCGATGCAATTTCTGTGTTTCATCGTCAATAAGAAAGTCTGATGGATACAGTAAACCTTAAGTGAAGCATCGGAATCTATAACTAGTGTCACAGAAATGGTTCAAAACATAGTCAGTAAGAAAAGTCAGTCTTTTTGTACTTATGTCGGCATTGTGCATTTTCTATTTAATTCCGATGCAATTTCTGTGTTTCATCGTCAATAAGAAGGTCAGAGGGATACAGTAAACCTGAAGTGAAGCATCGGAATGTATAACTAGTGTCACAGGAATCGTTCAAAATATAGACAGTAGGAAGAGTCAGTCTTCTTCTACTTGATTCGGCATTGTGCCTTTTGTATGTAGTTCCGACGCAATTTCTGTGTCTCATCGTCAATAAGAAGGTCCAAGGGATGCAGTACACCTGAAACGAAGCATCGGAATCTATAACTAGTCTAACAGGAATGGCTCAAAACATAGACAGTAAGAAGAGTCAGTCTTCTTGTACTTAAGTCGGCATTGTGACTTTTCTATTTATTTCCGATCCAATTTCTGAGTTTTATCGTCAATAAGAAGGTCCAAGGGATACAGTAAACCTGAAGTGAATCATCTGAATCTATAACTAGTGTCACAGGAATGGTCCAAACCATATACAGTAGGAGGAGTCAGTCTACATGTACTTAAGTCGGCATTGTGCCTTTTGTATTTAATTCCAATGTAATTTCTGTGTTTCATCGTCAATAAGAAGGTCAGAGGGATACAGTAAACCTTAAGTGAAGCATCACAATCTATAACTAGTGTCACAGGAATGGTTCAAAACATAGACAGTAAGAAGAGTCAGTCTACTTGTACTTAAGTCGGCATTGTGCCTTTTGCATTTAAGTCCGATGCAATTTCTGTGTTTCATCGTCAATAAGATGGACCAAGGGATACAGTACACCTGAAGTGAAGCATCGGAATCTATAACTAGTGTGACAGGAACGGGTTAAATCATAGACAGTAAGAAGAGTCAGTCTACTTGTACTTGAGTCAGCATTGTGCCTTTTGTATTTACTTCCGATGCAATTTCTGTGTTTCATCGTCAATAAGAAGGTCAGAGGGATACAGTAAACATATAGTGAAGCATCGGAATCTAAAACTGGTCTCACAGGACATGTTCACAACATAGTCAGTAAGAAGAGTCAGTCTTCTTGTACTTAAGTAGGCATTGTGCATTTTGTATTTAATTCCGATGCAATTTCTGTGTTTCATCGTCAATAATAAGTTCAGAGGGATACAGTAAACCTGAAGTGAGGCATCGGAATCTATAACTAGTGTCACAGGAGTGGTTCAAAACATAGTCATTAGGTAGAGTCAGTCTTCTTGTACTTTAGTCGGCATTGTGCCTTTTCTATTTAATTCCGATGCAATTTCTGTATTTCGTCGTCAATAAGAAGGTTCAAGGGATACAGTAAATCTAAAGTGAAGCATCGGAACCTATAACTAGTGTCACAAGAATGGTTCAAAACATAGACAGTAAGAAAAGTCAGTCTTCTTGTACTTAAGTCGGCATTGTGCCTTTTGTATTTAATTCCGATGCAATTTCTGTGTTTCATCGTCGATAAGAAGGACCAAGGTGTACAGTAAACCTGATGTGAAGCATCGGAATCTATAACTAGTGTCATAGGAATAGTTCAAACATAGACAGTAGGAAGAGTCAGTCTTTTTGTACTTAAGTCGGCATTGTGCCTTTGGATTTAATTCCGATGAAATTTCTTTGTTTAATCATCAATAAGAAGATCCAAGGGATACAGTAAACCTGAAGTGAAGCATCGGAATCTATAACTAGTTTCACAGGAATGGTTCAAAACATAGACTGTAAGAAGAGTCAGTCTTCTTGTACTTAAGTCGGCATTGTGCCTTTTGTACTTAATTCCGATGCAACTTCTGTGTTTCATCGTCAATAAGAAGGTCTGAAGGATACAGTAAACCTGAAGTGAAGAGTCGGAATCTATAACTAGTGTCACAGGAATGGTTAAACACATAGACAGTAAGATGAGTCAGTCTTCTTGTACTTAAGTCGGCATAGTGCCTTTTCTATTTAATTCCGATGCAATTTCTGTGTTTCATCGTCAATAAGAAGGTCCAAGGGATACAGTAAACCTGAAGTGAAGGATCGTAATCTATAACTAAATTCACAAGAATGGTTCAATTCATAGACAGTAGGAAGAGTCAGTTGTCTTGTAGTTATGTCGGCATTGTGCCTTTTTTATTTAATTCCGATGCAATTTCTGTGTATCATCGTCAACATAAAGGACAGAGGGATACAGTAAACCTGAAGTGAAGCATCAGAATCTATAACTAGTGTCACAGAAATAGTTCAAAACATAGACAGTAGGAAGAGTCAGACTACTTGTACTTAAGTCGTCATTGTGCCTTTTGTATTTAATTGCGATGCAATTTCTGTGTTTCATCGTCAATAAGAAGGTCCAAGGAATACAGTACACCTGAGATGAAGCATCGGAATCTATAACTAGTGTCACAGGAATGGTTCAAAACATAGCGAGTAAGAAGAGTCAGTCTTCATGTACTTAAGTCGGCATTGTGCCTTTTGTATTTAATTCCGGTGCCATTTCTGTGTTTCATCGTCAATAATAAGGTCAGAGGGATACAGTAAACCTGAAGTGAAGCATCGGAATGTCTAACTAGTGTCACAGGAATGATTCAAAACATAGACAGTGGGAAGAATCAGTCTTCATGTACTTAAGTCGGCATTGTGCCTTTTCTATTTAATTCCGATGCAACTTCTGTGTCTCATCGTCAATAAGAAGGTCAGATGGATACAGTAAACCTGAAGTGAAGCATCGGAATCTATAACTAGTGTCACAGGAATGGTTCAACCCATAGACAGTAAGAAGAGTCAGTCTTCTTGTACTTAAGTCGGCATTCTGCTTTTTTTATTTAATTCCGATGCAATTTCTGTGTTTCATCGTCAATAAGAAGGTCCAAGGGATACAGTAAACATATAGTGAAGCATCGGAATGTAAAACTGGTCTCACAGGACATGTTCACAACATAGTCAGTAAGAAGAGTCAGTCTTCTTGTACTTAAGTAGGCATTGTGCCTTTTGTATTTAATTCCGATGCAATTTCTGTGTTTCATCGTCCATAAGAAGGTCAGAGGGTTACAGTAAACCTGAAGTGAAGCATCGGAATCTATAACTAGTGTCACAGGAATGGTTCAAAACATAGACATTAGGTAGAGTCAGTCTTTTTGTACTTTAGTCGGCATTGTGCCTTTTGTACTTAATTCCGATGCAATTTCTGTGTTTCATCGTCAATAAGAAGGTCAGAAGGATACAGTAAACCTGAAGTGAAGCAACGGAATCTATAACTAGTGTCACAGGAATGGTTCAAAGCACAGACAGTAAGATGAGTCAGTCTTCTTGTACATCAGTCGGCATTGTGCTTTTTCTATTTAATTTCGATTCAATTACTGTGATTAATCGTCAATAACAAGGTCCAAGGGATACAGTAAACCTGAAGTGAAGCATCGGAATCTATAACTAGTGTCACAGGAATGGTTCAACACATAGACAGTAAGAAGAGTCAGTCTTCTTGAACTTAAGTCGGCATTGTGCCTTTTCTATTTAATTCCGATGTAATTTCTATTTTTCATCGTCAATAAGAAGGTCAGAGGGATACAGTAAACCTGAAGTGAAGCATCGGAATGTATAACTAGTGTCACAGGAATCGTTCAAAATATAGACAGTAGGAAGAGTCAGTCTTCTTCTACTTGATTCGGCATTGTGCCTTTTGTATGTAGTTCCGACGCAATTTCTGTGTCTCATCGTCAATAAGAAGGTCCAAGGGATGCAGTACACCTGAAACGAAGCATCGGAATCTATAACTAGTCAAACAGGAATGGCTCAAAACATAGACAGTAAGAAGAGTCAGTCTTCTTGTACTTAAGTCGGCATTGTGACTTTTCTATTTATTTCCGATCCAATTTCTGAGTTTTATCGTCAATAAGAAGGTCCAAGGGATACAGTAAACCTGAAGTGAATCATCTGAATCTATAACTAGTGTCACAGGAATGGTCCAAACCATATACAGTAGGAGGAGTCAGTCTACATGTACTTAAGTCGGCATTGTGCCTTTTGTATTTAATTCCAATGTAATTTCTGTGTTTCATCGTCAATAAGAAGGTCAGAGGGATACAGTAAACCTTAAGTGAAGCATCACAATCTATAACTAGTGTCACAGGAATGGTTCAAAACATAGACAGTAAGAAGAGTCAGTCTACTTGTACTTAAGTCGGCATTGTGCCTTTTGCATTTAAGTCCGATGCAATTTCTGTGTTTCATCGTCAATAAGATGGACCAAGGGATACAGTACACCTGAAGTGAAGCATCGGAATCTATAACTAGTGTGACAGGAACGGGTTAAATCATAGACAGTAAGAAGAGTCAGTCTACTTGTACTTGAGTCAGCATTGTGCCTTTTGTATTTACTTCCGATGCAATTTCTGTGTTTCATCGTCAATAAGAAGGTCAGAGGGATACAGTAAACATATAGTGAAGCATCGGAATCTAAAACTGGTCTCACAGGACATGTTCACAACATAGTCAGTAAGAAGAGTCAGTCTTCTTGTACTTAAGTAGGCATTGTGCATTTTGTATTTAATTCCGATGCAATTTCTGTGTTTCATCGTCAATAATAAGTTCAGAGGGATACAGTAAACCTGAAGTGAGGCATCGGAATCTATAACTAGTGTCACAGGAGTGGTTCAAAACATAGTCATTAGGTAGAGTCAGTCTTCTTGTACTTTAGTCGGCATTGTGCCTTTTCTATTTAATTCCGATGCAATTTCTGTATTTCGTCGTCAATAAGAAGGTTCAAGGGATACAGTAAATCTAAAGTGAAGCATCGGAACCTATAACTAGTGTCACAAGAATGGTTCAAAACATAGACAGTAAGAAAAGTCAGTCTTCTTGTACTTAAGTCGGCATTGTGCCTTTTGTATTTAATTCCGATGCAATTTCTGTGTTTCATCGTCGATAAGAAGGACCAAGGTGTACAGTAAACCTGATGTGAAGCATCGGAATCTATAACTAGTGTCATAGGAATAGTTCAAACATAGACAGTAGGAAGAGTCAGTCTTTTTGTACTTAAGTCGGCATTGTGCCTTTGGATTTAATTCCGATGAAATTTCTTTGTTTAATCATCAATAAGAAGATCCAAGGGATACAGTAAACCTGAAGTGAAGCATCGGAATCTATAACTAGTTTCACAGGAATGGTTCAAAACATAGACTGTAAGAAGAGTCAGTCTTCTTGTACTTAAGTCGGCATAGTGCCTTTTGTACTTAATTCCGATGCAACTTCTGTGTTTCATCGTCAATAAGAAGGTCTGAAGGATACAGTAAACCTGAAGTGAAGAGTCGGAATCTATAACTAGTGTCACAGGAATGGTTAAACACATAGACAGTAAGATGAGTCAGTCTTCTTGTACTTAAGTCGGCATAGTGCCTTTTCTATTTAATTCCGATGCAATTTCTGTGTTTCATCGTCAATAAGAAGGTCCAAGGGATACAGTAAACCTGAAGTGAAGGATCGTAATCTATAACTAAATTCACAAGAATGGTTCAATTCATAGACAGTAGGAAGAGTCAGTTGTCTTGTAGTTATGTCGGCATTGTGCCTTTTTTATTTAATTCCGATGCAATTTCTGTGTATCATCGTCAACATAAAGGACAGAGGGATACAGTAAACCTGAAGTGAAGCATCAGAATCTATAACTAGTGTCACAGAAATAGTTCAAAACATAGACAGTAGGAAGAGTCAGACTACTTGTACTTAAGTCGTCATTGTGCCTTTTGTATTTAATTGCGATGCAATTTCTGTGTTTCATCGTCAATAAGAAGGTCCAAGGAATACAGTACACCTGAGATGAAGCATCGGAATCTATAACTAGTGTCACAGGAATGGTTCAAAACATAGCGAGTAAGAAGAGTCAGTCTTCATGTACTTAAGTCGGCATTGTGCCTTTTGTATTTAATTCCGGTGCCATTTCTGTGTTTCATCGTCAATAATAAGGTCAGAGGGATACAGTAAACCTGAAGTGAAGCATCGGAATGTCTAACTAGTGTCACAGGAATGATTCAAAACATAGACAGTGGGAAGAATCAGTCTTCATGTACTTAAGTCGGCATTGTGCCTTTTCTATTTAATTCCGATGCAACTTCTGTGTCTCATCGTCAATAAGAAGGTCAGATGGATACAGTAAACCTGAAGTGAAGCATCGGAATCTATAACTAGTGTCACAGGAATGGTTCAACCCATAGACAGTAAGAAGAGTCAGTCTTCTTGTACTTAAGTCGGCATTCTGCTTTTTTTATTTAATTCCGATGCAATTTCTGTGTTTCATCGTCAATAAGAAGGTCCAAGGGATACAGTAAACATATAGTGAAGCATCGGAATGTAAAACTGGTCTCACAGGACATGTTCACAACATAGTCAGTAAGAAGAGTCAGTCTTCTTGTACTTAAGTAGGCATTGTGCCTTTTGTATTTAATTCCGATGCAATTTCTGTGTTTCATCGTCCATAAGAAGGTCAGAGGGTTACAGTAAACCTGAAGTGAAGCATCGGAATCTATAACTAGTGTCACAGGAATGGTTCAAAACATAGACATTAGGTAGAGTCAGTCTTTTTGTACTTTAGTCGGCATTGTGCCTTTTGTACTTAATTCCGATGCAATTTCTGTGTTTCATCGTCAATAAGAAGGTCAGAAGGATACAGTAAACCTGAAGTGAAGCAACGGAATCTATAACTAGTGTCACAGGAATGGTTCAAAGCACAGACAGTAAGATGAGTCAGTCTTCTTGTACATCAGTCGGCATTGTGCTTTTTCTATTTAATTTCGATTCAATTACTGTGATTAATCGTCAATAACAAGGTCCAAGGGATACAGTAAACCTGAAGTGAAGCATCGGAATCTATAACTAGTGTCACAGGAATGGTTCAACACATAGACAGTAAGAAGAGTCAGTCTTCTTGAACTTAAGTCGGCATTGTGCCTTTTCTATTTAATTCCGATGTAATTTCTATTTTTCATCGTCAATAAGAAGGTCAGAGGGATACAGTGAACCTGAAGTGAAGCATCGGAATCTATAACTAGCGTCACAGGAATGGTTCAAAACATAGCCAATAAGAAGGGTCAGTCTTCTTGTATTTAAGTCGGCATTGTGCCGTTTCTATTTAATTCCGACGCAATTTCTGTGTTTCGTCGTCAATAAGAAGGTCCAAGGGATACAGTAAACCTGAAGTGAAGCATCGGAATCTATAACTAGTGTCACAGGAATGTTTCAAAACATAGACAGTAAAAAAAGTCAGTCCTCTTGTACTTAAGTCGGCATTGTACTTTTTGTATCTAATTCCGTTGCAATTTCTGAGTTTCATCGTCAATTAGAAGGTGAGAGGGATACTGTAATCCTGAAGTTAAGCATCGGAATCTATAACTAGCGTCACAGGAGTGGTTTATATCATAGACAGTAACAACAGTCAGTCTTCTTGTACTTAAGTCAGCATTGTGCCTTTTCTATTTAATTCCGATGCAATTTCTGTGTTTCATCGTCAATAAGAAGTTCAGACGGATACAGTAAACCCGATGTGAGGCATCGGAATCTATAACTAGTGTTACAGGAATGATTCAAAACGTAGACAGTAGGATGAGTCAGTCTTTTTGTACTTATGTCGGCATTGTCCCTTTTCTATTTAATTCCGATGCAATTTCTGTGTTTCATCATCAGTAAGAAGGTCAGAGGGATACAGTAAACCAGAAGTGAAGCATCCGAATGTATAACTAGTGTCACTGGAATCGTTCAAAACATAGACAGTAGGAAGAGTCAGTCTTCTTCTACTTGATTCATCATTGTACCTTTTGTACTTATTTCCGCTGCAATTTCTGTGTTTCATCGTCAATAAGAAGGTCAGAGGGATACAGTAAACCTGAAGTGAAGCATCGTAATCTATAACTAGTGTTACAAGAATGGTTCAATTCATAGACAGTAGGAAGAGTCAGTTGTCTTGTACTTATGTCGGCATTGTGCCTTTTTTATTTAATTCCGATGCAATTTCTGTGTATCATCGTCAACATAAAGGACAGAGGGATACAGTAAACCTGAAGTGAAGCATCAGAATCTATAACTAGTGTCACAGAAATGGTTCAAAACATAGACAGTAGGAAGAGTCAGACTACTTGTACTTAAGTCGGCATTGTGCCTTTTGTATTTAATTCCGATGCAATTTCTGTGTTTCATCGTCAATAAGAAAGTCAGATGGATACAGTAAACCTTAAGTGAAGCATCGGAATCTATAACTAGTGTCACAGAAATGGTTCAAAACATAGTCAGTAAGAATAGTCAGTCTTTTTGTACTTATGTCGGCATTGTGCTTTTTCTATTTAATTCCGATGCAATTTCTGTGTTTCATCGTCAATAAGAAGGTCAGAGGGATACAGTAAACCTGAAGTGAAGCATCGGACTGTATAACTAGTGTCACAGGAATCGTTCAACATATAGACAGTAGGAAGAGTCAGTCTTCTTCTACTTGATTCGGCATTGTGCCTTTTGTATGTAGTTCCGACGCAATTTCTGTGTCTCATCGTCAATAAGAAGGTCCAAGGGATGCAGTACACCTGAAACGAAGCATCGGAATCTATAACTAGTCTAACAGGAATGGCTCAAAACATAGACAGTAAGAAGAGTCAGTCTTCTTGTACTTAAGTCGGCATTGTGACTTTTCTATTTATTTCCGATGCAATTTCTGTGTTTTACCGTCAATTAGAAGGTCCAAGGGATACAGTAAACCTGAAGTGAATCATCTGAATCTATAACTAGTGTCACAGGAATGGTCCAAACCATATACAGTAGGAGGAGTCAGTCTACATGTACTTAAGTCGGCATTGTGCCTTTTGTATTTAATTCCAATGTAATTTCTGTGTTTCATCGTCAATAAGAAGGTCAGAGGGATACAGTTAAACGGAAGAGAAGTATCACAATCTATAACTAGTGTCACAGGAATGGTTCAAAACATAGACAGTAAGAAGAGTCAGTCTACTTGTACTTAAGTCGGCATTGTGCCTTTTGCATTTAAGTCCGATGCAATTTCTGTGTTTCATCGTCAATAAGATGGACCAAGGGATACAGTACACCTGAAGTGAAGCATCGGAATCTATAACTAGTGTGACAGGAACGGGTTAAATCATAGACAGTAAGAAGAGTCAATCTACTTGTACTTAAGTCAGCATTGTGCCTTTTGTATTTACTTCCGATGCAATTTCTGTGTTTCATCGTCAATAAGAAGGTCAGAGGGAAACAGTAAACATATAGTGAAGCATCGGAATCTAAAACTGGTCTCACAGGACATGTTCACAACACAGTCAGTAAGAAGAGTCAGTCTTCTTGTACTTAAGTAGGCATTGTGCATTTTGTATTTAATTCCGATGCAATTTCTGTGTTTCATCGTCAATAAGAAGTTCAGAGGGATACATTAAACCTGAAGTGAGGCATCGGAATCTATAACTAGTGTCACAGGAATGGTTCAAAACATAGTCATTAGGTAGAGTCAGTCTTCTTGTACTTTAGTCGGCATTGTGCCTTTTCTTTTTAATTCCGATGCAATTTCTGTATTTCGTCGTCAATAAGAAGGTTCAAGGGATACAGTAAATCTAAAGTGAAGCATCGGAATCTATAACTAGTGTCACAAGAATGGTTCAAAACATAGACAGTAAGAAAAGTCAGTCTTCTTGTACTTAAGTCGGCATTGTGCCTTTTGTATTTAATTCCGATGCAATTTCTGTGTTTCATCGTCGATAAGAAGGACCAAGGTATACAGTAAACCTGATGTGAAACATCGGAATCTATAACTAGTGTCACAGGAATAGTTCAAACATAGACAGTAGGAAGAGTCAGTCTTTTTGTACTTAAGTCGGCATTGTGCCTTTGGATTTAATTCCAATGAAATTTCTTTGTTTAATCATCAATAAGAAGATCCAAGGGATACAGTAAACCTGAAGTGAAGCATCGGAATCTATAACTAGTTTCACAGGAATGGTTCAAAACATAGACTGTAAGAAGAGTCAGTCTTCTTGTACTTAAGTCGGCATTGTGCCTTTTGTACTTAATTCCGATGCAACTTCTGTGTTTCATCGTCAATAAGAAGGTCTGAAGGATACAGTAAACCTGAAGTGAAGAGTCGGAATCTATAACTAGTGTCACAGGAATGTGTAAACACATAGACAGTAAGATGAGTCAGTCTTCTTGTACTTAAGTCGGCATTGTGCCTTTTCTATTTAATTCCGATGCAATTTCTGTTTTTCATCGTCAATAAGAAGGTCAGAGGGATACAGTAAACCTGAAGTGAAGGATCGTAATCTATAACTAGTGTCACAAGAATGGTTCAATTCATAGACAGTAGGAAGAGTCAGTTGTCTTGTAGTTATGTCGGCATTGTGCCTTTTTTATTTAATTCCGATGCAATTTCTGTGTATCATCGTCAACATAAAGGACAGAGGGATACAGTAAACCTGAAGTGAAGCATCAGAATCTATAACTAGTGTCACAGAAATAGTTCAAAACATAGACAGTAGGAAGAGTCAGACTACTTGTACTTAAGTCGGCATTGTGCCTTTTGTATTTAATTGCGATGCAATTTCTGTGTTTCATCGTCAATAAGAAGGTCCAAGGAATACAGTACACCTGAGATGAAGCATCGGAATCTATAAGTAGTGTCACAGGAATGGTTCAAAACATAGCGAGTAAGAAGAGTCAAACTTCATGTACATAAGTCGGCATTGTGCCTTTTGTATTTAATTCCGTTGCCATTTCTGTGTTTCATCGTCAATAATAAGTTCAGAGGGATACAGTAAACCTGAAGTGAAGCATCGGAATGTCTAACTAGTGTCACAGGAATGATTCAAAACATAGACAGTGGGAAGAATCAGTCTTCATGTACTTAAGTCGGCATTGTGCCTTTTCTATTTAATTCCGATGCAATTTCTGTGTCTCATCGTCAATAAGAAGGTCAGATGGATACAGTAAACCTGAAGTGAAGCATCGGAATCTATAACTAGTGTCACAGGAATGGTTCATCCCATAGACAGTAAGAAGAGTCAGTCTTCTTGTACTTAAGTCGGCATTCTGCTTTTTTTATTTAATTCCGATGCAATTTCTGTGTTTCATCGTCAATAAGAAGGTCCAAGGGATACAGTAAACATATAGTGAAGCATCGGAATGTAAAACTGGTCTCACAGGACATGTTCACAACATAGTCAGTAAGAAGAGTCAGTCTTCTTGTACTTAAGTAGGCATTGTGCCTTTTGTATTTAATTCCGATGCAATTTCTGTGTTTCATCGTCCATAAGAAGGTCAGAGGGTTACAGTAAACCTGAAGTGAAGCATCGGAATCTATAACTAGTGTCACAGGAATGGTTCAAACCATAGACATTAGGTAGAGTCAGTCTTTTTGTACTTTAGTCGGCATTGTGCCTTTTGTACTTAATTCCGATGCAATTTCTGTGTTTCATCGTCAGTAAGAAGGTCAGAAGGATACAGTAAACCTGAAGTGAAGCATCGGAATCTATAACTAGTGTCACAGGAATGGTTCAAAGCACAGACAGTAAGATGAGTCAGTCTTCTTGTACATAAGTCGGCATTGTGCTTTTTCTATTTAATTTCGATTCAATTACTGTGATTAATCGTCAATAACAAGGTCCAAGGGATACAGTAAACCTGAAGTGAAGCATCGGAATCTATAACTAGTGTCACAGGAATGGTTCATATCATAGACAGTAAGAAGAGTCAGTCTTCTTGTACTTAAGTTGGCATTGTGCTATTTCTATTTAATTCCGACGCAATTTCTGTGTTTCATCGTCAATAAGAAGGTGAGAGGGATACAGTAAACCTGATGTGAGGCATCGGAATCTGTAGCTAGTGTTACAGGAATGATTCAAAACGTAGACAGTAGGATGAGTCAGTCTTCTTGTATTTAAATCGGCATTGTGCCTTTTCTATTTATTTCCGATGCAATTTCTGTGTTTTATCGTCAATAAGAAGGTCCAAGGGATACAGTAAACCTGAAGTGAATCTATAACTAGTGTCACAGGAATGGTCCAAACCATATACAGTAGGAGGAGTCAGTCTACATGTACTTAAGTCAGCATTGTGCCTTTTGTATTTAATTCCAATGTAATTTCTGTGTTTCATCGTCAATAAGAAGGTCAGAGGGATACAGTTAAACGGAAGTGAAGCATCACAATCTATAACTAGTGTCACAGGAATGGTTCAAAACATAGACAGTAAGAAGAGTCAGTCTACTTGTACTTAAGTCGGCATTGTGCCTTTTGCATTTAAGTCCGATGCAATTTCTGTGTTTCATCGTCAATAAGATGGACCAAGGGATACAGTACACCTGAAGTGAAGCATCGGAATCTATAACTAGTGTGACAGGAACGGGTTAAATCATAGACAGTAAGAAGAGTCAGTCTACTTGTACTTAAGTCAGCATTGTGCCTTTTGTATTTACTTCCGATGCAATTTCTGTGTTTCACCGTCAATAAGAAGGTCAGAGGGATACAGTAAACGTATAGTGAAGCATAGGAATCTAAAACTGGTCTCACAGGACATGTTCACAACATAGTCAGTAAGATGAGTCAATCTTCTTGTACTTAAGTAGCCATTGTGCATTTTGTATTTAATTCCGATGCAATTTCTGTGTTTCATCGTCAATAAGAAGTTCAGAGGGATACAGTAAACCTGAAGTGAGGCATCGGAATCTATAACTAGTGTCACAGGAATGGTTCAAAACATAGTCATTAGGTAGAGTCAGTCTTCTTGTACTTTAGTCGGCATTGTGCCTTTTCTATTTAATTCCGATGCAATGTCTGTATTTCGTCGTCAATAAGAAGGTCCAAGGGATACAGTAAATCTGAAGTGAAGCATCGGAATCTATAACTAGTGTCACAAGAATGGTTCAAAACATAGACAGTAAGAAAAGTCAGTCTTCTTGTACTTAAGTCGGCATTGTGCCTTTTGTATTAAGTTCCGATGCAATTTCTGTGTTTCATCGTCGATAAGAAGGACCAAGGTATACAGTAAACCTGATGTGAAGCATCGGAATCTATAAATAGTGTCATAGGAATAGTTCAAACATAGACAGTAGGAAGAGTCAGTCTTTTTGTACTTAAGTCGGCATTGTGCCTTTTGTATTTAATTCCGATGAAATTTCTTTGTTTAATCATCAATAAGAAGATCCAAGGGATACAGTAAACCTGAAGTGAAGCAACGGAATCTATAACTAGTTTCACAGGAATGGTTCAAAACATAGACTGTAAGAAGAGTCAGTCTTCTTGTACTTAAGTCGGCATTGTGCCTTTTGTACTTAATTCCGATGCAACTTCTGTGTTTCATCGTCAATAAGAAGGTCTGAAGGATACAGTAAACCTGAAGTGAAGAGTCGGAATCTATAACTAGTGTCACAGGAATGGTTAATCACATAGACAGTAAGATGAGTCAGTCTTCTTGTACTTAAGTCGGCATTGTGCCTTTTCTATTTAATTCCGATGCAATTTCTGTGTTTCATCGTCAATAAGAAGGTCAGAGGGATACAGTAAACCTGAAGTGAAGGATCGTAATCTATAACTAGTGTCACAAGAATGGTTCAATTCATAGACAGTAGGAAGAGTCAGTTGTCTTGTAGTTATGTCGGCATTGTGCCTTTTTTATTTAATTCCGATGCAATTTCTGTGTATCATCGTCAACATAAAGGACAGAGGGATACAGTAAACCTGAATTGAAGCAATAGAATCTATAACTAGTGTCACAGAAATGGTTCAAAACATAGACAGTATGAAGAGTCAGACTACTTGTACTTAAGTCGGCATTGTGCCTTTTGTATTTAATTCCGATGCAATTCCTGTGTTTCATCGTCAATAAGAAGGTCCAAGGAATACAGTACACCTGAGATGAAGCATCGGAATCTATAACTAGTGTCACAGGAATGGTTCAAAACATAGCGAGTAAGAAGAGTCAGTCTTCATGTACTTAAGTCGGCATTGTGCCTTTTGTATTTAATTCCGTTGCCATTTCTGTGTTTCATCGTCAATAAGAAGGTCAGAGGGATACAGTAAACCTGAAGTGAAGCATCGGAATGTCTAACTAGTGTCACAGGAATGATTCAAAACATAGACAGTGGGAAGAATCAGTCTTCATGTACTTAAGTCGGCATTGTGCCTTTTCTATTTAATTCCGATGCAATTTCTGTGTCTCATCGTCAATAAGAAGGACAGATGGATACAGTAAACCTGAAGTGAAGCATCGGAATCTATAACTAGTGTCACAGGAATGGGTCAACACATAGACAGTAAGAAGAGTCAGTCTTCTTGTACTTAAGTCGCCATTGTGCTTTTTTTATTTAATTCCGATGCTATTTCTGTGTTTCATCGTCAATAAGAAGGTCCAAGGGATACAGTAAACATATAGTGAAGCATCGGAATGTAAAACTGGTCTCACAGGACATGTTCACAACATAGTCAGTAAGAAGAGTCAGTCTTCTTGTACTTAAGTAGGCATTGTGCCTTTTGTATTTAATTCCGATGCAATTTCTGTGTTTCATCGTCCATAAGAAGGTCAGAGGGTTACAGTAAGCCTGAAGTGAAGCATCGGAATCTATAACTAGTGTCACAGGAATGGTTCAAAACATAGACATTAGGTAGAGTCAGCCTTTTTGTACTTTAGTCGGCATTGTGCCTTTTGTACTTAATTCCGATGCAATTTCTGTGTTTCATCGTCCATAAGAAGGTCAGAAGGATTCAGTAAACCTGAAGTGAAGCATCGGAATCTATAACTAGTGTCACAGGAATGGTTCAAAGCACGGACAGTAAGATGAGTCAGTCTTCTTGTACATAAGTCGGCATTTTGCTTTTTCTATTTAATTTCGATTCAATTACTGTGATTAATCGTCAATAACAAGGTCCAAGGGATACAGTAAACCTGAAGTGAAGCATCGGAATCTATAACTAGTGTCACAGGAATGGTTCAACACATAGACAGTAAGAAGAGTCAGTCTTCTTGAACTTAAGTCGGCATTGTGCCTTTTCTATTTAATTCCGATGCAATTTCTGTTTTTCATCGTCAATAAGAAGGTCAGAGGGATACAGTGAACCTGAAGTGAAGCATCGGAATCTATAACTAGCGTCACAGGAATGGTTCAAAACATAGCCAATAGGAAGGGTCAGTCTTCTTGTATTTAAGTCGGCATTGTGCTGTTTCTATTTAATTCCGATGCAATTTCTGTGTTTCGTCGTCAATAAGAAGGTCCAAGGGATACAGTAAACCTGAAGTGAAGCATCGGAATCTATAACTAGTGTCACAGGAATGTTTCAAAACATAGACAGTAAGAAAATTCAGTCCTCTTGTACTTAAGTCGGCACTGTACTTTTTGTATCTAATTCCGATGCAATTTCTGAGTTTCATCGTCAATTAGAAGGTCAGAGGGATACTGTAATCCTGAAGTTACGAATCGGAATCTATAACTAGCGTCACAGGAGTGGTTCAAAACATAGTCAGTAAGAAGAGTCAGTCTTCTTGTACTTAAGTCGGCATTGTGCCTTTTCTATTTAATTCCGATGCAATTTTTGTGTTTCATCGTCAATAAGAACGGCCAAGGGGTACAGTAAACCTGAAGTGAAGGAACGGAATCTATAACTAGTGTCACAGGAATGGTTCATATCATAGACAGTAAGAAGAGTCAGTCTTCTTGTACTTAAGTTGGCATTGTGCCATTTCTATTTAATTCCGACGCAATTTCTGTGTTTCATCGTCAATAAGAAAGTGAGAGGGATACAGTAAACCTGAAGTGAAGCATCGGAATCTATAACTAGTGTCACAGGAATGGTTTCAAACATAGACAGTAGGAAGAGTCAGTCTTTTTGTACTTTAGTCGGCATTGTGCCTTTTGTATTTACTTCCGATGCAATTTCTGTGTTTCATCGTCAATAAGAAGGTCAGAGGGATACAGTAAACCTGATGTGAGGCATCGGAATCTGTAGCTTGTGTTGCAGGAATGATTCAAAACGTAGACAGTAGGATGAGTCAGTCTTCTTGTATTTAAGTCGGCATTGTGCCTTTTCTATTTAATTCCGATGCAATTTCTGAGTTTCATCGTCAATAAGAAGGTCAGATGGATACAGTAAACCTGAAGTTAAGCATCGGAATCTATAACTAGTGTCATAGGAGTGGTTCAAAACACAGACGGTAAGTTGAGTCAGTCTTCTTTTACATAAGCCGGCATTGTGACTTTTCTATGTAATTCCGATGCAATTTCTGTTTTTCATCGTCAATAAGAAGGTCAGAGGGATACAGTGAACCTGAAGTGTAGCATCGGAATCTATAACTAGCGTCACAGGAATGGTTTAAACATAGACAATAGGAAGGGTCAATCTTCTTGTATTTAAGTCGGCATTGTGCCTTTTCTATTTAATTCCGATGCAATTTCTGTGTTTCATCGTCAATAAGAAGGTCAGAGGGATACAGTAAACCTGATGTGAGGCATCGGAATCTATAACTAGTGTTACAGGAATGATTCAAAACGTAGACAGTAGGATGAGTCCGTCTTCTTGTATTTAAGTCGGCATTGTGCCTTTTCTATTTAATTCCGTTGCAATTTCTGTGTTTCATCGTCAATAAGAAGGTCAGATGGATACAGTAAACCTGAAGTGAAGCATCGGAATCTATAACTAGTGTCACAGAAATGGTTCAAAACATAGTCAGTAAGAAGAGTCAGTCATTTTGTACTTATATCGGCATTGTCCCTTTTCTTTTTAATTCCGATGCAATTTCTGTGTTTCATCGTCAATACGAAGGTCAGAGCGACACAGTAAACCAGAAGTGATGCATCGGAATGTATAACTAGTGTCACAGGAATCGTTCAAAACATAGAGTGTAGGAAGAGTCTGTCTTCTTCTACTTGATTCGGCATTGTGCCTTTTGTATTTATTTCCGATGCAATTTCTGTGTTTCATCGTCAATAAGAAGGTGAGAGGGATACAGTAAACCTGAAGTGAAGCATCGGAATCTATAAGTGGTGTCACAGGAATGGTTCAAACATAGTCATTAAGAAGAGTCGGTCTTCTTCTACTTAAGTCTGCATTGTGCCTTTCGTATTTAATTCCGATGCAAGTTCCGTGTTTCGTCGTCAATACGAAGGTCCAAGGGATACAGTAAACCTGAAGTGAAGCATCGGAATCTATAACAAGTGTCACAGGAATGGTTCAAAACATAGTCAGTAAGAAGAGTCAGTCTTCTTGTACATAGGTCGGCATTGTGCCTTTTATATTTAATTCCGATTCAATTTCTGTGTTTCGTCGTCAATAAGAAGGTCCTAGGGATACAGTAAACCTGAAGTGAAGCATCGGAATGTATAACTAGTGTCACAGGAATGATTCAAAACATAGACAGTAGGAAGAATCAGTCCTCATGTACTTAAGTCGGCATTGTGCTTTTTCTATTTAATTCCGATGCAATTTCTGTGTTTCACCGTCAATAAGAAGGTCAGATGTATACAGTAAACCTGAAGTGTAGCATCGGAATCTATAACTAGTGTCACAGGAATGGTTCAAACATAGACAGTAGGAAGAGTCAGTCTTCTTGTATTTAAGTCGGCA
Organism: Schistocerca americana; assembly: GCF_021461395.2. NCBI lineage: Eukaryota > Metazoa > Arthropoda > Insecta > Orthoptera > Acrididae > Schistocerca > Schistocerca americana. The sequence goes on along the minus strand of NC_060121.1, from coordinate 20,109,846 downwards.
TTGTGCCTTTTGTATTTAATTCCGAAGCCATTTCTGTGTTTCATCGTCAATAAGAAGGTCAGATGGATACAGTAAACCTGAAGTGTAGCATCGGAATCAATAACTAGTGTCACAGGAATGGTTCAAACATAGACAGTAGGAAGAGTCAGTCTTCTTGTATTTAAGTCGGCATTGTGCCTTTTGTATTTAATTCCGATGCAATTTCTGTGTTTCATCGTCAATAAGAAGGTCCAAGGAATACAATACACCTGAAGTGAGGCATCGGAATCTATAACTTGTGTCACAAGACGGGTTCAAAACATAGTCTGTAGGAAGAGTCAGTCTTCTTGTACTTAAGTCGGCATTGTGCCTTTTGTATTTAATTCCGATGCAATTTCTGTGTTCCATCGTCGATAAGAAGGACCAAGGTATACAGTAAACCTGAAGTAAAGCATCGGAATCTATAACTAGTGTCACAGGAATAGTTCAAACATAGACAGTACGAAGAGTCAGTCTTCTTGTACTTAAGTCGGCATTGTGCCTTTTGTATTTAATTCCAATGAAATTTCTATGTTTCATCGTCAATACGAAGATCCAAGGGATACAGTAAACCTGAAGTGAAGCATCGGAATCTATAACTAGTGTCACAGAATTGGTTCAAAACATAGTCAGTAAGAAGAGTCAGTCTTCTTGTACTTAAGTCGGCATTGTGACTTTTCTATATAATTCCGATGCCATTTCTGTGTTTCATCGTCAATAAGAAGATTAGAGGGATACAGTAAACCTGAAGTGAAGCATCGGAATGTATAACTATTGTCACAGGAATCGTTCAAAAAATAGACAGTAGGAAGAGTCAGTCTTCTTCTACTTGATTCGGCATTGTGCCTTTTGTATTTATTTCCTATGCAATTTCTGTGTTTCATCGTCAATAAGAAGCTCAGAGGGATACAGTAAACGTGTAGTGAAGCATGGGAATCTATAACTAGTGTCACAGGAATGGTTCAAAACATAGACAGTAAGAAGAGTCAGTCTTCTTGTACTTAAGTCGGCATTGTGGCTTTTCTATTTAATTCCGACGCAATCTCTGTGTTTCATCGTCAATAAGAAGGTCAGAGGGATACAGTAAACCTAACGTGAATCATGGGAATCTATAACTAGTGTCACAGGAATGGTTCAAAACATAGACAGTAGGAAGAGTCAGTCTTCTTGTACTTAAGTCGGCATTGTGCCTTTTGTATTTAATTCCGATGCAATTTCTGTGTTTCATCGTCAATAAGAAGGTCCAAGGAAAACAATAAACCTGAAGTGAGGCATCGGAATCTATAACTAGTGTCACAGGACGGGTTCAAAACATAGTCAGTACGGAGAGTCAGTCTTCTTGTACTTAAGTCGGCATTGTGCCTTTTCTATTTAATTCCGATGCAATTTCTGTGTTTCATCGTCAATAAGAAGGTCCAAGGGATGCAGTACACCTGAAGTGAAGCATCGGAATCCATAACTAGTGTCACAGGAATGGTTCAAAACATAGACAGTAAGAAGAGTCAGTCTTCTTGTACTTAAGTCGGCATTGTGCCATTTCTATTTAATTCCGACGCAATTTCTGTGTTTCATCGTCAATATGAAGGTCAGAGGGATACAGTAAACCTGAAGTGAATCATCGGAATCTATAACTAGTGTCACAGGAATGGTTCAAAACATTGTCAGTAAGAAGAGTCAGTCTTCTTGTACTTAATTCGGCATTGTGCCTTTTTATTTAATTCCGATGAAATTTCAGTGTTTTATCGCCAATAAGAAGGTCAGAGGGATACAGTAGACCTGAAGTCAAGCATCGGAATCTATAACTAGTGTCACAGAAATGGTTCAAAACATAGTCAGTAAGAAGAGTCAGTCTTCTTGTACTTAAGTCGGCATTGTGACTTTTCTATATAATTCCGATGCCATTTCTGTTTTTCATCGTCAATAAGAAGGTCAGAGGGATACAGTAAACCTGAAGTGAAGCATCGGAATGTATAACTAGTGTCACAGGAATCGTTCAAAGCATAGGCAGTAGGAAGAGTCAGTCTTCTTCTACTTGATTCGGCATTGTGCCTTTTGTATTTATTTCCGATGCAATTTCTGTGTTTCATCGTCAATAAGAAGCTTAGAGGGATACAGTAAACTTGAAGTGAAGCATCGGATTCTGTAACTAGTGTCACAGGAATGGTTCAAAACATAGACAGTAAGAAGAGTCAGTCTTCTTGTACTTAAGTCGGCATTGTGCCTTTTCTATTTAATTCCGACGCAATCTCTGTGTTTCATCGTCAATAAGAAGGTCAGAGGGATACAGTAAACCTAAAGTGAAGCATCGGACTCTATAAGTGGTGTTACAGGAATGGTTCAAAATATAGACAGTAGGAAGAGTCAGTCTTCTTGTTCTTAAGTCGGCATTGTGACTTTTCTATTTAATTCCGATGCCATTTCTGTGTTTCATCATCAATACGAAGGTCCGAGGGATACAGTAAAACCTGAAGTGAAGCATCGGAATGTATAACTAGTGTCACAGGAATCGTTCAAAGCATAGACAGTAGGAAGAGTCAGTCTTCTTCTACTTGATTCGATATTGTGCCTTTTGTATCTATTTCCGATGCAATTCCTGCGTTTCATCGTCAAAAAGAAGGTCAGAGAGATACAGTAAACCTGAAGTGAAGCATCGGAATGTATAACTAGTGTCACAGGAATGATTCAAAACATAGACAGTTGGAAGAATCAGTCTTCAAGTACTTAAGTCGGCATTGTGCCTTTTCTATTTAATTCCGATGTAATTTCTGTGTTTCATCGTCAATATGAAGGTCAGAGGGATACAGTAAACCTGAGGTGAAGCATCGGAATCTATAACTAGTGTCACAGGAATGGTTCAAAGCATAGGCAGTAGGAAGAGTCAGTCTTTTTGTACTTAAGTAGTCATTGTGTCTTTTGTATTTAATTCCGATGCAATTTCTGCGATTCATCGTCAATAAGAAGGTCAGAGGGATACAGTAAACCTGAAGTGAAGAATCGGAATGTATAACTAGTGTCACAGGAATGGTTCTAAACATAGTCAGTAAGAAGAGTCACTCTTCTTGTACTTAAGTCGGCATTGTGCCTTTTCTATTTAATTCCGAAGGAATTTCTGTGTTTCATCGTCAATAAGAAGGTCAGAGGGAAACAGTAAACCTGAAGTGAATCATCGGAATCTATAACTAGTGTCACAGGAATGGTTCAAAACATTGTCAGTAAGAAGAGTCAGTCTTCTTGTACTTAATTCGGCATGTGCCTTTTTATTTAATTCCGATGAAATTTCTGTGTTTTATCGCCAATAAGAAGGTCAGAGGGATACAGTATACCTGAAGTCAAGCATCGGAATCTATTACTAGTGTCACAGAATTGGTTCAAAACATAGTCAGTAAGAAGAGTCAGTCTTCTTGTACTTAAGTCGGCATTGTGACTTTTCTATATAATTCCGATGCCATTTCTGTGTTTCATCGTCAATAAGAAGATTAGAGGGATACAGTAAACCTGAAGTGAAGCATCGGAATGTATAACTATTGTCACAGGAATCGTTCAAAGAATAGACAGTAGGAAGAGTCAGTCTTCTTCTACTTGATTCGGCATTGTGCCTTTTGTATTTATTTCCTATGCAATTTCTGTGTTTCATCGTCAATAAGAAGCTCAGAGGGATACAGTAAACGTGTAGTGAAGCATCGGAATCTATAACTAGTGTCACAGGAATGGTTCAAAACATAGACAGTAAGAAGGGTCAGTCTTCTTGTACTTAAGTCGGCATTGTGCCTTTTCTATTTAATTCCGACGCAATCTCTGTGTTTCATCGTCAATAAGAAGGTCAGAGGGATACAGTAAACCTAACGTGAATCATGGGAATCTATAACTAGTGTCACAGGAATGGTTCAAAACATAGACAGTAGGAAGACTCAGTCTACATGTACTTAAGTCGACATTGTGCATTTTGTAATTAATTCCGATGAAATTTCTGTGTTTTATCGTCAATAAGAAGGTCCAAGGAATACAGTAAACCTGAAGTGAGGCATCGGAATCTATAGTTAGTGTCACAGGAATGGTTCAAAACATAGTCAGTAAGAAGAGTCAATCTTCTTGTACTTAAGTCGGCATTGTGACTTTTCTATTTAATTCCGATTCAATTTCTGTGTTTCGTCGTCAATAAGTAGGTCCAAGGGATACAGTCAACCTGAAGCATCGGAATCTATAACTAGTGTCACAGAAATGGTTCAAGACATTGAAGCCAGAACAGTCAGTCTTCTTGTACTTAAATCGGCGTTGTGCCTTTTCTATTTAATTCCGATGCAATTTCTGTGTTTCATCGTCAATAACAAGGTCAGATGGATACAGTAAACCTGAGGCGAAGCATCGGAACCTATAACTAGTGTCACAGGAATGGTTCAAATGATAGACAGTAGGAAGAGTCAGTCTTCTTGTACTTAAGTCGGCATTGTGCCTTTTGTATTTAATTCCGATGCAATTTCTGCGTTTCATCGTCAATAAGAAGGTCAGAGGGATACAGTAAACCTGAAGTGTATCATCGGAATCTATAACTAGTGTCACAGGAATGGTTCAAAACATTGTCAGTAAGAAGAGTCAGTCTTCATTTACTTAATTCGCCATTGTGCCTTTTTATTTAATTCCGATGAAATTTCTGTGTTTTATCGTCTATAAGTAGGTCAGAGGGATACAGTAAACCTGAAGTCAAGCATCGGAATCTATAACTAGTGTCACAGAAATGGTTCAAAACATAGACAGTAAGAAGAGTCAGTCTTCTTGTACTTAGGTCGGCATTGTGCCTTTTCTATTTAATTCCGATTCAATTTCTGTGTTTCGTCGTCAATAAGAAGGTCCAAGGGATACAGTCAACCTGAAGCATCGGAATCTATAACTAGTGTCACAGAAATGGTTCAAGACATTGAAGCCAGAACAGTCAGTCTTCTTGTACTTAAATCGGCGTTGTGCCTTTTCTATTTAATTCCGATGCAATTTCTGTGTTTCATCGTCAATAAGATGGTCAGAGGGATACAGTAAACCTGAAGTGAAGCATCGGATTGTATAACTAGTGTCACAGGAATGGTTCAAACATAGACAGTAGGAAGAGTCAGTCTTCTTGTACTTGAGTCGGCATTGTGCCTTTTGTATTTATTTCCGATGCAATTTCTGTGTTTCATCATCAATAAGAAGTTCAGAGGGATACAGTAAACCTGATGTGAAGCATCGGAATCTATAACTAGTCTCACAGGATGGTAAAAAACATAGACAGTTAGAAGAGTCAGTCTTCTTGTACTTAGGTCGGCATTGTGCCTTTTCTATTTAATTCCGATTCAATTTCTGTGTTTCGTCGTCAATAAGAAGGTCCAAGGGAGACAGTAAACCTGAAGCATCGGAATCTATAACTAGTGTCACAGAAATGGTTCAAGACATAGAAGCCAGAAGAGTCAGTCTTCTTGTACTTAAATCGGCGTTGTGCCTTTTCTATTTAATTCCGATGCAATTTCTGTGTTTCATCGTCAATAAGATGGTCAGAGGGATACAGTAAACCTGAAGTGAAGCATCGGATTGTATAACTAGTGTCACAGGAATGGTTCTAAACATAGACAGTAGGAAGAGTCAGTCTTCTTGTACTTGAGTCGGCATTGTGCCTTTTGTATTTAAATCCGATGCAATTTCTGTGTTTCATCGTCAATAAGAAGGTCCAAGGAAAACAATAAACCTGAAGTGAGGCATCGGAATCTATAACTAGTGTCACAGGACGGGTTCAAAACATAGTCAGTACGGAGAGTCAGTCTTCTTGTACTTAAGTCGGCATTGTGCCTTTTCTATTTAATTCCGATGCAATTTCTGTGTTTCATCGTCAATAAGAAGGTCCAAGGGATGCAGTACACCTGAAGTGAAGCATCGGAATCCATAACTAGTGTCACAGGAATGGTTCAAAACATAGACAGTAAGAAGAGTCAGTCTTCTTGTACTTAAGTCGGCATTGTGCCATTTCTATTTAATTCCGACGCAATTTCTGTGTTTCATCGTCAATATGAAGGTCAGAGGGATACAGTAAACCTGAAGTGAATCATCGGAATCTATAACTAGTGTCACAGGAATGGTTCAAAACATTGTCAGTAAGAAGAGTCAGTCTTCTTGTACTTAATTCGGCATTGTGCATTTTTATTTTATTCCGATGAAATTTCAGTGTTTTATCGCCAATAAGAAGGTCAGAGGGATACAGTAGACCTGAAGTCAAGCATCGGAATCTATAACTAGTGTCACAGAAATGGTTCAAAACATAGTCAGTAAGAAGAGTCAGTCTTCTTGTACTTAAGTCGGCATTGTGACTTTTCTATATAATTCCGATGCCATTTCTGTTTTTCATCGTCAATAAGAAGGTCAGAGGGATACAGTAAACCTGAAGTGAAGCATCGGAATGTATAACTAGTGTCACAGGAATCGTTCAAAGCATAGACAGTAGGAAGAGTCAGTCTTCTTCTACTTGATTCGGCATTGTGCCTTTTGTATTTATTTCCGATGCAATTTCTGTGTTTCATCGTCAATAAGAAGCTTAGAGGGATACAGTAAACTTGAAGTGAAGCATCGGATTCTGTAACTAGTGTCACAGGAGTGGTTCAAAACATAGACAGTAAGAAGAGTCAGTCTTCTTGTACTTAAGTCGGCATTGTGCCTTTTCTATTTAATTCCGACGCAATCTCTGTGTTTCATCGTCAATAAGAAGGTCAGAGGGATACAGTAAACCTAAAGTGAAGCATCGGACTCTATAAGTGGTGTCACAGGAATGGTTCAAAATATAGACAGTAGGAAGAGTCAGTCTTCTTGTTCTTAAGTCGGCATTGTGACTTTTCTATTTAATTCCGATGCCATTTCTGTGTTTCATCATCAATACGAAGGTCCGAGGGATACAGTAAAACCTGAAGTGAAGCATCGGAATGTATAACTAGTGTCACAGGAATCGTTCAAAGCATAGACAGTAGGAAGAGTCAGCCTTCTTCTACTTGATTCGGCATTGTGCCTTTTGTATCTATTTCCGATGCAATTCCTGCGTTTCATCGTCCAAAAGAAGGTCAGAGAGATACAGTAAACCTGAAGTGAAGCATCGGAATGTATAACTAGTGTCACAGGAATGATTCAAAACATAGACAGTTGGAAGAATCAGTCTTCAAGTACTTAAGTCGGCATTGTGCCTTTTCTATTTAATTCCGATGTAATTTCTGTGTTTCATCGTCAATATGAAGGTCAGAGGGATACAGTAAACCTGAGGTGAAGCATCGGAATCTATAACTAGTGTCACAGGAATGGTTCAAAGCATAGACAGTAGGAAGAGTCAGTCTTTTTGTACTTAAGTAGTCATTGTGCCTTTTGTATTTAATTCCGATGCAATTTCTGCGTTTCATCGTCAATAAGAAGGTCAGAGGGTACAGTAAACCTGTAGTGAATCATCGGAATCTATAACTAGTGTCACAGGAATCGTTCAAAACATTGTCAGTAAGAAGAGTCAGTCTTCTTTTACTTAATTCGGCATTGTGCCTTTTTATTTTATTCTGATGAAATTATTGTGTTATATCGTCTATACGTAGGTCAGAGGGATACAGTAAACCTGAAGTCAAGCATCGGAATCTATAACTAGTGTCACAGAAATGGTTCAAAACATAGACAGTAAGAAGAGTCAGTCTACATGTACATAAGTCTGCATTGTGCCTTTTGAATTTTATTCCGATGCAATTTTTGTGTTTCATCGTCAATAAGAAGGTCCAAGGGATACAGTAAACCTGAAGTGAAGAATCGGAATCTATAACTAGTGTCACAGGAATGGTTAAAAGCATAGTCAGTAAGAATGGTCAGTCTTTTTCTACTTGATTCGGCATTGTGCCTTTTGTATTTATGTCCGATGCAATTTCTGTGTTTCATCGTCAATAAGAAGCTCAGAGGGATACAGTAAACATGAAGTGAAGCAGCGGATTCTATAACTAGTGTCACAGGAATGGTTCAAAACATAGACAGTAAGAAGAGTCAGTCTTCTTGTACTTAAGTCGGCATTGTGCCTTTTGTATTTATTTCCGATGAAATTTCTGTGTTTCATCATCAATAAGATGGTCAGAGGGATACAGTAAACCTGAAGTGAAGCATCGGATTCTATAAGTAGTGTCACAGGAATGGTTCTAAACATAGACAGGAGGAAGAGTCATTCTTGTTGTACTTAAGTCGGCATTGTGCCTTTTCTATTTAATTCCGATGCAATTTCTGTGTTTCATCATCAATAAGAAGGTCAGAGGGATACAGCAAACCTAAAGTGAATCAACGGAATCTATAACTAGTGTCACAGGACTGGTTCAAAACATAGACAGTAGGAAGAGTCAGTCTACATGTACTTAAGTCTGCATTGTGCCTTTTGTATTTAATTCCGATGCAATTTTTGTGTTTCATTGTCAATTAGAAGGTCCAAGGGATGCAGTAAACCTGAAGTGAAGAATCGGAATCTATAACTAGTGTCACAGGAATGGTTAAAAGCATAGTCAGTAAGAAGAGTCAGTCTTCTTGTAATTAAGTCGGCATTGTGCCTTTTCTATTTACTTCCGATGCAATTTCTGTGTTTCATCGTCAATAAGAAAGTCAGAGGGATACATTAAACCTGAAGTGAAGCAACGGAATCTATAACTAGTGTCACTGGAAGGGTTCAAAACATAGACAGTAGGAGGAATCAGTCTTCTCGTACTTAAGTCGGCATTGTGCCTTTTGTATTTAATTCCGATGCAATTTCTGTGCTTCATCGTCAACAAGAAGGTCAGAGGGATACAGCAAACCTGAAGTGAAGCATCGGAATGTATAACTAGTGTCACAGGAATGATTCAAAACATAGACTGCAGGAAGAATCAGTTTTCATGTACTTAAGTCGGCATTGTGCTTTTTCTGTTTAATTCCGATGCAATATCTGTGTTTCATCGTCAACAAGAAGGTCAGATGGATACAGTAAACCTGACGTGAAGCATCGGAATCCATAACTAGTGTCACACGACTGGTTTAAAACATAGACAGTAGGAAGAGTCAGTCTTCTTGTTCTTAAGTCGACATTGTGCCTTTTGTATTTAATTCCGACGCAATTTCTGTGTTTTATCGTCAATAAGAAGGTCCAAGGAATACAGTAAACCTGAAGTGAGGCATCGGAATCTATAACTAGTGTCACAGGAATGGTTCAAAACGTAGTCAGTAAGAAGAGTCAATCTTCTTGTACTTAAGTCGGCATTGTGACTTTTCTATTTACTTCCGACGCAATTTCTGTATTTTATCGACAATACGAAGGTCCAAGGGATGCAGTACACCTGAAGTGCAGAATCGGAATCTATAACAAGTGTCATAGGAATGGTTCAAAACGTAGACAGTTAGAAGAGTCAGTCTTCTTGTACTTAAGTCGGCATTGTGTGTTTCGTATTTAATTCCGATGAAATTTCGGTGTTTCATCGTCAATAAGAAGGTCCAAGGGATACAATTAACCTCAAGTGAAGCATCGGAATCTATAACTAGTGTCAAAGGAATGGTTCAAAACATAGACAGTAGGAAGAGTCAGTCTCCTTCTACTTGACTCGGCATTGTGCCTTTTGTATTTATTTCCGATGCAATTTCGGTGTTTCATCATCAATAAGAAAGTCAGAGGGATACAGTAAACCTGAAGTGAATCATCGGAATCTATAACTAGTGTCACAGGAATGGTTCAAAAGATAGACAGTAGGAAGAGTCAGTCTACATGTACTTAAGTCGGCATTGTGCCTTTCGTATTTAATTCCGATGCAATTTTTGTGTTTCATCGTCAATAAGAAGGTCCAAGGAATACAGTAAACCTGAAGTGAGGCTTCGGAATCTATAACTAGTGTCACAGGAATGGTTCATAACATAGACAGTAAGAAGAGTCAGTCTTCTTGTACTTAAGTCGGCATTGTGCCTTTCCTATTTAATTCCGACGCAATCTCTGTGTTTCATCGTCAATAAGAAGGTCAGAGGGATACATTAAACCTGAAGTGAAGCATCGGAATCTATAAGTGGTGTCACAGGAATGGTTCAAACATAGTCAGTGAGAAGAGTCAGTCTTCTTGTACTTAAGTCGGCATTGTGTCTTTCGTATTTAATTCCGATGAAATTTCGGTGTTTCATCGTCAATAAGAAGGTCCAAGGAATACAGTAAACCTGAAGTGAGGCATCGGAATCTATAACTAGTGTCACAGGATCGGTTCAAAACATAGACAGTAGGAAGAGTCAGTCTTCTTGTACTTCAGTCGGCATTGTGCCTTTTCTATTTCATTCCGATGCAATTTCCGTGTTTCATCTTCAATAAGAATGTCAAAGGGATACAGTAAACCTGAAGTGAGACATCGGAATCTATAACTAGTGTCACAGGAATGGTTCAAAACATAGACAGTAGGAAGAGTCAGTCTACATGTACTTAAGTCGGCATTGTGCCTTTTGAATTTCTTTCCGATGCAATTTTTGTGTTTCATCGTCAATAAGAAGGTACAAGGGATACAGTAAACCTGAAGTGAAGAATCGGAATCTATAACTAGTGTCACAGGAATGGTTCAAAACATAGTCAGTAAGTAGAGTCAGTCCTCATGTACTTAAGTCGGCATTGTGCATTTTCTATTTACTTCCGATGCAATTTCTGTATTTCATCGTCAATAAGAAGGTCACAGGGAAACACTAAACCTGAAGTGTAGCATCGGAATCTATAACTAGTGTCACAGGAATGGTTCAAAACATAGACAGTAGAAAGAGTCAGTCTTCTTGTACTTAAGTCGGCATTGTGCCTTTTGTACTTAATTCCGATGCAATTTCTGTGTAACATCGTCAATAAGAAAGTCAGAGGGATGCAGTACACCTGAAGTGAAGCAACAGAATCTATAACTAGTGTCATAGGAATGGTTCAAAGCACAGACACTAAGAAGAGTCAGTCTATTTGTACTTAAGTCGGCATTGTGCCTTTTGTATTTAATTCCGATGCAATTTCTGTGCTTCATTGTCAATAAAAAGTTCCAAGGGATATAGTACACCTGAAGTGAAGCATCGGAATCTATAACCAGAGTCACAGGAATTGTTCAAAACATTGACAGTAGGAAGAGTCAGTCTTCTTGTACTTAAGTCGGCATTGTGCCTTTTCTATTTAATTCCGATGCAATTTCTGTGTTTCATCGTCAATAAGAAGGTCCAAGGAATACAGTAAACCTGAAGTGAGGCATCGGAATCTATAACTAGTGTCACAGGAATGGTTCAAAACATTGACAGTAAGCAGAGTCAGTCGTCTTGTACTTAAGTCTTCATTGTGCCTTTTCTATTTAATTCCGACGCAATCTCTGTGTTTCATCGTCATTAAGAAGGTCAGAGGGATACAGTAAACCTGAAGTGAAGCATCAGAATCTACAATTGGTTTCACAGGAAAAGTTTAAACATAGTCAGTAATAAGAGTCAGTCTTCTTGTACTTAAGTCGGCATTGTGCCTTTCGTATGTTATTCCGATGCAATTTCGGTGTTTCATCATCAATAAGAAGGTCCAAGGGATACAATAAACCTGAAGTGAAGCATCGGAATCTATGACTAGTGTCACAGGAATGGTTCAAAACATAGTCAGTAAGAAGAGTCAGTCTTCTTGTACTTAAGTCGGCATTGTGCCATTTCTATTTAATTCCGATGCAATTTCTGAAATCACGTCAATAAGAAGGTCAGAGGGATACAGTAAATCTGAAGTGAAGCATCAGAATGTATAACTAGTGTCAAAGGAATGGTTCAAACATAGAGAGTAGGAAGTGTCAGTCTCCTTGTACTTGAGTCGGCATTGTGCCTTTTGTATTTATTTCCGATGCAATTCCTGTGTTTCATCGTCAAAAAGAAGGTCAGAGGAATACAGTAAACCTGAAGTGAAGCATCGGAATGTATAACTAGTGTGAAAGGAATGGTTCAAAACATAGACAGTAGGAAGAGTCAGTCTCCTTGTACTTGAGTCGGCATTGTGCCTTTTGTATTTATTTCCGATGCAATTTCGGTGCTTCATCATCAATAAGAAGGTCAGAGGGATACAGTAAACCTGAAGTGAAGCATCGGAATCTATAACTAGTGTCACAGGAATGGTTCAAGACATAGACAGCAGGAAGAGTCATTCTTCTTGTACTTAAGTCGGCATTGTGCCTTATCTATTTAATTCCGATGCAATTTCTATGTTTCATCGTCTCTAAGAAAGTCAGAGGGATACTGTAAACCTGAAGTGAATCATTGGAATCTATAACTAGTGTCACAGGAATGGTTCAAACAAAGACAGTAGGAAGAGTCAGTCTACTAGTACTTAAGTCGGCATTGTGCCTTTTGAATTTAATTCCGATGCAATTTTTGTGTTTCATCGTCAATACGAGGGTCTTAGGGATACAGTAAACGTGAAGTGAAGAATCGGAATCTATAACTAGTGTCACAGGAATGGTTCAAAACATAGTCAGTAAGAAGAGTCAGTCCTCTTGTACTTAAGTCGGCATTGTGCCTTTTCTATTTACTTCCGATGCAATTTCAGTGTTTCATCGTCAATAAGAAGGTGACAGGGTTAATGTACACCTGAAGTGAAGAATCGGGATCTATAACTAGTGTCACAGGAATGGTTCAAATCATAGACAGTAAGAATTGTCAGTCTTCTTGTACTTAAGTTGGCATTGTGCCTTTTCTATTTAATTCCGAAGCAATTTATGTGTTTCATCGTCAATAAGAAAGTCCTAGGGATGCAGTACACCTGAAGTGAAGCATCGGAGTCTATAACTAGTGGCACAGGAATGGTTCAAAACATAGACAGTAGGAAGAGTCAGTCTTCTTGTACTTAAGTCGGCATTGTGCATTTTCTATTTAATTCCGTTGCAATTTCTGTGTTTCATCGTCAATAAGAAGGTCCAAGGGATACAGTAAACCTGAAGTGAGGCATCGGAATCTATAACTAGTGTCACAGGAATGGTTCAAAACATAGTCGGTAAGAAGAGTCGGTCTTCTTGTACTTAAGTTGGCATTGTGCCTTTTCAATGTAATTCCGAAGCAATTTATGTGTTTCATCGTCAATAAGACGGTCCTAGCGATGCAGTACACCTGAAGTGAAGCATCGGAATCTATAACTAGTGTCACAGGAATGGTTCAAAACATAGACAGTAAGAAGAGTCAGTCTTCTTGTACTTAAGTCGGCTATGTGCCTTTTCTATTAAATTCCGATGCTATTTCTGTGTTTCATGGTCAATAAGAAGGTCAGAGGGATACAGAAAACCTGAAGTGAAGCATCGGAATCTACAAGTGGTGTCACAGGAATGGTTCCAAACATAGTCAGTTTGAAGACTCAGTCTTCTTGTAGTTTAGTCGGCATTGTGCCTTTCGTATATGAATCCGATGCAATTTCGGTGTTTCATCGTCAATAAGAAGGTCCAAGGGATTCAGTAAACCTGAAGTGAAGCATCGGAATCTATTACTAGTGTCACAGGATCGGTTCAAAACATAGACAGTAAGAAGAGTCAGTCTTCTTGTACTTAAGTCGGCATTGTGCCTTTTCTATTTCATTCCGATGCAATTTCTGTGTTTCATCATCAATAAGAAGGTCAAAAGGATACAGTAAACCTGAAGTGAGACATCGGAGTCTATATCTAGTGTCACAGGAATGGTTCAAACATAGTCAGTAAGAAGAGTCAGTCTTCTTGTACTTAAGTCGGAATTGTGCCTTTTCTATTTAATTCTGATGCAATTTCTGTTTTTCATTGACAATAAGAAGGTCAGAAGAATACAGCAAACCTGAAGTGAAGCATCGGAATGTATAACTAGTGTCACAGGAATGATTCAAAACATAGACTGTTGGAAGAATCAGTCTTCATGTACTTAAGTAGGCATTGTGCCTTTTCTATTTAATTCCGATGCAATTTCTGTGTTTCATCGTCAACAAGAAGGTCAGAGGGATACAGTAAACCTGAAGTGAAGCATCGGAATCCATAACTAGTGTCACACGATTGGTTCAAAACATAGACAGTAGAAAGAGTCAGTCTTCTTGTTCTTAAGTCGGCATTGTGCATTTTGTATTTAATTCCGATGCAATTTCTGTGTTTTATCGTCAATGAAAAGGTCCAAGGAATACAGTAAACCTGAAGTGAGGCATCGGAATCTATAACTAGTGTCACAGGAATGGTTCAAAACATAGACAGTAGGAAGAGTCAGTCTACATGTACTTAAGTAGGCATTGTGCCTTTTGAATTTAATTCCGATGCAATTTTTGTGTTTCATCGTCAATAAGAAGGTCACAGGGATACAGTAAACCTGAAGTGAGGCATCGGAATCTATAACTAGTGTCACAGGAATGGTTCAAAACATAGTCGGTAAGAAGAGTCGGTCTTCTTGTACTTAAGTTGGCATTGTGCCTTTTCAATGTAATTCCGAAGCAATTTATGTGTTTCATCGTCAATAAGAAGGTATTAGCGATGCAGTACACCTGAAGTGAAGCATCGGAATCTATAACTAGTGTCACAGGAATGGTGCAAAACATAGACAGTAAGAAGAGCCAGTCTTCTTGTACTTAAGTCGGCTATGTGCCTTTTCTATTTAGTTCCGATGCAATTTCTGTGTTTCATCGACAATAAGAAGGTCAGAGGGATACAGTATACCTGAAGTGAAGCATCGGAATCTACAAGTGGTGTCACAGGAATGGTTCCAAACATAGTCAGTAAGAAGAGTCAGTCTTCTAGTAGTTAAGTCGGCATTGTGCCTTTCGTATATAATTCCGATGCAATTTCGGTGTTTCATCGTCACTAAGAAGGTCCAAGGGATTCAGTAAACCTGAAGTGAAGCATCGGAATCTATTACTAGTGTCACAGGATCGGTTCAAAACATAGACAGTAAGAAGAGTCAGTCTTCCTGTACTTAAGTCTGCATTGTGCCTTTTCTATTTCATTCCGATGCAATTTCTGTGTTTCATCATCAATAAGTAGGTCAAAGGGATACAGTAAACCTGAAGTGAGACATCGGGGTCTATATCTAGTGTCACAGGAATGGTTCAAACATAGTCAGTAAGAAGTGTCAGTCTTCTTGTACTTAAGTCGGCATTGTGCATTTTCTATTTAATTCTGATGCAATTTCTGTTTTTCATTGACAATAAGAAGGTCAGAGGAATACAGCAAACCTGAAGTGAAGCATCGGAATGTATAACTAGTGTCACAGGAATGATTCAAAACATAGACTGTTGGAAGAATCAGTCTTCATGTACTTAAGTCGACATTGTGCCTTTTCTATTTAATTCCGATGCAATTTCTGTGTTTCATCGTCAACAAGAAGGTCAGAGGGATACAGTAATCCTGAAGTGAAGCATCGGAATCCATAACTAGTGTCACACGATTGGTTCAAAACATAGACAGTAGGAAGAGTCAGTCTTCTTGTTCTTAAGTCGACATTGTGCATTTTGTATTTAATTCCGATGCAATTTCTGTGTTTTATCGTCAATGAAAAGGTCCAAGGAATACAGTAAACCTGAAGTGAGGCATCGGAATCTATAACTAGTGTCACAGGAATGGTTAAAAACATAGACTGTAGGAAGAGTCAGTCTACATGTACTTAAGTAAGCATTGTGCCTTTTGAATTTAATTCCGATGCAATTTCTGTGTTTCATCGTCAATAAGAAGGTCAGAGCGATACAGTAAACCTGAAGTGAATCACCGGAATCTATAAGTGGTGTCACAGGAATGGTTCCAAACATAGTCAGTAAGAAGAGTCAGTCCTCTTGTAGTTAAGTCGGCATTGTGCCTTTCGTATTTAATTCCGATGCTATTTCGGTGTTTCGTCGTCGATAAGAAGTCCAAGGGATACAGTAAACCTGAAGTGAGGCATGGGAATCTATAACTAGTGTCACAGGAATGGTTCAAATCATAGACAGTAAGAAGAGTCAGTCTTCTTGTACTTAAGTTGGCATTGTGCCTTTTATATTTAATTCCGAAGCAATTTATGTGTTTCATCGTCAATAAGAAAGTCCTAGGGATGCAGGACACCTGAAGTGAAGCATCGGAATTTATAACTAGTGTCACAGGAATGGTTCAAAACGTAGACAGTAAGAAGAGACAGTCTTCTTGTACTTAAGTCGGCTATGTGCCTTTTCTATTTAATTTCGATGCAATTTCTGAGTTTCATCGTCAATAAGAAGGTCAGAGGGATACAGTAAACCTGAAGTGAATCACCGGAATCTATAAGAGGTGTCACAGGAATGGTTCCAAACATAGTCAGTAAGAAGAGTCAGTCTTCTTGTAGTTAAGTCGGCATTGTGCCTTTCGTATTTAATTCCGATGCAATTTCGGTGTTTCATCGACGATAAGAAGGTCCAAGGGATACAGTAAACCTGAAGTGAGGCATCGGAGTCTATATCTATTGTCACAGGAATGGTTCAAAACATAGTCAGTAAGTAGAGTCAGTCTTCTTATACTTAAGTCGGCATTGTGCCTTTTCTATTTAATTCTGATGCAATTTCAGTGTTTCATTGTCAATAAGAAGGTCAGAGGGATACAGTAAACCTGAAGTGAAGCATCGTAATCTATAACTAGTGTTACAGGAATTTTTCAAAACATAGTCAGTAAGAAGAGTCAGTCTTTTTGTACTTGAGTCGGCTTTGTGCCTTTTGTATTTAATTCCGATGCAATTCCTGTGTTTCATCGTCAATAGGAAGGGCGGAGGGATGCAGTAAACCTGAAGTGAAGCATCGGAATCCATAACTGGTGTCACAGGAATGGTTCTAAACATAAACGGTAGGAAGAGTCAGTCTACATGTACTTAAGTCTTCACTGTGCCTTTCGAATTTAATTCCGATGCAATTTTTGTGCTTCATCGTCAATAAGAAGGTCCAAGGGATACAGTAAACCTGAAGTGTGGCATCGGAATCTATATTTAGTGTCACTGGAATGGTTCAAAACAGAGACAGTAAGAAGAGTAAGTCTTCTTGTACTTAAGTCGGCATTGTGCCTTTTCTATTTAATTCCGATGCAATTTCTGTGTTTCGTGGTCAATAAGAAGGTCAGAGGGATACAGAAAACCTGAAGTGAAGCATCGGAATCAATAAGTGGTGTCACAGAAATGGTTCAAAGCATAGTCAGTAAGAAGAGTCAGTCTCCTTGTACTTAAGTCGGCATTGTGCATTTCGAATTCAATTCCGATGCAATTTCCGTGTTTCATCGTCAATAAGAAGGTCCATGGGATACAGTAAACCTGAAGTGAAGCATCGGAATCTGTATATAGTGTCACAGGAATGGTTCAAAACATAGTCAGTAAGAAGAGTCAGTCTTCTTGTACTTAAGTCGGCTATGTGCATTTTCTATTTAATTCCGATGCAATTTCTGTGTTTCATCGTCAATAAGAAGGTCAGAGGGATACAGTAAACCTGAAGTGAGGCATTGGAATCTGTAACTAGTGTCACAGGAATGGTTCAAAACATAGACACTAGGAAGAGTCAGTCTACTTGTACTTAAGTCGGCATTGTGCCTTTTGTATTTAATTCCGATGCAATTTCTGTGTTTCATCGTGAATAAGAAGGCCAAGGGATTCAGTAAACCTGAAGTGAAGCATCGGAATCTATAACTAGTGTCACAGGAATTGTTCAAAACATTGACAGTAGGAAGAGTCAGTCTTCTTGTACTTAAGTCGGCATTGTGCCTTTTCTATTTAATTCCGATGCAATTTCTGTGTTTCATCGTCAATAAGAAGGTCCTAGGGATGCAGTACACCTGAAGTGAGGCATCGGAATCTATAACTAGTGTCACAGGAATTGTTCCAAACATTGACAGTAAGAAGAGACAGTCTTCTTGTACTTAAGTCGGCTATGTGCCTTTTATATTTAATTCCGATGCAATTTCTGTGTTTCATCGTCAATAAGAAGTTAGAGGGATACAGTAAACCTGAAGTGAAGCATCGGAATCTATAAGTGGTGTCACAGGAATGGTTCCAAACATAGTCAGTAAGAAGAGTCAGTCTTCTTGTAGTTAAGTGGGCATTGTGCCTTTCGTATTTAATTCCGATGCAATTTCGGTGTTTCATCGTCGATAAGAAGGTCCAAGGGTTACAGTAAACATGAAGTGAAGCATCGGAATCTATAACTAGTGTCACAGGATCGGTTCAAAACCTAGACAGTAAGAAGAGTCAGTCTTCTTGTACTTAAGTCGGCATTGCGCATTTTCTATTTCATTCCGATGCTATTTCTGTGTTTCATCATCAATAAGAAGGTCAAAGGGATACAGTAAACCTGAAGTGAGGCATCAGAGTCTATAACTTGTGTCACAGGAATGGTTCAAAACATAGACAGTAGGAAGAGTCAGTCTTCTTGTACTTAGGTCGGCATTGTGCCTTTTGTATTCAATTCCGATGCAATTTCTGTGTTTCATCATTAATAAGAAGGTCCAAGGGATGCAGTAAACCTGAAGTGAGAATTCGGAATCGATAACTATTGTCACAGGAATGGTTCAAAGCATAGTCAGTATACAGAGTCAGTCTTCTTGTACTTAAGTCAGCATTGTGCCTTTTGTATTTAATTCCGATGCAATTTCTGTGTTTTATCGTCAATTAGAAGGTCAGAGGGATACAGTAAACCTGAAGTGAAGCATCGGAAACTATAACTAGTGTCACAGGGATGGTTCTAAACATAGACAGTAGGAAGAGTCAGTCTTCTTGTTCTTAGGTCGGCATTGTGCCTTTTGTATTTAATTCCGATGCAATTTCTGTGTTTCAACGTCAATAAGAAAGTCCAAGGGATACAGTACACCTGAAGTGAGGCATCGGAATCTATATTTAGTGTCACAGGAATGGTTCAAAACAGAGACAGTAAGACGAGTAAGTCTTCTTGTGCTTAAGTCGGCATTGTGCCTTATCTATTTAATTCCGATGCAATTTCTGTGTTTCGTGGTCAATAAGAAGGTCAGAGGGATACAGAAAACCTGAAGTGAAGCATCGGAATCAATAAGTGGTGTCACAGGAATGGTTCAAATCATAGTCAGTAAGAATAGTCAGTCTCCTTGTACTTAAGTCGGCATTGTGAATTTCGTATTCAATTCCGACGCAATTTCCGTGTTTCATCGTCAATAAGAAGGTCCATGGGATACAGTAAACCTGAAGTGAAGCATCGGAATCTGTAACTAGTGTCACAGGAATGGTTCAAAACATAGTCAGTAAGAAGAGTCAGTCTTCTTGTACTTAAGTCGACTATGTGCCTTTTCTATTTAATTCCGATGCAATTTCTGTGTTTCATCGTCAATAAGAAGGTCAGATTGATACAGTAAACATGAAGTGAAGCATCGGAATCTATAACTAGTGTCACAGGATCGGTTCAAAACCTAGACAGTAAGAAGAGTCAGTCTTCTTGTACTTAAGTCGGCATTGTGCCTTTTCTATTTCATTCCGATGCAATTTCTGTGTTTCATCATCAATAAGAAGGTCAAAGGGATACAGTAAACCTGAAGTGAGGCATCATAGTCTATAACTAGTGTCACAGGAATGGTTCAAAACATAGACAGTAGGAAGAGTCAGTCTTCTTGTACTTAAGTCGGCATTGTGCCTTTTGTATTTAATTCCGATGCTATTTCTGTGTTTCATCATCAATAAGAAGGTCCAAGGGATACAGTAAACCTGAAGTGAGAATTCGGAATCGATAACTGGTGTCACAGGAATGGTTCAAAACATAGTCAGTAAACAGAGTCACTCTTCTTGTACTTAAGTCAGCATTGTGCCTTTTGTATTTAATTCCGATGCGATTTCTGTGTTTTATCGTCAATTAGAAGGTCAGAGGGATACAGTAAACCTAAAGTGAAGCATCGGAATCTATAACTAGTGTCACAGGGATGGTTCTAAACATAGACAGTAGGAAGAGTCAGTCTTCTTATTCTTAGGTCGGCATTGTGCCTTTTGTATTTAATTCCGATGCAATTTCTGTGTTTCAACGTCAATAAGAAAGTCCAAGGGATACAGTACACCTGAAGTGAGGCATCGGAATCTATATTTAGTGTCACAGGAATGGTTCAAAACAGAGACAGTAAGACGACTAAGTCTTCTTGTGCTTAAGTCGGCATTGTGCCTTTTCTATTTAATTCCGATGCAATTTCTGTGTTTCGTGGTCAATAAGAAGGTCAGAGGGATACAGAAAACCTGAAGTGAAGCATCGGAATCAATAAGTGGTGTCACAGGAATGGTTCAAAGCATAGTCAGTAAGAAGAGTCAGTCTCCTTGTACTTAAGTCGGCATTGTGCATTTCGTATTCAATTCCGATGCAATTTCCGTGTTTCATCGTCAATAAGAAGGTCCATGGAAACCTGAAGTGAAGCATCGGAATCTGTAACTAGTGTCACAGGAATGGTTCAAAACATAGTCAGTAAGAAGAGTCAGTATTCTTGTACTTAAGTCGACTATGTTATTTTCTATTTAATTCCGATGCAATTTCTGTGTTTCATCGTCAATAAGAAGGTCAGAGGGATGCAGTACACCTGAAGTGAAGCATCGGAATCTATAACTAGTGTCACAGGAATAGTTCAAAACATAGACAGTAGGAAGAGTCAGTCTTCTTATACTTAAGTCGGCATTGTGCCTTTTGTATTTAATTCCGATGCAATTTCTGTGTTTCATCATCAATAAGAAGGTCCAAGGGATACAGTAAACCTGAAGTGAGAATTCGGAATCGATAACTAGTGTCACAGGAATGGTTCAAAACATAGTCAGTAAACAGAGTCAGTCTTCTTGTACTTAAGTCAGCTTTGTGCCTTTTGTATTTAATTCCGATGCAATTTCTGTGTTTTATCGTCAATTAGAAGGTCAGAGGGATACAGTAAACCTGAAGTGAAGCATCGGAATCTATAACTAGTGTCACAGGGATGGTTCTAAACATAGACAGTAGGAAGAGTCAGTCTTCTTGTTCTTAGGGCGGCATTGTGCCTTTTGTATTTAATTCCGATGCAATTTCTGTGTTTCATCGTCAATAAGAAACTCCAAGGGATACAGTACACCTGAAGTGAGGCATCAGAATCTATATTTAGTGTCACAGGAATGGTTCAAAACAGAGACAGTAAGAAGAGTAAGTCTTCTTGTACTTAAGTCGGCATTGTGCCTTTTCTATTTAATTCCGATGCAATTTCTGTGTTTCGTGGTCAATAAGAAGGTCAGAGGGATACAGAAAACCTGAAGTGAAGCATCGGAATCAATAAGTGGTGTCACAGGAATGGTTCAAAACATAGTCAGTAAGAAGTGTCAGTCTCCTTGTACTTAAGTCGGCATTGTGCATTTCGTATTCAATTCCGATGCAATTTCCGTGATTCATCGTCAATAAGAAGGTCCATGGGATACAGTAGACCTGAAGTGAAGCATCGGAATCTGTAACTAGTGTCACAGGAATGGTTCAAAACATAGTCAGTAAGAAGAGTCAGTCTTCTTGTACTTAAGTCGGCTATGTGCCTTTTCTATTTAATTCCGATGCAATTTCTGTGTTTCATCGTCAATAAGAAGGTCAGAGGGATGCAGTACACCTGAAGTGAAGCATCGGAATCTATAACTAGTGTCACAGGAATGGTTCAAAACATAGACAGTAAGAAGAGTCAGTCTTCTTGTACTTAAGTCGGCTATGTGCCTTTTCTATTTAATTCCGATGCAATTTCTGTGTTTCATCGTCAATAAGAAGGTCAGAGGGATACAGTAAACCTGAAGTGAAGCATCGGAATCTATAACTAGTGTCGCAGGAATGGTTCAAAACATCGTCAGTAAGAAGAGTCAGTCTTTTTTTACTTGAGTCGGCATTGTACCTTTTGTATTTAATTCCGATGCAATTTCTGTGTTTCATCGTCAATAAGAAGGTCAGATTGATACAGTAAACCTGAAGTGAAGCATCGGAATCTATAACTAGTGTCACAGGAATTTTTTCAAAACATAGCCAGTAGGAAGAGTCAGTCTTCTTATGCTTAAGTCGGCATTGTGTTTTTTCTATTTACTTCCGATGCAATTTCTGTGTTTTATCATTAATAATAAGGGCAGAGGGATACAGTAAACCTGAAGAGAGGCATTGGAATCTGTAACTAGTGTCACAGGAATGGTTCAAAACATAGACACTAAGAAGAGTCAGTCTACTTGTACTTAAGTCGGCATTGTGCCTTTTGTATTTAATTCCGATGCAATTTCTGTGTTTCATCGTGAATAAGAAGGCCAAGGGATTCAGTAAACCTGAAGTGAAGCATCGGAATCTATAACTAGTGTCACAGGAATTGTTCAAAACATTGACAGTAGGAAAAGTCAGTCTTCTTGTACTTAAGTCGGCATTGTGCCTTTTCTATTTAATTCCGATGCAATTTCTGTGTTTCATCGTCAATAAGAAGGTCCTAGGGATGCAGTACACCTGAAGTGAAGCATCGGAATCTATAACTAGTATCACAGGAATGGTTCAAAACATAGACAGTAAGAAGAGGCAGTCTTCTTGTACTTAAGTCGGCATTGTGCCTTTTCTATTTAATTCTGATGCAATTTTTGTGTTTCATTGTCAATAAGAAGGTCAGAGGGATATAGCAAACCTGAAGTGAAGCATCGGAATGTATAAGTAGTGTCACAGGAATGATTCAAAACATAGACTGTTGGAAGAATCAGTCTTCATGTACTTCAGTCGGAATTGTGCTTTTTCTGTTTAATTCCGATGCAATTTCTGTGTTTCATCGTCAACAAGAAGGTCAGAGGGATACAGTAAACCTGAAGTGAAGCATCGGAATCCATAACTAGTGTTACACGATTGGTTCAAAACATAGACAGTAGGAAGAGTCAGTCTTCTTGTTCTTAAGTCGGCATTGTGCCTTTTGTATTTAATTCCGATGCAGTTTCTGTGTTTTATCGTCAATAAGAAGGTCCAAGGAATACAGTAAACTTGAAGTGAGGCATCGGAATCTATAACTTGTGTCACAGGAATGGTTCAAAGCATTGACAGTAAGCAGAGTCAGTCTTCTTGTACTTAAGTCGCCATTGTGCCTTTTCTATTTAATTCCGACGCAATCTCTGTGTTTCTTCGTCATTAAGACGCTCAGAGGAATACAGTAATCCTGAAGTGAAGCATCGGAATCTATATTTGGTTTCACAGGAAAAGTTCAAACATAGTCAGTAAGAAGAGTCAGTCTTCTTGTACTTAAGTCGGCATTGTGCCATTTCTATTTAATTCCGATGCAATTTCTGTATTTCACGTCAATAAGTAAGTCAGAGGGATACAGTAAATCTGAAGTGAAGCATCGGAATGTATAACTAGTGTCAAAGGAATGGTTCAAACATAGAGAGTAGGAAGAGTCAGTCTCCTTGTACTTGAGTCGCAATTCCTGTGTTTCATCGTCAAAAAGAAGGTCAGAGGGATACAGTAAACCTGAAGTGAGGCATCGGAAACTATAGCTAGTGCCACAGGAATGGTTCAAAACATAGTCAGTAAGAAGAGTCAGTCCTCTTGTACTTAAGTCGGCATTGTGCCTTTTGTATTTAATTCCGATGCAATTTCTGTGTTTCATCGTCAATAAGAAGGTCCAAGGAATACAGTAAATATGACGTGAGACATCGGAATCTATAACTACTGTCACAGGAATGGTTCATAACATAGACAGTAAGAAGAGTCAGTCTTCTTGTACTTAAGTCGGCATTGTGCATTTTCTATTTAATTCCGACGTAATCTCTGTGTTTCATGATCAATAAGAAGGTCAGAGGGATACAGTAAATCTGAAGTGAAGCATCGGAATGTATAACTAGTGTCAAAGGAATGGTTCAAAGCATAGACAGTAGGAAGAGTCAGTCTCCTTGTACTTGAGTCGGCATTGTGCCTTTTGTATTTATTTCCGATGCAATTTCGGTGTTTCATCATCAATAAGAAGGTCAGAGGGATACAGTAAACCTGAAGTGAAGCATCGGAATCCATAACTAGTGTCACAGGAATGGTTCAAGACATAGACAGCAGGAAGAGTCATTCTTCTTGTACTTAAGTCGGCATTGTGGCTTTTCTATTTAATTCCGATGCTATTTCTATGTTTCATCGTCTCTAAGAAAGTCAGAGGGATGCTGTAAACCTGAAATGAATCAGTGGAATCTATAACTAGTGTCACAGGAATGGTTCAAACATAGACAGTAGGAAGAGTCAGTCTACATGTGCTTAAGTCGGCATTGTGCCTCTTGAATTTAATTCCGATACAATTTTTGAGTTTCATCGTCAATACGAGGCTCTTAGGGATACAGTAAACCTGAAGTGAAGAATCGGAATCTATAACTAGTGTCACAGGAATGGTTCAAAACGTAGTCAGTAAGAAGAGTCAGTCCTCTTGCACTTAAGTCGGCATTGTGCCATTTCTATTTAATTCCGATGCAATTTCAGTGTTTCATCGTCAATAAGGTCACAGGGGTACAGTAAACCTGAAGTGTAGCATCGGAATCTATAACTAGTGTCACAGGAATGGTTCAAAACATAGACAGTAGAAAGAGTCAGTCTTCTTGTACTTAAGTCGGCATTGTGCCTTTTGTATTTAATTCCGATGCATTTTCTGTGTTTCATCGTCAATAAGAAGGTCAGAGGGATACAGTAAACTTGAAGTGAAGCATCAGAATCTATAACTAGTGTCACAGGAATGGTTCAAAAGCATAGACAGTAAGAAGAGTCAGTCTACTTGTACTTAAGACGGCATTGTGCCTTTTGTAATTAATTCCGATGCAATTTCTGTGTTTCATCGTCAATAAGAAGTTCCAAGGGATATAGTACACCTGAAGTGAAGAATCGGAATCTATAACTAGTGTCACAGGAATGGTTCAAATCATAGACAGTAAGAAGAGTCGGTCTTCTTGTACTTAAGGCAGCATTGTGCCTTTTCTATTTAATTCCGATGCAATTTCTGTGTTTCATCGTCAATTAGAAGGCCAAGGGATACAGTAAACCTGAAGTGAAGAATCGGAATCTATAACTAGTTTCACAGGAATGGTTCAAAACATAGTCAGTAAGAAGAGTCAGTCTTCTTGTACTTAAGTTGGCATTGTGCCTTTTCTATTTAATTCCGAAGCAATTTATGCGTTTCATAGTCAATAAGAAAGTCCTAGGGATGCAGTACACCTGACGTGAAGCATCGGAATCTATAACTGGTGTCACAGGAATGGTTCTAAACGTAGACAGTAAGAAGAGTCAGTCTTCTTGTACTTAAGTCGGCTATGTGCCGTTTCTATTTAATTCCGATGCAATTTCTGAGTTTCATCGTCAATAAGAAGGTCAGAGGGATACAGTAAACCTGAAGCGAATCACCGGAATCTGTAAGTGGTGCCACAGGAATGGTTCCAAACATAGTCAGTAAGAAGAGTCAGTCTTCTTGTAGTTAAGTCGGCATTGTACCTTTTGTATTTAATTCCGATGCAATTTCGGTGTTTCATCGTCGATAAGAAGGTCCAAGGGATACAGTAAACCTGAAGTGAAGCATCGGAATCTATAACTAGTGTCACAGGATCGGTTCAAAACATAGACAGTAAGAAGAGTCAGTCTTCTTGTACTTAAGTCGGCATTGTGCCTTTTCTATTCAATTCCGATGCAATTTCTGTATTTCATCATCAATAAGAAGGTCAAAGGGATACAGTAAACCTGAAGTGAGGCATCGGAGTCTAAATCTAGTGTCACAGGAATGGTTCAAAAGATAGTCAGTAAGAAGAGTCAGTCTTCTTGTACTTAAGTCGGCATTGTGCTTTTCTATTTAATTCTGATGCAATTTCAGTGTTTCATTGTCAATAAGAAGGTCAGAGGGATACAGTAAACCTGAAGTGAAGCATCGTAATCTATAACTAGTGTTACAGGAATTTTTCAAAACATAGTCAGTAAGAAGAGTCAGTCTTTTTGTACTTAAGTCGGCTTTGTGCCTTTTGTATTTAATTCCGATGCAATTTCTGTGTTTCATCGTCAACAGGAAGGTCAGAGGGATACAGTAAACCTGAAGTGAAGCATCGGAATCAATAACTAGTGTCACAGAAATGGTTCAAAGCATAGACAGTAGGAGGAGTCAGTCTACATGTACTTAAGTCGGCACTGTGCCTTCTGAATTTAATTCCGATGCAATTTTTGTGCTTCATCGTCAATAAGAAGGTCCAAGGGATACAGTGAACCTCAAGTGAGGCATCGGAATCTTAATTTAGTGTCACTGGAATGGTTCAAAACAGAGACAGTAAGAAGAGTCAGGCTTCTTGTACTTAAGTGGGCATTGTGCCATTTCTATTTAATTCCGAAGCAATTTATGTGTTTCATCGTCAATAAGAAGGTCCTAGGGATGCAGTACACCTGAAGTGAAGCATCGGAATCTATAACTAGTGTCACAGGAATGGTTCAAAACATAGACAGTAAGAAGAGTCAGTCTTCTTGTACTTAAGTCGGCATTGTACATTTTCTATTTACTTCCGACGTAATCTCTGTGTTCCATGGTCAATAAGAAGGTCAGAGGGATACAGTAAATCTGAAGTGAAGCATCGGAATGTATAACTAGTGTCAAAGGAATGGTTCAAAGCGTAGGCAGTAGGAAGAGTCAGTCTCCTTGTACTTGAGTCGGCATTGTGCCTTTTGTATTTATTTCCGATGCAATTTCGGTGTTTCATCTTCAATAAGAAGGTCAGAGGGATACAGTAAACCTGAAGTGAAGCATCGGAATCCATAACTAGTGTCACAGGAATGGTTCAAGACATGGACAGCAGGAAGAGTCATTCTTCTTGTACTTAAGTCGGCATTGTGCCTTTTCTATTTAATTCCGATGCTATTTCTATGTTTCATCGTCTCTAAGAAAGTCAGAGGGATGCTGTAAACCTGAAGTAAATCAATGGAATCTATAACTAGTGTCACAGGAATGGTTCAAACATAGACAGTAGGAAGAGTCAGTCTACATGTACTTAAGTCGGCATTGCGCCTTTTGAATTTAATTCCGATGCAATTTTTGTGTTTCATCGTGAATACGAGGGTCTTAGGGATACAGTAAACCTGAAGTGAAGAATCGGAAACTATAACTAGTGTCACAGGAATGGTTCAAAACATAGTCAGTAAGAAGAGTCAGTCCTCTCGCACTTAAGTCGGCATAGTGCCTTTTCTATTTAATTCCGATGCAATTTCAGTGTTTCATCGTCAATAAGAAGGTCACAGGGGTACAGTAAACCTGAAGTGTAGCATCGGAATCTATAACTAGTGTCACAGGAATGGTTCAAAACATAGGCAGTAGAAAGAGTCAGTCTTCTTGTACTTAAGTCGGCATTGTGCCTTTTGTATTTAATTCCGATGCAATCTCTGTGTTTCATCGTCAATAAGAAGGTCAGAGGGATACAGTAAACCTGAAGTGAAGCATCAGAATCTATAACTAGTGTCACAGGAATGGTTCAAAACATAGACAGTAAGAAGAGTCAGTCTACTTGTACTTAAGTCGGCATTGTGACTTTTGTATTTAATTCCGATGCAATTTCTGTGTTTTATCGTCAATAAGAAGTTCCAAGGGATATAGTACACCTGAAGTGAAGAATCGGAATCTATAACTAGTGTCACAGGAATGGTTCAAATCATAGACAGTAAGAAGAGTCAGTCTTCTTGTACTTAAGTCAGCATTGTGCCTTTTCTATGTAATTCCGAAGCAGTTTATGTGTTTCATCGTCAATAAGAAAGTCCTAGGGATGCAGTACACCTGAAGTGAAGCATCGGAATCTATAACTAGTGTCACAGGAATGGTTCAAAACATAGACAGTAAGAAGAGTCAGTCTACTTGTACTTAAGTCGGCATTGTGCCTTTTCTATTTAATTCCGATGCAATTTCTGTATTTCATCATCAATAAGAAGGTCAAAGGGATACAGTAAACCGGAAGTGAGGCATCGGAGTCTAAATCTAGTGTCACAGGAATGGTTCAAAAGATAGTCAGTAAGAAGAGTCAGTCTTCTTAAACTTAAGTCGGCATTAAGCTTTTCTATTTAATTCTGATGCAATTTCAGTGTTTCATTGTCAATAAGAAGGTCAGAGGGATACAGTAAACCTGAAGTGAAGCATCGTAATCTATAACTGGTGTTACAGGAATTTTTCAAAACATAGTCAGTAAGAAGAATCAGTCTTTTTGTACTTGAGTCGGCTTTGTGCCTTTTGCATTTAATTCCGATGCAATTTCTGTGTTTCATCGTCAATAGGAAGGTCAGAGGGATACAGTAAACCTGAAGTGAAGCATCGGAATCTATAACTAGTGTCACAGGAATGGTTTAAAACATAGACAGTAGGAGGAGTCAGTCTACATGTACTTAAGTCGGCACTGTGCCTTCTGAATTTAATTCCGATGCAATTTTTGTGCTTCATCGTCAATAAGAAGGTCCAAGGGATACAGTAAACCTGAAGTGAGGCATCGGAATCTATATTTAGTGTCACTGGAATGGTTCAAAACAGAGACAGTAAGAAGAGTCAGGCTTCTTGTACTTAAGTTGGCATTGTGCCTTTTCTATTTAATTCCGAAGCAATTCATGTGTTTCATCGTCAATAAGAAGGTCCTAGGGATGCAGTACACCTGAAGTGAAGCATTGGAATCTATACCTAGGGTCACAGGAATGGTTCAAAACATAGACAGTAAGAAGAGTCAGTCTTCTTGTACTTAAGTCGGCTATGTGCCATTTCTATATAATTCCGATGCGATTTCTGTGTTTCATCGTCAATAAGAAGGTCTGAGGGATACAGTAAACCTGAAGTGAAGCATCGGAATCTATAAGTGGTGTCACAGGAATGGTTCCAAACATAGTCAGTAAGAAAAGTCAGTCTTCTTGTAGTTAAGTGGGCATTGTGCCTTTCGTATTTAATTTCGATGGAATTTCGGTGTTTCATCGTCGATAAGAAGGTCCAAGGGATGCAGTGAACCTGAAGTGAAGCATCGGAATCTATAACTAGTGTCGCAGGGTCGGTTCAAAACCTAGACAGTAAGAAGAGTCAGTCTTCTTGTACTTAAGTCGGCATTGTGCCTTTTCTATTTCATTCCGATGCAATTTCTGTGTTTCACCATCAATAAGAAGGTCAAAGGGATACAGTAAACCTGAAGTGAGGCATCGGAGTCTATAACTAGTGTCACAGGAATGGTTCAAAACATAGACAGTATTAAGAGTCAGTCTTCTTGTACATAATTCGGCATTGTGCCTTTTGTATTTAATTCCGATGCAATTTCTGTGTTTCATCATCAATAAGAAGGTCCAAGGGATACAGTAAACCTGAAGTGAGAATTCAGAATCGATAACTAGTGTCACAGGAATGGTTCAAAACATAGTCAGTAAACAGAGTCAGTCTTCTTGTACTTAAGTCAGCATTGTGCCTTTTGTATTTAATTCCGATGCAATTTCTGTGTTTTATCGTCAATTAGAAGGTCAGAGGGATACTGTAAACCTGAAGTGAAGCATCGGAATCTATAACTAGTGTCACAGGGATGGTTCAAAACATAGACAGTAGGAAGAGTCAGTCTTCTTGTTCTTAGGTCGTCATTGTGCCTCTTGTTTTTAATTACGATGCAATTTCTGTGTTTCATCGTCAATAAGAAAGTCCAAGGGATACAGTAAACCTGAAGTGAGGCATCGGAATCTATATTTAGTGTCACAGGAATGGTTCAAAACAGAGACAGTAAGAAGAGTCAGTCTTCTTGTACTTAAGTCGGCATTGTGCCTTTTCTATTTATTTCCGATGCAATTTCTGTGTTTCATGGTCAATAAGAAGGTCAGAGGGATACAGTAAACCTGAAGTGAAGCATCGGAATCAATAAGTGGTGTCACAGGAATGGTTCAAAGCATAGTCAGTAAGAAGAGTCAGTCTTCTTGTACTTAAGTCGGCATTGTGCATTTCGTATTCAATTCCGATGCAATTTCGGTGTTTCATCGTCAATAAGAAGGTTCAAGGGATACAGTAAACCTGAAGTGAAGCATCGGAATCTATAACTAGTGTCACAGGAATGGTTCAAAACATAGACAGTAAGAAGAGTCAGTCTTCTTGTACTTAAGTCGGCATTGTGCCTTTTCTATTTAATTCCGATGCAATTTCTGTGTTTCATCATCAATAAGAAGGTCAGAGGGATACAGTAAACCTGAAGTGTAGCATCGGAGGCTATAACTAGTGTCACAGGAATGGTTCAAAGCATAGTCAGTAAGAAGAGTCAGTCTTCTTGTACTTAAGTCGGCATTGTGCTTTTTCTATTTAATTCCGATGCAATTTCTGTGTTTCATCATCAATAAGAAGGTCAGACGGATACAGTAAACCTGAAGTGAAGCATCGGAATCTGTAACTAGTGTCACAGGACTGGTTCAAAACATAGTCAGTAAGAAGAGTCAGTCTTTTTTTACTTGAGTCGGCATTGTGCCTTTTGTATTTAATTCCAATGCAATTTCTGTGTTTCATCGTCAATAAGAAGGTCAGATTGATACAGTAAACCTGAAGTGAAGCATCGGAATCTATAACTAGTGTCACAGGAATGGTTCAAAACATTGACAGTAGGAAGAGTCAGTCTTCTTGTACTTAAGTCGGCATTGTGCCTTTTGTATTTAATTCCGATGCAATTTCTGTGTTTCATCATAAATAAGAAGGTCCAAGTGATACAGTAAACCTGAAGTGAGAATTCGGAATCGATAACTAGGGTCACAGGAATGGTTCAAAACATAGTCAGTAAGAAGAGTCAGTCTTCTTGTACTTAAGTCGGCATTGTGCCTTTTGTATTTTATTCCAATGCAATTTCTGTGTTTTATCGTCAATAAGAAGGTCAGAGGGATACAGTAAACCTTTTCACGTACAACTCTTTCGCGGATTGTAGAATTGTTGCTCTTTGGTTTATTTATTCTCTTTGTAACAACACATTTACGAAAAGATTTACGTGAAATACTTTTAGCAATGCTGTGCTTTGCTTTTCTTCATCATCATTACCCTTTAGCGGAATAAAATGTATATATGGAAGTCTTATTGTTCTGTATCTGGCCTACAATTTAAGGAACGATTTTTCGTAACTGCAACTCATGCTAAGAATCAATATATCTTCCCTACTTCATAGTGATTAAAAGTTGAAATTACTTTGTTATGAGCACTGATGTTACAGTCCGTGTGATCGTTCAAAAACACAAGTTCGCAGTGGATTTTATTTCTCGTTAAAATGCTATTTCATACCACGACTAGCCCAAGAACATGAGACTCTCATTAAAAAATACGTTGTCACTATAAAGTTTGCCAGATCAGAACGGAGCACAGCAAGATTCCTATCAGATTCTGAAGGTACATTAAATTATTTGCACTGTAAATTATATCCTATCAGCAGCCCGCGTCAATCTGCAACACATCATAAAATCTGCTGATCTTCACTGCCAGTCTGGGAGCTAAAAGAAATAATATTATTTTACTATTATTTTACCGCTTCCTTGCGGTATGCTCGACTATATTGTAAGTCGTTTAAATACGCCGCGGCAGCGGCTCTTCGTTCTCCACGCAGCTCAGCACCACAGATAATATTTATATAACTGAAAAATGTCTCAACAGGATGGGATAATATGCAAGCAAGCTTAACAATAAATAATACAAGTTTTCATTTAAACAACTCTATTAAAACCTTTAAATATCTCAGTGATTACAGACCTTTGTGAATTCACACGTAATGGCGTACATTTCTTAGTCTCGACAAAAGAATGCTACACTAGCGTTCGCTACTACGACACAGGATATCTTACTCGTTCGACTCCCAGATGAAGAAGACAAAGAAATTGCTATTCGTCACGTATTATATACTAGTTACTTATTTTAATCTTTGTTCGACATTTATCGTCTGTGGCGGTTTCATTACTCGCCGACGCAGATATTCTCAAAAATAAATAATAAAAAAATTACATAATTTTATACAATAACACAATATGATACATATAATTTTCTCGTTACTACATAATATGTTATTTTGTTTCTTACTAGACGTTACAATGCCCCCTGGCAGCAATTGACTAACGTTAAGAATGTTCGGCAATATGCTGCCACTAACGTCTGTTTGGTTATTGTCTGTTACCTTGGTTAGAACATTCACTTTAAACTTCTTAGTTCTTTTACACTGTAGGTTTAATTACACTTTTTATACTGTTCTTACACTTTGCGAGGTGACCATAAACCTAGTCCCAGGGTCATTACATTTATCTGGCTCCCCCATTCGGGCTACGTGCGATCAGAAAACCTGGGAAAACTGCGCCGGAGCCATAGTCATCTCGCCTGGTTTGTTTTAATACCCAGTTTGATCACAAAAAGTTCAGATTCTATCCAATGTTCACATATAACAAAGGCTATTTGTGAGAGCATGTTAAACCTTTAGTCTCTTTGTTACCCATATAATATTTGTGTTTTGGATTGTAATGAAAGTCACTTATTACACATTTTTACAGTAGTATCATGAATCGTCCTTGCATTTACTCGCGACAATTGGTTTAAAATGTCTATCATTCATGCGAGTATACTTCATTAGCATGACGAAAACATATTATATCTATATATCACTGAACCAATGAATACTTTGGGTCCGTATTGAATAACTCAAGAAAAAAAAACAAATGTTTGTCACGTCATTTCGTGTCCACTAAACCCTATTCATGTTAGTGCATTAAACACATATTTGGTAGTTCATTTGAATGACAACAATGTTGTACGGAGCTGGCGGCGCGAAGCAATTGTTGAGTCGCGTCGTCTGGAACGCCGCGTGCCGACGGCCGCTGGGTTCGACGACCTGCTCTCAGTAACAGCGACGTCGTGCTGACGTGGCGCCCAAGCAGTCGCGAACCGCGGCGAACCATTCGCCGATGTCGGTGAGTGGCAGTCGTTTACCGCGACCGGCTGGCTGGCGGCACGGCACTCGTCTCGGCTTCTCCACATGGCTCCCCGTTGTAGCGCATGAAACAAACATTCCACAACGGTGTACTGCCTTTAAGGACACAGATTACTAGCTGTGGAAGAAGATGCAACTTGTTAAAAGCGATTATTGTTCAGTAAGCCGTCGCTTCACTGGTATGCACAGGATGGTTTGGCGTGATAACAGGTTTCTTGTGGCATTGTGACACTGGTATTCAAGGTTCGTCACACGCACATTGTACTACACATTTTCACTCACTCCACGGTTGGGCACTGCCAGAGCGTCTTTCAACACGTGAAAATGTTTCGTAACACACATACTACATGTCCCCGTCGAGCTAGGTTCGTTTAACTCGACTCCGAACGGATCAATAACTACTGTTTTTATACACTGTCTATTGTTCGTTGAGCACTGCACTAGGACAGTCTGTCACTCAACACTAGACTTATCGACGTATATATTGGTGCAGATACAACAGTCATTTTCTGTCCCTGCTACACACAATATTCCGTCCTTTCCTCCATTGTTTATGCACACAGTTTATTTTTTAATACCTTTTAACTGTTCTTCGCATACTCACTCTCATCTACATGGCGTCTATTTGTTTTTACCTTATCACAACACACTTTTCATATTGTTACTAGGTGTATATAGCCCTTTTGTGAAATTTTTTAATTTTCTTATCAGTGTAGCTTGCCTGGCTATCACCCATCTATCAAACAGATTTTACCATGTGCATGACAGCTTGACTTGGGCATATTGATCAATAAATACTTCATTTAGCACTAGCATTATTTTTAATGATTTTTCCTATATGACTACAGTGTAGGTTCCACATTGGTTGACTTAATTCGCGTATCGCGTAATGAATATTCAAGGGCGTGTACCAAGTACACAGGCTTCAATTGAAGCATTGTTATATACAAAGCGGATTTTCCACGGAACGGGCTTGTTTTTTGATTAGCTTATGCTCCAGTGTCGTTCTCATATCACTACTGGCAGCAAACATCACATAATTGTTGCATATTACAGAGTCCATGTTTGGCTAGTCAAGACTCTCTCTCTCAGGGTTCCTTATCCTAATACAATTACAACAGTTACCTTACTATATTAGATTGCATCATTAATTGCACTTACATACTACACATAGAAAATGGTTCAAGAAATTAATCCTTTGTATAATGATTCAAGAAATTAACCCTCACTTTATCAACAAGAAGATTGTTCGTTGCTTAATGAGCCTATAATTTTTAAATGGCTCTAATTGTCTGTAAACAAAATCTTTCCTGTGTAAGCTATTGCCTACTTTCTGAATCCACTTCCTCCAAGTTTCATTACACACAAATTTCTTTCTTAATACTAACATACTTATATTCTAAAACACAATTAAAATCTTCTTACAACTATTACTCTTTATATGTGATATGTCACTGAATAAATAACTTCACATCTTTACGTGGATACAATCCTTTGATCTTCCCCATATGGGGATGTGCTAACAAATAGCTACATTCGTGTGGCACGCTTATTACTTCAAAAGGCCCTGAATATAGCAATTGCCACTTACTATTCTGTTTTAAGGTGGCTGAGGATTTAGCGTGGTTACGAATAACTACTAGATCTCCTACATTATATTTCTGTTCGTTAGTTACACCTCGGTCGTACTTCCTTTTCCTCTTTGCCGCACAGCTGGTTAGTCTGTTCCATATCTTTTTCATCTTTTCCTCCCTTGTTTCTGCCTTGACTGGTAGTCTCGGCAGAGGCGTGAGCCATTCATTCGGTGTCTCATTAAATCCCTTCAATATCTCTACCGGTGGATAGCCTGTACTTGAATGGGGTGTTAAATTGCGTATTTCTACAAATTTCGGTACTAGCCCTGGCCATTTTGTATGTCGATTCCCTATGTAGATTCTAAGGAACTTATTCAATTCTCTGAATATTCTTTCAACTAGACTGGCTTCGGGATGGAACCGGGATACCAGAATATGCTGTATATTTTGTTCCCGTAGGTAATTTTTCCAAGTTCGACCCGTGAAATAAGAAGCATTATCAGTCGTTATGGCTTCGGGTTTTCCCACTTGGGGCAAGTATTCTTGACTGATCCGCCTGACCATGGTTTTGGCAGTAGCTGATTTTATGCAATAAATTGCCAAGTATTTGGAAAAAATATCGTACATGGCCAGTATATATTTCATACCTCCTCTGGCCATGGGATAAGGACCGGCTACATCCACAGATACTATTTGAAGCGGCCTGAGTGGAACTATGGGATGTAGCTCAAACTTAGTGGATCTATTATAATGTTTTGCTTTTTGACATATCACGCAAGTTCTCACTGTTACCTGAATCTGGTGTTTCATACGAGGAAAGTAGCAGTATCTCGCCATGATCTCTGCACACTTTCCAATCCCTGCATGGCCCCATGCCAAGTGCGTGTGCCATATCATAACTTTTACCGACTGGTTAGGTATACATACCGCCCAGCAGTCTTCTTTCGTATTAAGTTTATGATACAAAATATGGTTCACTATTTTAAAACCTTGCTCATCTCTATTGTTAACACCCTCTTCAATATTATTAATGATTTTTTTCCACATCGGATCTGCCCTTTGTAATTCGCACAGGTTTTTACATATATATAAAAAATCCTTCATGTAAGTATTGTCACGCACTAACAGCACTTTATACTCCGCGGATTGCTCTAACATTTCTGCTAAATCCGGTAATCCTACCGGCAGTCGCGACAGAGCATCCGCTATTACGTTATCTTGGCCTTTTATGTACATAATCTTTATCCGGTATTCTTGTAAGACAAGCATCCATCTCCTCAGTCTGGTATGGAATAGTTTGCATGACATCAAAAAACTTAACGCCTGGTGGTCACTATACACTTTAATCTCCTTCCCTTGTAAATAATAATTAAACTTTTTCACAGCCCAGACTACTGCAAGTGCTTCCAGTTCGGTTGCCGAGTAGGCTCTCTCGCAGCTAGGTAAAGTCCTACTGGCGAAGCCGATAATCTTTATTGTTGTCGGGTCGTTTCCTTCCTCCCACTGAAATAAGCACGCTCCCAGGCCATAGGAACATGAATCCGTCGCAAGACAAAAATCTTTTGACAGATCTGGGTGCTGCAAAATATTTGCATTCAGTAGGGCGGTTTTAATCGCTTCAAAAGCTTGTTGACATTTGTCAGTCCAAACCCACTGCACACTTTTTCGTAGCAGATTTAGTAGCGACGCGTCATTTAACAACTGATTGGGCACGAACCTTCTGAAAAAAGACGTGAGCCCAAGGAATGCTTTCAATTGCCTCTTAGTGCGGGGGCTTGGAAATTCTCGGATCGCCTCTAGTTGTTTGTTGTCTGGTCGTATACCAAGTGGTGTAATAAGATGGCCTAAAAATTTAATTTTATTTCGTCCAAATTTTGACTTTTCTAGGTTTGCTGTCACACCTGCTTGCTTAAATCTCTCTAGTACTCTACGCAACAATTCCATATGTTCGTCCCAAGTAGCAGTAGCGATTACCAGATCATCAACATATACAGTGATTTTTTTCTAATAAGTCTGGACCCAGTACCGTGTCTAGTGCAGTAATAAACACTCCAGCACTCACATTCAATCCGAAGGGAAGTACCTTGAATTGGTAACTCCGCCCTCCGAATATGAAAGCTGTGTACTTCCTGGATTCCGGTGTAAGGTGAATTTGCCAGTATGAACTTTTCAGATCGACCGAGGTCAAGTACTGTGCTCCATGAAATTTTTGTATCTGCTCATCTAAATTCTCAGGGCGAGTCCGGACAGGTATGATAATTTTGTTAATGTCCCTCGCATCTAACACTAGCCTGATTTTTCCATTGGCTTTCGCCACTGCTACAAGAGGACTACTGTATGGAGAGAAGGAGGGCTCAATGACATCCCACTCTAACATCTTCCGAATCTCTTTAGCTACTAATTCCCTCCTCGACCAAGGGATGGAGTAAGTTGCGCGACAGTATGTTTTGTGGGGCATCACCTCTATGTGATAGTGGTACCCTTTGACTATTCCGGGTCGGTCGGTAAATACCATAGTGTATTCCGATAGCAGCTGCGTCAACTGTTGCTTTTGTTTACCGCTTAAACCTTCAGATTCCTGCACTTTGGTTTGAAATGCCTCAACATTTGTTTCAAAATTTCGATCCTCTAAATTCGGGTAATAGAGGTCTGCTGCATGTGACAAATCATCAAGGTGTAGTACCCAAGGGTTCCTATCCTTGATATTGATTCGATTACAACATGGCACAAGTACCTCCTTCGATTTCATCATAGATAACTCAATCCTCCCACCCCTATTAACTATGCTTAATTTCCGCAGGGAGAGGTCGATCAATGCGTCCCTCTCACGGAGAAAATCTACTCCCAGAATGCAGGCCACCTTCAATCCTTTAACAACGAGGAACGAGCTCACTATGGCTTCGCCCTCCTTACAAATCTCCACCTGCACCTGGTACTTAACTGATTGGCTCTGTGCACCAATGGCTCCAGACACCTTACAATTATTAACCGGGAAAGTCGGAATGCTATGTCCTTTTCCCAGTGCCTTAAATAACTCCATACTCATTACACTTACTGAGGCACCTGTGTCGATGATTATATTCACTGCAACATCATTGATTTTCGCTTCGATAATAGCTTGCACATTTTCGTTATTATCTTTCTTACATTCGTGTGGTTCATTCAGTAGATCTTTATCCATACTGACACCATCGTTGTATCGCAGCATACGTATCCCAGGTATATTATTATCACTCGTGTTGCTCTCACTCCATCCCTCGGCCATCGATGGAGAGCATATCGAGGCCGATTCTAGTTTGTTGGATTAGTTGCTTGTGAAGTACTTGGAAGGCTATTGTCCGCGACCTCCGCTATATGTACACTCTGATTTGTCGGCCGCCACGGCTGCGCAATAGGCGCGTTTTGCGGCGGTGGTCTATTGTTGTCATACCGGTCATTACCCTGTCGCTCTGGGCTTCTTCGCTGATTTTGCTGCCAATTTCGATTACTATCACTATAATTGCTCTGCCACTGACCTCGCGCATTTTTCCAGCGGTTGGTCCCTGACATTCCAGATTCGTACTGGTCGTCAAATCGACGCCTTTTGTTATAAGTTGTTTGTCCATACCCGTTCTGGCCTCTACCATTACTACCATTTTGCGAATGTTCTTGCCGCTTGTTACCACCCCCACCATTTCCATGGTTGTGGTTTTGTGCACTACTATTTCTGTCATGTTGACATCCTGACCCATTATTCCGCGAGTGATCACACGCTGATTTTGCGTCTTCCTGTATCAAGTCTATAGAATCTAGAACAGACAGGAAGTTTTCCATATCGCTTTCTGGTACGTGTATTAATTTCTCTTTGATATGAATGGGTAAATGTGATTTTAGTAGTCTTATTATGTCTCTTGGTGATATAGGCTCGTCCCAGTAGCGTGTTTTGTTTATACATTTTTCAAAATACCGTCTCAAATTCCCCAGACGAGGTGAGTACGGTTCGGGATTATATACTTCTTTTCTTAGCCGCTCTTGTATACAAGGCGACCAATATTTCGATAGAAATGCCCTTTCGAACTGTTCATATGTCATGCAGCTGTCTGCTACTTCTGTAGCCCACAACGCTGCATCACCTTGAGTGTACGACATTACGTATTGAATTTTCTGTGTTTCGTTCCACACACTGGGCAAGATATTTTTAAAGCTTTTTATGAATACTACTGGGTGTACTGATTTCCGTTCAGTAGTAAACGTTTGAAATTGTCTATTTTTGATTAAACTTTCTTCCACTAATATTTTTGAACTACATGGTTTTGCTCCTTGGACATATGCTGTGTGCTCCGAACCGAAGCTACAGCTCTTCGCATTATCGACTACAGATTCCCCATTGTTGTATCGCGTATAAGTTTGTGCGTTGCCGAAACCATGGGCTGTTGGCGACAGAGTTTCCTGTTCCAAATGTTTTCTGCTTTGTGCTAAACCCTTCTCCAGGTCGGATATCCGTTTGTTCATATTCACTTGCCACTGCGGAATATCCTCACTGAGTATTTGTTTGATGGTTTGCACGTCGTTCTGTACCTGACTATTCACTGCGGTACTGAACGATTCGGAGCCTCTATTTGCTATGGCTGCTTGTACTTTGGAATTAATGTTCTTGTCAATCTCACACTCCTTCACTTCTAGCCATGAGTTGAATTCTGTTTCAATTTTAGTTGCTTCTTCGTTCCACTTCTGCTCTACAAGCTGCGTGGAATCTATTTCTAGCTTTTCTACTCGATTGGCTAATACACCTTTTTCGTCTACCCTGTTAGTGTTTGCTACTTGCAGGTTGTTGACCTGTTCAGTCAGCTCCTGCACGGCCTTAGGTATCGACTCATAATTCTGTTTCATATCTGCAATCTCTTTTTTCATGTTTTCTAACGATTGCACAAGTTGCTGGTCCCGCTCAGCTTGCCGGCGATCTCGCTCAACTTGCTGGCGGTCTCGCTCGACTTGCTGTTGCGCAAATTCTGCTTGGTAATTCAGCACGCGCTCTAATATAGCCTGAAGCGAATACCCACCAGGCAGATTACCACTCTCTGGTTCCTGCTTTTCTGGTGGTGGTACAACTTCTTTCTCTACATCCCCTTGAGGACTAGTGGGCGGTGGCACCACTTCCTGTGCCCCTGCCCCCACATTCTCACATCTTATATCCTCAAAGAGAGTACTAGTACTACTTGAGGTACCCAGTTCCACATTTCCTGCACTAACTAATTGTTGTTCCTCAGTATCCATATTGCTCGGACGTTGACTACGCAACTTAACCATATTCATAAATTGCTTACTAAACCACAAAGTCTGACAGTTTTGCCCCTTGCACACAAAATACGTTAATTTATCTACATTA
Source organism: Schistocerca americana (assembly GCF_021461395.2). Lineage (NCBI taxonomy): Eukaryota > Metazoa > Arthropoda > Insecta > Orthoptera > Acrididae > Schistocerca > Schistocerca americana. The sequence continues at coordinate 20,070,066 of NC_060121.1, read as the reverse complement.
ACTGCACACTAAAAATTACTATCTACCATCAAATTTGTCCTGTCACAAACACTAACATCAAACTATGCACAATGTGCACACCACTAGCGAAATGAGATCACTTCACTGGAGCTCGACTTCTACAAACAGGACAACTACACTGTAGTCTTACCTTTAGTTTATCTTATCTCGGGGTTCGGCTGCCCCCGGATTACGTAGTCGTTACAGCTTCTCAGTACTATCAGGATCGTCTTCTCAGACTCGTTTGCGGTAGTACGTCTTGTCATGAAAGAGTGTTTACACATTCATTAATACATAGCATTGATCATGATATACATACATACATTTATCACTAAATACATATATATCTACACATACATAATAATCAACACTGAAAGAAAAATACATAAAATTTTATATTTGTGGCCACTGCAAATTCGGGCCCCACGTTGGGCGACAGTTTCACGTTTTTTATTCTCTTTGTAACAACACATTTACGAAAAGAGTTACGTGAAATACTTTTAGCAATGCTGTGCTTTGCTTTTCTTTATCATCATTACCCTTTAGCGGAATAAAATGTATATATGGAAGTCTTATTGTTCTGTATCTGGCCTACAATTTAAGGAACGATTTTTCGTAACTGCAACTCATGCTAAGAATCAATATATCTTCCCTACTTCATAGTGATTAAAAGTTGAAATTACTTTGTTATGAGCACTGATGTTACAGTCCGTGTGATCGTTCAAAAACACAAGTTCGCAGTGGATTTTATTTCTCGTTAAAATGCTATTTCATACCACGACTAGCCCAAGAACATGAGACTCTCATTAAAAAATACGTTGTCACTACAAAGTTTGCCAGATCAGAACGGAGCACAGCAAGATTCCTATCAGATTCTGAAGGTACATTAAATTATTTGCACTGTAAATTATATCCTATCAGCAGCCCGAGTCAATCTGCAACACATCATAAAATCTGCTGATCTTCACTGCCAGTCTGGGAGCTAAAAGAAATAATATTATTTTACTATTATTTTACCGCTTCCTTGCGGTATGCTCGACTATGTTGTAAGTCGTTTAAATACGCCGCGGCAGCGGCTCTTTGTTCTCCACGCAGCTCAGCACCACAGATAATATTTATATAACTGAAAAATGTCTCAACAGGATGGGATAATATGCAAGCAAGCTTAACAATAAATAATACAAGTTTTCATTTAAACAACTCTATTAAAACCTTTAAATATCTCAGTGATTACAGACCTTTGTGAATTCACACGTAATGGCATACATTTCCTAGTCTCGATAAAAGAATGCTACACTAGCGTTCGCTACTACGACACAGGATATCTTACTCGTTCGACTCCCAGATGAAGAAGACAAAGAAATTGCTATTAGTCACATATTATATACTAGTTACTTATTTTAATCTTTGTTCGACATTTATCGTCTGTGGCGGTTTCATTACTCGCCGACGCAGATATTCTCAAAAATAAATAATAAAAAAAAATACATAATTTTATACAATAACACAATATGATACATATAATTTTCTCGTTACTACATAATATGTTGTTTTTGTTTCTTACTAGACGTTACAACCTGAAGTGAAGCATCGGAATCTATAACTAGTGTCACAGGGATGGTTCAAAACATAGACAGTAGGAAGAGTCAGTCTTCTTGTACTTAAGTCGGAATTGTGCCTTCTGTATTCAATTCCGATGCAATTTCGGTGTTTCATCGTCAATAAGAATGTCCAAGGGATACAGTAAACCTGTAGTGAAACATCGGAAACTACAACTAGTGTCACAGGAATGGTTCAAAACATAGACAGTAAGAAGAGTCAGTCTTCTTGTACTTAAGACAGCATTATGCCTTTTCTATTTAATTCCGATGCAATTTCTGTGTTTCATCATCAATAAGAGGGTCAGAGGGATACAGTAAACCTGAAGTGTAGCATCAGAGGCTATAACTAGTGTCACAGGAATGGTTCAAAGCATAGTCCGTAAGAAGAGTCAGTCTTCTTGTACTTAAGTCGGCATTGTACTTTTTCTATTTAATTCTGATTCAATATCTGTGTTTCATCGTCAATAAGAAGGTCAGAGGGATATTGTAAACCTGAAGTGAAGCATCGTAATCTATATCTAGTGTCACAGGAATGCTTCAAATCTAAGATAATAGGAAGAGTCAGTCTTCTTGTACTTAAGTCGGCATTGTGCCTTTTGTATTTAATTCCGATGCAATTTCTGTGTTTTATCGTCAATAAGAAGGTCAGAGGGATACAGTAAAACTGAAGTGAGGCATCGGAATCTATAACTAGTGTCACAGGAATGGTTCAAAACAGAGACAGTAAGAAGTGTCAGTCTTCTTGTACTTAAGTCGGCATTGTGCCCTTTCTATTTAATTCCGATGCTATTTCTGTGTAACATCGTCAATAAGAAGGTCCAAGGGATGCAGTACACCCGAAGTGAAGCATCGGAATCTATAACCTGTGTCACAGGAATGGTTCAAATTGTAGACAGTAAGAAGAGTCAGTCTTCTTGTACTTAAGTCGGCATTGTGCCTTTTCTTTTCAATTCCGATGCAATTTCTGTGTTTCACCGTCAATAAGAAGGTCAGAGGGATACAGTAAACCTGAAGTGAAGCATCGTAATCTATAAGTGGTGTCACAGGAATGGTTCAAAACATAGTCAGTAAGAAGAGTCAGTCTTCTTGTAGTTAAGTCGTAATTGTGGCTTTCGTATTTAATTCCGATGCAATTTCGGTGTTTCATCGTCAATAAGAAGGCCCAAGGGATACAGTAAACCTGAAGTGAAGCACCGGAATCAAAAACTAGTGTCACAGGAATGGTTCAAAACATAGCCAGAGGAAAGAGTCAGTCTTCTTGTACTTAAGTCGGCATTGTGCCTTTTTCTATTTAATTCTGATGCAATTTCTGTGTTTCATCATCAATAATAACGTTAGAGGGATACAGTAAACCTGAAGTGAAGCATTTTAATCTATAACCAGTGTCACAGGAATGGTTCAAAGCATAGGCGGTAGGAAGAGTCAGTGTTCTTGTACTTAAGTCGGCATTGTGCCCTATCTATTTAATTCCAATGCAATTTCTGTGTTTCATCATCAGTAAGAAGGTCGGAGGGATACAGTAAACCTGAAGTGTAGCTTCGGAGGCTATAACTAGTGTCACAGGAATGGTTCAAAGCATAGTCAGTAAGAAGAGTAAGTCTTCTTGTACTTAAGTCGGCATTTTGCCTTTTCTATTTAATTCCGATGCAATTTCTGTGTTTCATCGTCAATAAGAAGGTCAGAGGGATACAGTAAACCTGAAGTGAAGCATCGGAATCAATATGTGGTGTCACAAGAATGGTTCAAAACATAGTCAGTAAGAAGAGTCAGTCTTCTTGTACTTAGGTCGGCATTGTGCATTTCGTATTCAATTCCGATGTAATTTCGGTGTTTCATCGTCAATAAGAAGGTCCAAGTGATACAGTAAATATGAAGCGAAGCATCGGATTCTATAACTAGTGTCACAGGAATGGTTCAAAACATAGACAGTAAGAAGAGTCAGTCTTCTTGTACTTAAGTCGGCATTGTGCATTTCGTATTCAATTCCGATGCAAATTCGGTGTTTCATCGTCAATAATAAGGTCCAAGGGATACAGTAAACCTGAAGGGAATCTTCGGAATCAATAACTAGTGTCACATTAATTGTTCAAAAATTAGACAGTATGAAGAGTCAGTCTTCTTGTACTTAAGGCGGCATTGTGCCTTTTCTATTTAATTTTGATGCAATTTCTGTGTTTCATCATCAATAAGAAGGTCAGTGGGATACAGTAAACCTGAAGTGTAGCATTGGAGGCTATAACTAGTGTCACAGGAATGGTTCAAAGCATAGTCAGTAAGATGAGTCAGTCTTCATGTACTTAAGTCAGCATTGTGCTTTTTCTATTTAATTCCGATGCAATTTCTGTGTTACATCGTCAATATGAAGGTCAGAGGGATACAGTAAACCTGACGTGATGCATCGGAATCTATAACTAGTGTCACAGGAATGGTTCAAAACATAGTCAGTAGAAAGAGTCAGTCTTCTTGTACTTAAGTCGGCATTGTGGCTTTCGTATTTAATTCCGATGCAATTTCGGTGTTTCATCGTCAATAAGAAGTCCAAGGGATACAGTAAACCTGAAGTGAAGCATCGGAATCAAAAACTAGTGTCACAGGAATGGTTCAAAACATAGCCAGAAGAAAGAGTCAGTCTTCTTGTACTTAAGTCAGCATTGTGCCTTTATCTATTTAATTCTGATGCAATTTCTGTGTTTCATCATCAATAATAACGTTAGAGGGATACAGTAAACCTGAAGTGAAGCATTTTAATCTATAACCAGTGTCACAGGAATGGTTCAAAGCATAGGCGGTAGGAAGAGTCAGTGTTCTTGTACTTAAGTCGGCATTGTGCCTTTGTATTTAATTCCGATGCAATTTCTGTGTTTCATCGTCAATAAGAAGGTCAGAGGGATACAGTAAAACTGAAGTGAGGCATCGGAATCTAAAACTAGTGTCACAGGAATGGTTCAAAACAGAGACAGTAAGAAGTGTCAGTCTTCTTGTACTTAAGTCAGCATTGTGCCCTTTCTATTTAATTCCAATGCAATTTCTGTGTTTCATCATCAATAAGAAGGTCGGAGGGATACAGTAAACCTGAAGTGAAGCATCGGAATTAATATGTGGTGTCACAAGAATGGTTCAAAACATAGTCAGTAAGAAGAGTCAGTCTTCTTGTACTTAGGTCCGCATTGTGCATTTCGTATTCAATTCCGATGCAATTTCGGTGTTTCATCGTCAATAAGAAGGTCCAAGTGATACAGTAAATATGAAGCGAAGCATCGGATTCTATAACTAGTGTCACAGGAATGGTTCAAAACATAGACAGTAAGAAGAGTCAGTCTTCTTGTACTTAAGTCGGCATTGTGCCTTTGTATTTAATTCCGATGCAATTTCTGTGTTTCATCGTCAATAAGAAGGTCAGAGGGATACAGTAAACCTGAAGTGAAGCATCGGAATCTACAACTAGTGTCACAGGAATCGTTCAAAACATAGATAGTAGGAAGAGTCAGTCTCCTTGTACTTAATTCGGCATTGTGCCTTATGTATTTAATTCCGATGCAAATTCTGTGTTTCATCGTCAGTAAGAAGGTCCAAGGGATACAGTAAACATGAAGTGAAGCATCGGAATCAAAAAGTGGTGTCGAAGGAATGGTTCAAAGCATAGTCAGTAAGAAGAGTCAGTCTTCTTGTACTTAATTCAGCATTGTGCATTTCGTATTCAATTCCGATGCAAATTCGGTGTTTCATCGTCAATAATGAGGTCCAAGGGATACAGTAAACCTGAAGGGAATCTTCGGAATCAATAACTAGTGTCACATTAATTGTTCAAAAATTAGACAGTATGATGAGTCAGTCTTCTTGTACTTAAGGCGGCATTGTGCCTTTTCTATTTAATTTTGATGCAATTTCTGTATTTCATCATCAATAAGAAGGTAAGAGGGATACAGTAAACCTGAAGTGTAGCATCGGAGGCTATAACTAGTGTCACAGGAATGGTTCAAAGCATAGTCAGTAAGAAGAGTAAGTCTTCATGTACTTAAGTCAGCATTGTGCTTTTTCTATTTAATTCCGATGCAATTTCTGTGTTACATCGTCAATAAGAAGGTCGGAGGGATACAGTAAACCTGACGTGATGCATCGGAATCTATAACTAGTGTCGCAGGAATGGTTCAAAGCATAGTCAGTAGAAAGAGTCAGTCTTCTTGTACTTAAGTCGGCATTGTGCCTTTTGTATTTAATTCCGATGCAATTTCTGTATTTCATCGTCAATAAAAAGGTCAAAGGGATACAGTAAACCTGAAGTGAAGCATCGGAATCTATAACTAGTGTCACAGGAATGGTTCAAAACATAGGCAGTAGGAATAGTCAGTCTTCTTATACTTAAGTCGGCATTGTGCTTTTTCTATTTAATTCCGATGCAATTTCTGTGTTTCATCATCAATAATAAGGTCAGAGGATACAGTAAACCTAAAGTGCAGTATTGGAATCTATAACTAGTGTCACGGGAATGGTTCAAAACATTGACAGTAGGAAGAGTCAGTCTTCGTGTACTTAAGTCGGCAATGAGCCTTTTGTATTTAATTCCGATGCAATTTCTGTGTTTCATCATAAATAAGAAGGTCCAAGGGATACAGTAAACCTCAAGTGAGAATTCGGATTCGATAACTAGTGTCACAGGAACAGTCAAAACATAGTCAGTAAGAAGAGTCAGTCTTCTTGTACTTAAGTCGGCATTGTGCCTTTTGTATTTAATTCCGATGCAATTTCTGTGTTTCATCATCAATAAGAAGGTGGGAGGGATACAGTAAACCTGAAGTGTAGCATCGGAGGCTATAACTAGTGTCACAGGAATGGTTCAAAGCATAGTCAGTAAGAAGAGTCAGTCTTCATGTACTTAAGTCAGCATTGTGCTTTTTCTATTTAATTCCGATGCAATTTCTGTGTTACATCGTCAATAAGAAGGTCAGAGGGATACAGTAAACCTGACGTGATGCATCGGAATCTATAACTAGTGTCACAGGAATGGTTCAAAACATAGTCAGTAGAAAGAGTCAGTCTTCTTGTACTTAAGTCGGCATTGTGGCTTTCGTATTTAATTCCGATGCAATTTCGGTGTTTCATCATCAATAAGAAGGCCCAAGGGATACAGTAAACCTGAAGTGAAGCATTTTAATCTATAACCAGTGTCACAGGAATGGTTCAAAGCATAGGCGGTAGGAAGAGTCAGTCTTCTTGTACTTAAGTCGGCATTGTGCCTTTGTATTTAATTCCGATGCAATTTCTGTGTTTCATCGTCAATAAGAAGGTCAGAGGGATACAGTAAAACTGAAGTGAGGCATCGGAATCTATAACTAGTGTCACAGGAATGGTTCAAATCATAGACAGTAAGAAGAGTCAGTCTTCTTGTACTTAAGTCGGCATTGTGCCTTTTCTATTTAATTCCGATGCAATTTCTGTGTTTCATCATCAATAAGAAGGTCGGAGGGATACAGTAAACCTGAAGTGTAGCATCTGAGGCTATAACTAGTGTCACAGAAATGGTTCAAAGCATAGTCAGCAAGAAGAGTCAGTCTTCTTGTACTTAAGTCGGCATTGTGCATTTCGTATTCAATTCCGATGCAAATTCGGTGTTTCATCGTCAATAATAAGGTCCAAGGGATACAGTAAACCTGAAGGGAATCTTCGGAATCAATAACTAGTGTCACATTAATTGTTCAAAAATTAGACAGTATGAAGAGTCAGTCTTCTTGTCCTTAAGGCGGCATTGTGCCTTTTCTATTTAATTTTGATGCAATTTCTGTGTTTCATCATCAATAAGAAGGTCAGAGGGATACAGTAAACCTGAAGTGTAGCATCGGAGGCTATAACTAGTGTCACAGGAATGGTTCAAAGCATATTCAGTAAGAAGAGTCAGTCTTCATGTACTTAAGTCAGCATTGTGCTTTTTCTATTTAATTCCGATGCAATTTCTGTGTTACATCGTCAATAAGAAGGTCAAAAGGATACAGTAAACCTGACGTGAAGCATCGGAATCTATAACTAGTGTCACAGGAATGGTTCAAAACAGAGGCAGTAGGAATAGTCAGTCTTCTTATACTTAAGTCGGCATTGTGCTTTTTCTATTTAATTCCGATGCAATTTCTGTGTTCCATCATCAATAATAAGGTCAGAGGATACAGTAAACCTGAAGTGCAGTATTGGAATCTATAACTAGTGTCACGGGAATGGTTCAAAACATTGACAGTAGGAAGAGTCAGTCTTCTTGTACTTAAGTCGGCAATGAGCCTTTTGTATTTAATTCCGATGTAATTTCTGTGTTTCATCATAAATAAGAAGGTCCAAGGGATACGGTAAACCTCAAGTGAGAATTCGGAATCGATAACTAGTGTCACAGGAACAGTTCAAAACATAGTCAGTAAGAAGAGTCAGTCTTCTTGTACTTAAGTCGGCATTGTGCCTTTTGTATTTAATTCCGATGCAATTTCTGTGTTTTATCGTCAATACGAAGGTCAGAGGGATACAGTAAAACTGAAGTGAAGCATCGGAATCAATAACTAGTGTCACAGGTATGGTTCAAATCATAGACAGTAGGAAGAGTCAGTCTTCTTGTACTTAAGTCGGAATTGTGCCTTTTGTATTTAATTCCGATGCAATTTTTGTGTTTCATCATCAATAAGTAAGTCCAAGGGATACAGTGAACCTGAATTGAGGCATCGGAATCTATAACTAGTGTCACAGGAATGATTCAGAACGTTGACAGTAGGAAGAGTCAGTCTTCTTGTATTTGAGTCGGCATTGTGCTTTTCCATTTAATTCCGATGCAATTACTGTGTTTCATCGTCAATAAGAAGGTCCAAGGGATACAGTTAATTTGAAGAGAGGCATCGGAATCTATAACTAGTGTCACAGGAATGGTTCATATCATAGTCAACTAGAAGAGTCAGTCTTCTTGTACTTAAGTCGGCATTGAACATTTCTATTTAATTCCGAAGCAATTTAAGTGTTTCGTCGTCAATAAGAAGGTCCAAGGGATGCAGTACAGCCGAAGTGAAGCATCGGAATCTATAACCAGTGTCACAGGAATGGTTCAAATTATAGACAGTAAGAAGAGTCAGTCTTCTTGTACTTAAGTCGGCATTGTGCCTTTTCTTTTCAATTCCGATGCAATTTCTGTGTTTCACCGTCAATAAGAAGGTCAGAGGGATACAGTAAACCTGAAGTGAAGCATCGTAATCTATAAGTGGTGTCACAGGAATGGTTCAAAACATAGTCAGTAAGAAGAGTCAGTCTTCTTGTAGTTAAGTCGTAATTGTGGCTTTCGTATTTAATTCCGATGCAATTTCGGTGTTTCATCGTCAATAAGAAGGGCCAAGGGATACAGTAAACCTGAAGTGAAGCATCGGAATCAAAAACTAGTATCACAGGAATGGTTCAAAACATAGCCAGAAGGAAGAGTCAGTCTTCTTGTACTTAAGACGGCATTGTGCGTTTTTCTGTTTAATTCTGATGCAATTTCTGTGTTTCATCATCAATAATAACGTTAGAGGGATACAGTAAACCTGAAGTGAAGCATTTTAATCTATAACCAGTGTCACAGGAATGGTTCAAAGCATAGGCGGTAGGAAGAGTCAGTGTTCTTGTACTTAAGTCGGCATTGTGCCTTTGTATTTAATTCCGATGCAATTTCTGTGTTTCATCGTCAATAAGAAGGTCAGAGGGATACAATAAAACTGAAGTGAGGCATCGGAATCTATAACTAGTGTCACAGGAATGGTTCAAAACAGAGACAGTAAGAAGTGTCAGTCTTCTTGTACTTAAGTCGGCATTGTGCCCTATCTATTTAATTCCGATGCAATTTCTGTGTTTCATCATCAATAAGAAGGTCGGAGGGATACAGTAAACCTGAAGTGTAGCATCGGAGGCTATAACTAGTGTCACAGGAATGGTTCAAAGCATAGTCAGTAAGAAGAGTAAGTCTTCTTGTACTTAAGTCGGCATTGTGCCTTTTCTATTTAATTCCGATGCAATTTCTGTGTTTCATCGTCAATAAGAAGGTCAGAGGGATACAGTAAACCTGAAGTGAAGCATCGGAATCAATATGTGGTGTCACAAGAATGGTTCAAAACATAGTCAGTAAGAAGAGTCAGTCTTCTTGTACTTAAGTCGGCATTGTGCCTTTTCTATTGAATTCCGATACAATTTCAGTGTTATATCATCAATAAGAACGCCTGAGGGATACAGTAAACCTGAAGTGTAGCATTGGAGGCCATAACTAGTGTCACAGGAATGGTTCAAACCATTGACAGTAAGAAGTGTCAGTCTTCTTGTACTTAAGTCGGCATTGTGCTTTTTCTATTTAATTCCGATGCAATATCTGTGTTTCATCGTCAATGAGAAGGTCCAAGGGATACAGTAAACCTGAAGTGAAGCATCGGAATCTAAAACTAGTGTCACAGGAATGGTTCAAATCATAGACAGTAAGAAGAGTCAGTCTTCTTGTACTTAAGTCGGCATTGTGCCTTTTCTATTCAATTCCGAAGCAATTTCTGTGTTTCATCATCAATAAGAAGGTCGGAGGGATACAGTAAACCTGAAGTGTAGCATCGGAATGTATAACTAGTGTCACAGGAGTGGTTCAATACATAGACAGTAAGAAGAGTCAGTCTTCTTGTACTTAAAACGGCATTGTGCCTTTTCTATTTAATTCCGATGCAATTTCTGTGTTTCATCGTCAATAAGAAGGTGAGAGGGATACAGTCAACCTGAAGTGAGTCATCGGAATCTATAACTAGTGTCACAGGAATTTTTCAAAATATAGACAGTAGGAAGAGTCAGTCCTCTTGTACTTAAGTCGGCATTGTGCCTTTTCTATTTACTTCCGATGCAATTTCAGTGTTTCATCGTCAATAAGATGGTCACTGGGATACAGTAAACCTGAAGTGTAGCATCGGAATCTATAGCTAGTGTCACAGGAATGGTTCAAAACATAGACAGTAAGAAGAGTCAGTCTTCTTGTACTTAAAACGGCATTTTGCCTTTTGTATTTAATTCCTATGCAATTTTTGTGTTTCGTCTTCAATAAGAAGGTCAGAGGGATACAGTAAACCTGAAGTGAAGCATCGGAATCTATAACTAGTGTCACAGGAATGGTTCAAAACATAGTAAGTAAGATGAGTCAGTCTTCTTGTACATAATTCGGCATTGTGCCTCTTCTATTTAATTCCGATGTAATTTCTGTGATTCATCGTCAATAAGAAGGTCCAAGGGATACAGTAAACCTGAAGTGAAGCATCGGAATCTATAACTAGTGTCACAGGAATGGTTCAAAATATAGACAGTACGAAGACTCAGTCTTCTTGTACTTAAGTCGGCATTGTGCATTTTCTACTTAATTCCGATGCAATTTCTGTGATTCATCGTCAATAAGAAGGTCCAAGGGATACAGTAAACCTGAAGTGAAGCATCGGAATCTATAACTAGCGTCACAGGAATGTTTCAAAACGTAGACAGCAAGAAGAGTCAGTCCCCTTGAACTTAAGTCGGCATTGTGCTATTTGTATCTAATTCCGTTGCTATTTCTGTGTATCATCGTCAATAAGAAGGTCGGAGGGATACAGTAAACCTGAAGTATAGCATCGGAGGCTATAACTAGTGCCACAGGAATGGTTCAAAGCATAGTCAGTAAGAAGAGTAAGTCTTCTTGTACTTAAGTCGGCATTGTTCATTTTCTATTTAATTCCGATGCAATTTCTGTGTTTCATCGTCAATAAGAAGGTCAGAGGGATACAGTAAACCTGAAGTGAAGCATCGGAATCAATATGTGGTGTCACAAGAATGGTTCAAAACATAGTCAGTAAGAAGTGTCAGTCTTCTTGTACTTAGGTCGGCATTGTGCATTTCGTATTCAATTCCGATGCAATTACGGTGTTTCATCGTCAATAAGAAGGTCCAAGTGATACAGTAAATCTGAAGCGAATCATCGGATTCTATAACTAGTGTCACAGGAATGGTACAAAACATAGATAGTAGGAAGAGTCAGTCTCCTTGTACTTAATTCGGCATTGTGGCTTTTGTATTTAATTCCGATGCAATTTCTGTGTTTCATCGTCAGTAAGAAGGTCCAAGGGATACAGAAAACCTGAAGTGAGGCATCGGAATCTATCACTAGTGTCACAGGAATGGTTCGAAACATAGTCAGTAACAAGAGTCAGTCTACTTGTACTTAAGTCGGCATTGTGCCTTTTGTATTTAATTCCGATGCAATTTTTGTGTTTCATCGTCAATAAGAAGTTCCATGGGATATAGTACACCTGAAGTGAAGCAACGGAATCTATAACTAGTGGCAGAGGACTGGTTCAAATCATAGACTTTAAGAAGAGTCAGTCTTCTAGTAATTAAGTCAGCATTGTGCCTTTTCTATTTAATTCCGATCCAATTTCTGTGTTTCATCGTCGATAAGAAAGTCCAAGGGATACAGTAAACCTGAAGTGAAGCATCGGAATCTAGAACCAGTGTCACAGGAATTATGGAAACATAGACAGTAAGAAGAGATAGTCTACTTGTACTTAAGTAGGCATTGTGCCTTTTGTATTTAATTCCGATGCAATTTCTGTGTTTCATCGTCAATGAGAAGGTCCAAGGGATACAGTACACCTGAAGTTAAGCATCGGAATCTATAACTAGTGTCACAGGAATGGTTCAAAACATAGACATTAGGTAGAGTCAGGCTTCTTGTACTTAAGTCGGCATTGTGCCTTTTCTATTTAATTCCGATGCATTTTCTGTGTTTCATTGACAATAAGAAGGTCAGAGGAATACAGTCAACCTGAAGCGAGTCATCGGAATCTATAACCAGTGTCACAGGAATGGTTCAAAACATAGACAGTAGGAAGAGTCAGTCTACAAGTACTTAAGTCGGCATTGTGCCTTTTGTATTTAATTCCGATGCAATTTCTGTGTTTAATCGTCAATAAGAAGGTCAGAGGGATACAGTAAACCTGAAGTGAAGCATCAGAATGTATAACTAGTGTCACAGGAGTGGTTCAAATCTTAGACAGTAAGAAGAGTCAGTCTTCTTGTACTTAAGTCAGCATTGTGCCTTTTCTATTTAATTCCGATGCAATTTCTGTGTTTCAACGCCAATAAGAAGGTCAGAGGGATACAGTCAACACATAGTGAAGCATCGGAATCTAAAACTGGTCTCACAGAAAATGTTCACAACATAGTAAGTAAGATGAGTCAGTCTTCTTGTACATAATTCGGCATTGTGCCTCTTCTATTTACTTCCGATGTAATTTCTGTGATTCATCGTCAATAAGAAGGTCCAAGGGATACAGTAAACCTGAAGTGAAGCATCGGAATCTATAACTAGTGTCACAGGAATGGTTCAAAATATAGACAGTACGAAGACTCAGTCTTCTTGTACTTAAGTCGGCATTGTGCATTTTCTACTTAATTCCGATGCAATTTCTGTGATTCATCGTCAATAAGAAGGTCCAAGGGATACAGTAAACCTGAAGTGAAGCATCGGAATCTATAACTAGCGTCACAGGAATGTTTCAAAACGTAGACAGCAAGAAGAGTCAGTCCTCTTGAACTTAAGTCGCATTGTGCTATTTGTATCTAATTCCGTTGCTATTTCTGTGTATCATCGTCAATAAGAAGGTCGGAGGGATACAGTAAACCTGAAGTATAGCATCGGAGGCTATAACTAGTGCCACAGGAATGGTTCAAAGCATAGTCAGTAAGAAGAGTAAGTCTTCTTGTACTTAAGTCGGCATTGTTCATTTTCTATTTAATTCCGATGCAATTTCTGTGTTTCATCGTCAATAAGAAGGTCAGAGGGATACAGTAAACCTGAAGTGAAGCATCGGAATCAATATGTGGTGTCACAAGAATGGTTCAAAACATAGTCAGTAAGAAGTGTCAGTCTTCTTGTACTTAGGTCGGCATTGTGCATTTCGTATTCAATTCCGATGCAATTACGGTGTTTCATCGTCAATAAGAAGGTCCAAGTGATACAGTAAATCTGAAGCGAATCATCGGATTCTATAACTAGTGTCACAGGAATGGTACAAAACATAGATAGTAGGAAGAGTCAGTCTCCTTGTACTTAATTCGGCATTGTGGCTTTTGTATTTAATTCCGATGCAATTTCTGTGTTTCATCGTCAGTAAGAAGGTCCAAGGGATACAGAAAACCTGAAGTGAGGCATCGGAATCTATCACTAGTGTCACAGGAATGGTTCGAAACATAGTCAGTAACAAGAGTCAGTCTACTTGTACTTAAGTCGGCATTGTGCCTTTTGTATTTAATTCCGATGCAATTTTTGTGTTTCATCGTCAATAAGAAGTTCCATGGGATATAGTACACCTGAAGTGAAGCAACGGAATCTATAACTAGTGGCAGAGGACTGGTTCAAATCATAGACTTTAAGAAGAGTCAGTCTTCTAGTAATTAAGTCAGCATTGTGCCTTTTCTATTTAATTCCGATCCAATTTCTGTGTTTCATCGTCGATAAGAAAGTCCAAGGGATACAGTAAACCTGAAGTGAAGCATCGGAATCTAGAACCAGTGTCACAGGAATTATGGAAACATAGACAGTAAGAAGAGATAGTCTACTTGTACTTAAGTAGGCATTGTGCCTTTTGTATTTAATTCCGATGCAATTTCTGTGTTTCATCGTCAATGAGAAGGTCCAAGGGATACAGTACACCTGAAGTTAAGCATCGGAATCTATAACTAGTGTCACAGGAATGGTTCAAAACATAGACATTAGGTAGAGTCAGGCTTCTTGTACTTAAGTCGGCATTGTGCCTTTTCTATTTAATTCCGATGCATTTTCTGTGTTTCATTGACAATAAGAAGGTCAGAGGAATACAGTCAACCTGAAGCGAGTCATCGGAATCTATAACTAGTGTCACAGGAATGGTTCAAAACATAGACAGTAGGAAGAGTCAGTCTACAAGTACTTAAGTCGGCATTGTGCCTTTTGTATTTAATTCCGATGCAATTTCTGTGTTTAATCGTCAATAAGAAGGTCAGAGGGATACAGTAAACCTGAAGTGAAGCATCAGAATGTATAACTAGTGTCACAGGAGTGGTTCAAATCTTAGACAGTAAGAAGAGTCAGTCTTCTTGTACTTAAGTCAGCATTGTGCCTTTTCTATTTAATTCCGATGCAATTTCTGTGTTTCAACGCCAATAAGAAGGTCAGAGGGATACAGTCAACATATAGTGAAGCATCGGAATCTAAAACTGGTCTCACAGAAAATGTTCACAACATAGTAAGTAAGATGAGTCACTCTTCTTGTACATAATTCGGCATTGTGCCTCTTCTATTTAATTCCGATGTAATTTCTGTGATTCATCGTCAATAAGAAGGTCCAAGGGATACAGTAAACCTGAAGTGAAGCATCGGAATCTATAACTAGTGTCACAGGAATGGTTCAAAATATAGACAGTACGAAGACTCAGTCTTCTTGTACTTAAGTCGGCATTGTGCATTTTCTACTTAATTCCGATGCAATTTCTGTGATTCATCGTCAATAAGAAGGTCCAAGGGATACAGTAAACCTGAAGTGAAGCATCGGAATCTATAACTAGCGTCACAGGAATGTTTCAAAACGTAGACAGCAAGAAGAGTCAGTCCTCTTGAACTTAAGTCGGCATTGTGCTATTTGTATCTAATTCCGTTGCTATTTCTGTGTATCATCGTCAATAAGAAGGTCGGAGGGATACAGTAAACCTGAAGTATAGCATCGGAGGCTATAACTAGTGCCACAGGAATGGTTCAAAGCATAGTCAGTAAGAAGAGTAAGTCTTCTTGTACTTAAGTCGGCATTGTTCATTTTCTATTTAATTCCGATGCAATTTCTGTGATTCATCGTCAATAAGAAGGTCAGAGGGATACAGTAAACCTGAAGTGAAGCATCGGAATCAATATGTGGTGTCACAAGAATGGTTCAAAACATAGTCAGTAAGAAGTGTCAGTCTTCTTGTACTTAGGTCGGCATTGTGCATTTCGTATTCAATTCCGATGCAATTACGGTGTTTCATCGTCAATAAGAAGGTCCAAGTGATACAGTAAATCTGAAGCGGATCATCGGATTCTATAACTAGTGTCACAGGAATGGTACAAAACATAGATAGTAGGAAGAGTCAGTCTCCTTGTACTTAATTCGGCATTGTGGCTTTTGTATTTAATTCCGATGCAATTTCTGTGTTTCATCGTCAGTAAGAAGGTCCAAGGGATACAGAAAACCTGAAGTGAGGCATCGGAATCTATCACTAGTGTCACAGGAATGGTTCGAAACATAGTCAGTAACAAGAGTCAGTCTACTTGTACTTAAGTCGGCATTGTGCCTTTTGTATTTAATTCCGATGCAATTTTTGTGTTTCATCGTCAATAAGAAGTTCCATGGGATATAGTACACCTGAAGTGAAGCAACGGAATCTATAACTAGTGGCAGAGGACTGGTTCAAATCATAGACTTTAAGAAGAGTCAGTCTTCTAGTAATTAAGTCAGCATTGTGCCTTTTCTATTTAATTCCGATCCAATTTCTGTGTTTCATCGTCGATAAGAAAGTCCAAGGGATACAGTAAACCTGAAGTGAAGCATCGGAATCTAGAACCAGTGTCACAGGAATTATGGAAACATAGACAGTAAGAAGAGATAGTCTACTTGTACTTAAGTAGGCATTGTGCCTTTTGTATTTAATTCCGATGCAATTTCTGTGTTTCATCGTCAATGAGAAGGTCCAAGGGATACAGTACACCTGAAGTTAAGCATCGGAATCTATAACTAGTGTCACAGGAATGGTTCAAAACATAGACATTAGGTAGAGTCAGGCTTCTTGTACTTAAGTCGGCATTGTGCCTTTTCTATTTAATTCCGATGCATTTTCTGTGTTTCATTGACAATAAGAAGGTCAGAGGAATACAGTCAACCTGAAGCGAGTCATCGGAATCTATAACCAGTGTCACAGGAATGGTTCAAAACATAGACAGTAGGAAGAGTCAGTCTACAAGTACTTAAGTCGGCATTGTGCCTTTTGTATTTAATTCCGATGCAATTTCTGTGTTTAATCGTCAATAAGAAGGTCAGAGGGATACAGTAAACCTGAAGTGAAGCATCAGAATGTATAACTAGTGTCACAGGAGTGGTTCAAATCTTAGACAGTAAGAAGAGTCAGTCTTCTTGTACTTAAGTCAGCATTGTGCCTTTTCTATTTAATTCCGATGCAATTTCTGTGTTTCAACGCCAATAAGAAGGTCAGAGGGATACAGTCAACACATAGTGAAGCATCGGAATCTAAAACTGGTCTCACAGAAAATGTTCACAACATAGTAAGTAAGATGAGTCAGTCTTCTTGTACATAATTCGGCATTGTGCCTCTTCTATTTACTTCCGATGTAATTTCTGTGATTCATCGTCAATAAGAAGGTCCAAGGGATACAGTAAACCTGAAGTGAAGCATCGGAATCTATAACTAGTGTCACAGGAATGGTTCAAAATATAGACAGTACGAAGACTCAGTCTTCTTGTACTTAAGTCGGCATTGTGCATTTTCTACTTAATTCCGATGCAATTTCTGTGATTCATCGTCAATAAGAAGGTCCAAGGGATACAGTAAACCTGAAGTGAAGCATCGGAATCTATAACTAGCGTCACAGGAATGTTTCAAAACGTAGACAGCAAGAAGAGTCAGTCCTCTTGAACTTAAGTCGGCATTGTGCTATTTGTATCTAATTCCGTTGCTATTTCTGTGTATCATCGTCAATAAGAAGGTCGGAGGGATACAGTAAACCTGAAGTATAGCATCGGAGGCTATAACTAGTGCCACAGGAATGGTTCAAAGCATAGTCAGTAAGAAGAGTAAGTCTTCTTGTACTTAAGTCGGCATTGTTCATTTTCTATTTAATTCCGATGCAATTTCTGTGTTTCATCGTCAATAAGAAGGTCAGAGGGATACAGTAAACCTGAAGTGAAGCATCGGAATCAATATGTGGTGTCACAAGAATGGTTCAAAACATAGTCAGTAAGAAGTGTCAGTCTTCTTGTACTTAGGTCGGCATTGTGCATTTCGTATTCAATTCCGATGCAATTACGGTGTTTCATCGTCAATAGGAAGGTCCAAGTGATACAGTAAATCTGAAGCGAATCATCGGATTCTATAACTAGTGTCACAGGAATGGTACAAAACATAGATAGTAGGAAGAGTCAGTCTCCTTGTACTTAATTCGGCATTGTGGCTTTTGTATTTAATTCCGATGCAATTTCTGTGTTTCATCGTCAGTAAGAAGGTCCAAGGGATACAGAAAACCTGAAGTGAGGCATCGGAATCTATCACTAGTGTCACAGGAATGGTTCGAAACATAGTCAGTAACAAGAGTCAGTCTACTTGTACTTAAGTCGGCATTGTGCCTTTTGTATTTAATTCCGATGCAATTTTTGTGTTTCATCGTCAATAAGAAGTTCCATGGGATATAGTACACCTGAAGTGAAGCAACGGAATCTATAACTAGTGGCAGAGGACTGGTTCAAATCATAGACTTTAAGAAGAGTCAGTCTTCTAGTAATTAAGTCAGCATTGTGCCTTTTCTATTTAATTCCGATCCAATTTCTGTGTTTCATCGTCGATAAGAAAGTCCAAGGGATACAGTAAACCTGAAGTGAAGCATCGGAATCTAGAACCAGTGTCACAGGAATTATGGAAACATAGACAGTAAGAAGAGATAGTCTACTTGTACTTAAGTAGGCATTGTGCCTTTTGTATTTAATTCCGATGCAATTTCTGTGTTTCATCGTCAATGAGAAGGTCCAAGGGATACAGTACACCTGAAGTTAAGCATCGGAATCTATAACTAGTGTCACAGGAATGGTTCAAAACATAGACATTAGGTAGAGTCAGGCTTCTTGTACTTAAGTCGGCATTGTGCCTTTTCTATTTAATTCCGATGCATTTTCTGTGTTTCATTGACAATAAGAAGGTCAGAGGAATACAGTCAACCTGAAGCGAGTCATCGGAATCTATAACTAGTGTCACAGGAATGGTTCAAAACATAGACAGTAGGAAGAGTCAGTCTACAAGTACTTAAGTCGGCATTGTGCCTTTTGTATTTAATTCCGATGCAATTTCTGTGTTTAATCGTCAATAAGAAGGTCAGAGGGATACAGTAAACCTGAAGTGAAGCATCAGAATGTATAACTAGTGTCACAGGAGTGGTTCAAATCTTAGACAGTAAGAAGAGTCAGTCTTCTTGTACTTAAGTCAGCATTGTGCCTTTTCTATTTAATTCCGATGCAATTTCTGTGTTTCAACGCCAATAAGAAGGTCAGAGGGATACAGTCAACATATAGTGAAGCATCGGAATCTAAAACTGGTCTCACAGAAAATGTTCACAACATAGTAAGTAAGATGAGTCACTCTTCTTGTACATAATTCGGCATTGTGCCTCTTCTATTTAATTCCGATGTAATTTCTGTGATTCATCGTCAATAAGAAGGTCCAAGGGATACAGTAAACCTGAAGTGAAGCATCGGAATCTATAACTAGTGTCACAGGAATGGTTCAAAATATAGACAGTACGAAGACTCAGTCTTCTTGTACTTAAGTCGGCATTGTGCATTTTCTACTTAATTCCGATGCAATTTCTGTGATTCATCGTCAATAAGATGGTCCAAGGGATACAGTAAACCTGAAGTGAAGCATCGGAATCTATAACTAGCGTCACAGGAATGTTTCAAAACGTAGACAGCAAGAAGAGTCAGTCCTCTTGAACTTAAGTCGGCATTGTGCTATTTGTATCTAATTCCGTTGCTATTTCTGTGTATCATCGTCAATAAGAAGGTCGGAGGGATACAGTAAACCTGAAGTATAGCATCGGAGGCTATAACTAGTGCCACAGGAATGGTTCAAAGCATAGTCAGTAAGAAGAGTAAGTCTTCTTGTACTTAAGTCGGCATTGTTCATTTTCTATTTAATTCCGATGCAATTTCTGTGATTCATCGTCAATAAGAAGGTCAGAGGGATACAGTAAACCTGAAGTGAAGCATCGGAATCAATATGTGGTGTCACAAGAATGGTTCAAAACATAGTCAGTAAGAAGTGTCAGTCTTCTTGTACTTAGGTCGGCATTGTGCATTTCGTATTCAATTCCGATGCAATTACGGTGTTTCATCGTCAATAAGAAGGTCCAAGTGATACAGTAAATCTGAAGCGAATCATCGGATTCTATAACTAGTGTCACAGGAATGGTACAAAACATAGATAGTAGGAAGAGTCAGTCTCCTTGTACTTAATTCGGCATTGTGGCTTTTGTATTTAATTCCGATGCAATTTCTGTGTTTCATCGTCAGTAAGAAGGTCCAAGGGATACAGAAAACCTGAAGTGAGGCATCGGAATCTATCACTAGTGTCACAGGAATGGTTCGAAACATAGTCAGTAACAAGAGTCAGTCTACTTGTACTTAAGTCGGCATTGTGCCTTTTGTATTTAATTCCGATGCAATTTTTGTGTTTCATCGTCAATAAGAAGTTCCATGGGATATAGTACACCTGAAGTGAAGCAACGGAATCTATAACTAGTGGCAGAGGACTGGTTCAAATCATAGACTTTAAGAAGAGTCAGTCTTCTAGTAATTAAGTCAGCATTGTGCCTTTTCTATTTAATTCCGATGCAATTTCTGTGTTTCATCGTCGATAAGAAAGTCCAAGAGATACAGTAAACCTGAAGTGAAGCATCGGAATCTAGAACCAGTGTCACAGGAATTATGGAAACATAGACAGTAAGAAGAGGCAGTCTACTTGTACTTAAGTAGGCATTGTGCCTTTTGTATTTAATTCCGATGCAATTTCTGTGTTTCATCGCCAATGAGAAGGTCCAAGGGATACAGTACACCTGAAGTTAAGCATCGGAATCTATAACTAGTGTCACAGGAATGGTTCAAAACATAGACATTAGGTAGAGTCAGGCTTCTTGTACTTATGTCGGCATTGTGCCTTTTCTATTTAATTCCGATGCATTTTCTGTGTTTCATTGACAATAAGAAGGTCAGAGGAATACAGTCAACCTGAAGCGAGTCATCGGAATCTATAACTAGTGTCACAGGAATGGTTCAAAACATAGACAGTAGGAAGAGTCTGTCTACAAGTACTTAAGTCGGCATTGTGCCTTTTGTATTTAATTCCGATGCAATTTCTGTGTTTCATCGTCGATAAGGAAGTCCAAGTGATACAGTAAACCTGAAGTGAAGCATCGGAATCTAGAACCAGTGTCACAGGAATTATGGAAACATAGACAGTAAGAAGAGGCAGTCTACTTGTACTTAAGTAGGCATTGTGCCTTTTGTATTTAATTCCGATGCAATTTCTGTGTTTCATCGTCAATGAGAAGGTCCAAGGGATACAGTACACCTGAAGTTAAGCATCGGAATCTATAACTAGTGTCACAGGAATGGTTCAAAACATAGACATTAGGTAGAGTCAGGCTTCTTGTACTTAAGTCGGCATTGTGCCTTTTCTATTTAATTCCGATGCATTTTCTGTGTTTCATTGACAATAAGAAGGTCAGAGGAATACAGTCACCCTGAAGCGAGTCATCGGAATCTATAACTAGTGTCACAGGAATGGTTCAAAACATAGACAGTAGGAAGAGTCAGTCTACAAGTACTTAAGTCGGCATTGTGCCTTTTGTATTTAATTCCGATGCAATTTCTGTGTTTAATCGTCAATAAGAAGGTCAGAGGGATACAGTAAACCTGAAGTGAAGCATCAGAATGTATAACTAGTGTCACAGGAGTGGTTCAAATCTTAGACAGTAAGAAGAGTCAGTCTTCTTGTACTTAAGTCAGCATTGTGCCTTTTCTATTTAATTCCGATGCAATTTCTGTGTTTCAACGCCAATAAGAAGGTCAGAGGGATACAGTCAACATATAGTGAAGCATCGGAATCTAAAACTGGTCTCACAGAAAATGTTCACAACATAGTCAGTAAGAAGAGTCAGTCTTCTTGTACTTAATTCGGCATTGTGCTTTTGTATTTAATTCCGATGCAATTTCTGTGTTTCATCGCCAATAAGAAGGTCAGAGGGATACAGTAAGCCTGAAGTGAAGCATCGGAAACTGTAACTAGTGTCACAGGAATTGTTCAAAACATAGACAGTAGGAAGAGTCAGTCTTCTTCTACTTGAGTCGGCATTGTGCCTTTTGTATCTATATGCGATGCAATTTCTGTGTATCATCGTCAACAAGAAGGTCAGAGGGATACAGTAAACCTCAAGTGAAGCATCGGAATCTATTACTAGTGTCACAGGAATGGTTCAAAGCATAGACAATACGAAGGGTCAGTCTTCTTGTACTTAAGTCGGCTTTGTGCCTTTTCTATTTAATTCCGATGCAATTTCTGTGTTTCGTCGTCAATAAGAAGGTTCAAGGGATACAGTAAACCTGAAGTGAAGCATCGGAATCTATAACTAGTGTCACAGGAATCGTTCAAAGCATAGACAGTAAGAAGAGTAACTCTTCTTGTACCTAAGTCGGCATTGTGCATTTGTATTTAATTCCGATGCAATTTCTGTGTTTCATCATCGATACGAAGGCCAGAGGGATGCACTAAACCTGAAGTGAAGCATCGGAATCTATAACTAGTGTCACAGGAATGGTTCAAAACATAGACATTAGGTAGAGTCAGGCTTCTTGTACCTAAGTCGGCATTGTGCCTTTTCTATTTAATTCCGATGCAATTTCTGTGATTCTTCGTAAATAAGAAGGCCCAAGGGATACAGTAAACCTGAAGTGAAGCGTCGGAATCTATAACTTGTGTCACAGGAATGGTTCAAATCATAGACGGTAAGAAGAGTCAGTCTTCTTGTACTTAAGTCGGCATTGTGCCTTTTCTATTTAATTCCGATGTAATTTATGTGTTTCATCTTCAATAGGAAGGTCTTAGGGATACAGTAAACCTGAGGTGAAGCATCGGAATCTTTATCTAGTGTCACAGGAATGGTTCAAAACATGTACAGTAAGAAGAAACAGTCTTCTTGTTTATACGTCGGTATTGTGCCTTTTCTATTTAATTCCGATGCAATTTCTGTGTTTCATCGTCAACATGAAGGTCAGAGGGATACAGTAAACCTGAAGTGAAGCATCGGAATCTATAACTAGTGTCACAGGAATGGTTCAAAACATAGAGAGTAGGAAGAGTCAGTCTTCTTGTACTTAAGTCGGCATTGTGCCTTTTCTATTTAATTCCGTTGCAATTTTTGTGTTTCGTCGTCAATAAGATGGTCCGAGGGATACAGTAAACCCGAAGTGAAGCATCGGAATCTATATCTAGTGTCAGAGGAATGGTTCAAACATAGACAGTAAGATGAGTCAGTCTTCCTGTACATAAGTCGGCATTGTGCCTTTTGTATTTAATTCCGATGCAATTTCTGTGTTTCATCTTCAATACGAAGGTCCAAGGGATACAGTAAACCTGATGTGATGCATAGGAATCTATAACTAGTGTCACAGAAATAGTTCGAAACATAGTCAGTAACAAGAGTCAGTCTTCTTGTACGTAAGTCGGCATTGTGACTATTTTATTTAATTACGATGCAATTTCTGTGTTTCTTCGTCAAGAAGAAGGTGAGGGGGATACAGTAAACCTGAAGTGAAGAATCGGAATGTATAACTAATGTCACAGGAATCGTTCAAAACATAGACAGTAGGAAGAGTCAGTCTTCTTCTACTTAAGTTGGCATTGTACCTTTTGTATTTATTTCCGATGCTATTTCTGCGTTTCATCGTTAATAAGAAGGTCAGAGGGATACAGTAATCTTGAAGTGAAGCATCGGAGTGTCACAGGAATGGTTCAAAACATAGACAATTGGAAGGGTCAGTCTTCTTGAACTTAAGTCGGCATTGTGCCTTTTCTATTTAATTCCAATGCAATTTCTGTGTTTCGTCGTCAATAAGAAGGTCCAAGGGATACAGTAATCCTGAAGTGAAGCATCGGAATCTATAACTAGTGTCACAGGAATGTTTCAAAACATAGACAGCAAGAAGAGTCAGTCCTCTTGTACATAAGTCGGCATTGTGCTTTTTGTATCTAATTCCGATGCAATTTGTGTGTTTCATCGTCAATAAGAAGGTCAGAGGGATACTGTAAACCTGAGATAAAGCAGCGAAATCTATAACTAGTGTCACAGGAATGGTTCAAATTATAGACAGTAAGAAGCGTCAGTCTTCTTGTACTTAAGTCGGCATTGTGCCTTTTATTTTCTATTCCGATGCAATTTCTGTGTTTCATCATCAATAAGAAGGTCAGAGGGATACAGTAAACCTGAAGTGAAGCATCGTAATCTATAAGTGGTGTCACAGGAATGGTTCAAAACATAGTCAGTAAGAAGAGTCAGTCTTCTTGTAGTTAAGTCGTAATTGTGGCTTTCGTTTTTAATTATTATGCAATTTCGGTGTTTCATCGTCAATAAGAAGGTCCAAGTGATACAGTAAATCTGAAGCGAAGCATCGGATTCTGTAATTAGTGTCACAGGAATGGTTCAAAACATAGACAGTAAGAAGAGTCAGTCTTCTTGTACTTAAGTCGGCATTGTGCCTTTTCTATTTAATTCCGATACAATTTCAGTGTTTCATCATCAATAAGAACGCCTGAGGGATACAGTAAACCTGAAGTGTAGCATCGGAGGCTATAACTAGTGTCACAGGAATGGTTCAAAGCATTGACAGTAAGAAGTGTCAGTCTTCTTGTACTGAAGTCGGCATTGTGCTTTTTCTATTTAATTCCGATGTAATATCTGTGTTTCATCGTCAATAAGAAGGTCCAAGGGATACAGTAAACATGTAGTGAAGCACCGGAATCTAAAACTTGTCTCACAGGAAATGTTCAAAACATACTCATTAAGAAGAATCAGTCTTCTTGTACTTAAGTCGGCATGGTGCATTTCGTATTCAAGTCCGATGCAATTTCGGTGTTTCATCGTCAATAAGAAGGTCCAAGGGATACAGTAAACCTGAAGTGAAGCATCGGAATCTAAAACTAGGGTCACAGGAATTGTTCAAATCATAGACAGTAAGAAGAGTCAGTCTTCTTGTACTTAAGTCGGCATTGTGCCTTTTCAGTTTAATTCCGATGCAATTTCTGTGTTTCATCATCAATAATAAGGTCGGAGGGATACAGTAAACCTGAAGTGTAGCATCGGAGGCTATAACTAGTGTCACAGGAATGGTTCAAAGCATAGTCAGCAAGAAGAGTCAGTCTTCTTGTACTTAAGTCGGCATTGTGCTTTTTCTATGTAATTGCGATCCAATATCTGTGTTTCATCGTCAATAAGAAGGTCAAAGGGATACACTAAACAAGAAGTGAAGCATCGGAATCTATAACTAGTGTCACAGGACTGGTTCAAATCATAGATAGTAAGAAGAGTCAGTCTGCTTGTACTTAATTCGGCATTGTGCCTTTTGTATTTAATTCCGATGCAATTTCTGTGTTTCATCGTCAGTAAGAAGGTCCAAGGGATACAGTAAACCTGAAGTGAGGCATCGGTATCTATAACTAGTGTCATAGGAGTGGTTCAAAACATAGTCAGTAAGAAGAGTCAGTCTTCTTGTATTTAAGTCGGCGTTGTGTCTTTTCTATTTAATTCCGATGCAATTTCTGTGTTTCGTCGACAATAGGAAGGTACAAGTAATACAGTAAACCTGAAGTGAAGCATCGGAATCTATAACTAGTGTCACAGGAAAGGTTCAAAACATAGACAGTAAGAAGAGTCAGTCTTCTTGTACTTAAAACGGCATTTTGCCTTTTGTATTTAATTCCGATGCAATTTTTGTGTTTCGTCGTCAATACGAAGGTCAGAGGGATACAGTAAACCTGAAGTGAAGCATCGGAATCTATAACTAGTGTCACAGGAATGGTTCAAAACATAGTAAGTGAGATGAGTCAGTCTTCTTGCACATAATTCGGCATTGTGCCTCTTCTATTTAATTCCGATGTAATTTCTGTGATTCATCGTCAATAAGAAGATCCAAGGGATACAGTAAACCTGAAGTGAAGCATCGGAGTCTATAACTAGTGACACAGGAATGGTTCAAAATATAGACAGTACGAAGACTCAGTCTTCTTGTACTTAAGTCGGCATTGTGCATTTTATACTCAATTCCGATGCAATTTCTGTGATTCATCGTCAATAAGAAGGTCCAAGGGATACAGTAAACCTGAAGTGAAGCATCGGAATCTATAACTAGTGTCACAGGAATGTTTCAAAACATAGACAGCAAGAAGAGTCAGTCCTCTCGAACTTAAGTCGGCATTGTGCTATTTGTATCTAATTCCGTTGCTATTTCTGTGTATCATCGTCAATAAGAAGGTCAGAGGGATAAAGTAAACCTGAAGTGAAGCATCGGAATCTATAACTAGTGTCACAGGAATGGTTCAAAACATAGACAGTAGGAAGATGCATTCTTCTTGACATTAAGTCGGCATGGAGCCTTTTCTATTTAATTCCGATGCAATTTCTGTGTTTCATCGTCAATAAGAAGGTCAGAGGGATACAGTCAACCTGAAGTGAGTCATCGGAATCTATAACTAGTGTCACAGGAATGGTTCAAAACATAGACAGTAGGAAGAGTCAGTCCTCTTGTACTTAAGTCGGCATTGTGCCTTTTCTATTTACTTCCGATGCAATTTCAGTGTTTCATCGTCTATAAGAAGGTCACTGGGATACAGTAAACCTGATCTGTAGCATCGGAATCGATAACTAGTGTCACAGGAATGGTTCAAAACATAGACAGTAAGAAGAGTCAGTCTACTTGTACTTAAGTCGGCATTGTGCCTTTTGTATTTAATTCCGATGCAATTTTTGTGTTTCATCGTCAATAAGAAGTTCCAAGGGGATATAGTACACCTGAAGTGAAGCAACGGAATCTATAACTAGTGTCACAGGAATGGTTCAAATCATAGACATTAAGAAGAGTCAGTCTTCTAGTAATTAAGTCAGCATTGTGCCTTTTCTATTTAATTCCGATGCAATTTCTGTGGTTCATCGTCGATAAGAAAGTCCAAGGGATACAGTAAACCTGAAGTGAAGCATCGGAATCTATAACTAGTGTCACAGGAATTATTGAAACATAGACAGTAAAAAGAGGCAGTCTACTTGTACTTGAGTAGGCATTGTGCCTTTTGTATTTAATTCCGGTGCAATTTCTGTGTTTCATCGTCAATGAGAAGGTCCAAGGGATACAGTACACCTGAAGTTAAGCATCGAAATCTATAACTAGTGTCACAGGAATGGTTCAAAACATAGACATTAGGTAGAGTCTGGCTTCTTGTACTTAAGTTGGCATTGTGCCTATTCTATTTAATTCCGATGCAATTTCTGTGTTTCATCGACAATAAGAAGGTCAGAGGAATACAGTCAACCTGAAGTGAGTCATCGGAATCTATAACTAGTGTCACAGGAATGGTTCAAAACATAGACAGTAGGAAGAGTCAGTCTACATGTACTTAAGTCGGCATTGTGCCTTTTGTATTTAATTCCGATGCAATTTCTGTGTTTAATCGTCAATAAGAAGGTCAGAGGGATACAGTAAACCTGAAGTGAAGCATCAGAATCTATAACTAGTGTCACAGGAGTGGTTCAAATCTTAGACAGTAAGAAGAGTCAGTCTTCTTGTACTTAAGTCAGCATTGTGCCTTTTCTATTAATTCCGATGCAATTTCTGTGTTTCAACGCCAATAAGAAGGTCAGAGGGATACAGTAAACATATAGTGAAGCATCGGAATCTAAAACTGGTCTCACAGAAAATGTTCACAACATAGTCAGTAAGAAGAGTCAGTCTTCTTATACTTAATTCGGCATTGTGCTTTTGTGTTTAATTCCGATGCAATTTCTGTGTTTCATCGTCAATAAGAAGGTCAGAGGGATACAGTAAACCTGAAGTGAAGCATCGGAAACTATAACTAGTGTCACAGGAATCGTTCAAAACATAGACAGTAGGAAGAGTCAGTCTTCTTCTACTTGAGTCGGCATTGTGCCTTTTGTACTTATATGCGATGCAATTTCTATGTATCATCGTCAACAAGAAGGTCAGAGGGATACAGTAAACCTGAAGTGATGCATCGGAATCTATAACTAGAGTCACAGGAATTGTTCAAACATAGACAGTAAGAAGAGTCAGTCTTCATGTACTTAAGTCGGCATTGTGCCTTTTGTATTTAATTCCGATGAAATTTCTTTGTATCTTCGTCAATAACAAGGTCCAAGGGATACAGTAAACCTGAAATGAAGCATCGGAATCTATAACTAGTGTCACAGGAATAATTCAAAACATAGACAGTAGGAAGAGTCAGTCTTCTTGTACTTAAGTCGGCATTATGCCTTTTCTATTTAATTCCGATGTAATTTCTGTGTTTCATCTTCAATAGGAAGGTCTGAGGGATACAGTAAACCTGAAGTGAAGCATCGGAATCTATAACTTGTGTCACAGGAATGGTTCAAAACATAGACAGTAAGAAGAGTCAGTCTTCTTGTACTTAAGTCGGCATTGTGTCTTTTGTATTTAATTCCGATGCAATTTCTGTGTTTCATCTTCAATACGAAGGTCCAAGGGATACAGTAAACCTGATGTGATGCATAGTAACCTATAACTAGTGTCACAGAAATAGTTCGAAACATAGTCAGTAACAAGAGTCAGTCTTCTTGTACTTAAGGCGGCATTGTGCCTATTTTATTTAATTACGATGCAATTTCTGTGTTTCATCGTCAATAAGAAGGCGAGGGGGATACAGTAAACCTGAAGTGAAGAATCGGAATGTATAACTAATGTCACAGGAATCGTTCAAAACATAGACAGTAGGAAGAGTCAGTCTTCTTCTACTTAAGTTGGCATTGTGCCTTTTGTATTTATTTCCGATGCTATTTCTGTGTTTCATCGTTAATAAGAAGGTCAGAGGGATACAGTAAACTTGAAGTGAAGGATCGGAGTCTATAACTAGTGTCACAGGAATGGTTCAAAACGTAGACAATTGGAAGGGTCAGTCTTCTTGAACTTAAGTCGGCATTGTGCCTTTTCTATTTAATTCCGATGCAATTTCTGCCTTTCGTCGTCAATAAGAAGGTCCAAGGGATACAGTAATCCTGAACTGAAGCATCGGAATCTATAACTAGTGTCACAGGAATGTTTCAAAACATGGACAGCAAGAAGAGTCAGTCCTCTTATACTTAAGTCGGCATTGTGCTTTTTGTATCTAATTCCGATGCAATTTCTGTGCTTCATCGTCAATAAGAAGGTCAGAGGGATACAGTAAACCTGAGATAAAGCAGCGGAATCTATAACTAGTGTCACAGGAATGGTTCAAAACATAGACAGTAGGAACAGTCAGTCTTCTTGTACTTAAGACTTAAGTCGACATTGTGCCTTTTCTATTTAATTCCGACGCAATTTCTGTGTTTCGTCGTCAATAAGTAAGTCTAAGGGATACAGTAAACCTGAAGTGAAGCATCGGAATCTGTAACTAGTGTCACCGGAATGGTTCAAAAAATAGACAGTAAGATGAGTCAGTCTTCTTGTACATAAGTCGGCATAGTGCCTTTTGTATTTAATTCCAATGCAATTTCTGTGTATCATCGTCAATAAGAAGGACCAAGGGATACAGTAAACCTGAAGTGAAGCATCGGAATCTATAACAAGTGTCACAGGTATGGTTCAAAACATAGACAGTAGGAAGAGTCATTCTTCTTGTACTTAAGTCGGCATTGTGCCCTTTCTATTTAATTCCGATGCAATTTCTGTGTTTCGTCGTCAATAAGAAGGTCCGAGGGATACAGTAAACCCGAAGTGAAGCATCGGAATCTATACCTAGTGTCAGAGGAATGTTTCAAACATAGACGGTAAGATGAGTCAGTCTTCCTGTACATAAGTCGGCATTGTGTCTTTTGTATTTAATTCCGATGCAATTTCTGTGTTTCATCTTCAATACGAAAGTCCAAGGGATACAGTAAACCTGATGTGATGCATAGTAATCTATAACTAGTGTCACAGAAATAGGTCAAAACATAGTCAGTAAGAAGAGTCAGTCTTCTTGTACTTAAGGCGGCATTGTGCCTATTTTATTTAATTACGATGCTATTTCTGTGTTTCATCGTTAATAAGAAGGTCAGAGGGATACAGTAAACTTGAAGTGAAGCATCGGAGTCTATAACTAGTGTCACAGGAATGGTTCATAACATAGACAATTGGGAGGGTCAGTCTTCTTGAACTTAAGTCGGCATTGTGCCTTTTCTATTTAATTCCGATGCAATTTCTGTCTTTCGTCGTCAATACGAAGGTCCAAGGGATACAGTAATCCTGAACTGAAGCATCGGAATCTATAACTAGTGTCACAGGAATGTATCAAAACATAGACTGCAAGAAGAGTCAGTCCTCTTATACTTAAGTCGGCATTGTGCTTTTTGTATCTAATTCCGATGCAATTTCTGTGTTTCATCGTCAATAAGAAGGTCAGAGGGATACAGTAAACCTGAGATAAAGCAGCGGAATCTATAACTAGTGGCACAGGAATGGTTCAAAACATAGACAGTAGGAACAGTCAGTCTTCTTGTACTTAAGACTTTAGTCGACATTGTGCCTTTTCTATTTAATTCCGATGCAATTTCTGTGTTTCGTCGTCAATAAGTAAGTCCAAGGGATACAGTAAACCTGAAGTGAAGCATCGGAATCTATAACTAGTGTCACCGGAATGGTTCAAAAAATGGACAGTAAGATGAGTCAGTCTTCTTGTACATAAGTCGGCATAGTGCCTTTTGTATTTAATTCCGATGCAATTTCTGTGTATCATCGTCAATAAGAAGGACCAAGGGATACAGTAAACCTGAAGTGAAGCATCGGAATCTATAACAAGTGTCACAGGTATGGTTCAAAACATAGACAGTAGGAAGAGTCATTCTTCTTGTACTTAAGTCGGCATTGTGCCCTTTCTATTTAATTCCGATGCAATTTCTGTGTTTCGTCGTCAATAAGAAGGTCCGAGGGATACAGTAAACCCGAAATGCAGCATCGGAATCTATACCTAGTGTCAGAGGAATGGTTCAAACATAGACAGTAAGATGAGTCAGTCTTCCTGTACATTAGTCGGCATTGTGTCTTTTGTATTTAATTCCGATGCAATTTCTGTGTTTCATCTTCAATACGAAGGTCCAAGGGATACAGTTAACCTGATGTGATGCATAGTAATCTATAACTAGTGTCACAGAAATAGGTCAAAACATAGTCAGTAAGAAGAGTCAGTCTTCTTGTACTTAAGGCGGCATTGTGCCTATTTTATTTAATTACGATGCAATTTCTGTGTTTCATCGTCAATAAGAAGGTGAGGGGGATACAGTAAACCTGAAGTGAAGAATCGGAATGTATAACTAATGTCACAGGAATCGTTCAAAACATAGACAGTAGGAAGAGTCAGTCTTCTTCTACTTAAGTTGGCATTGTGCCTTTTGTATTTATTTCCGGTGCTATTTCTGTGTTTCATCGTTATTAAGAAGGTCAGAGGGATACAGTAAACTTGAAGTGAAGCATCGGAGTCTATAACTAGTGTCACAGGAATGGTTGAAAGCATAGACAATTGGAAGGGTCAGTCTTCTTGAACTTAAGTCGGCATTGTGCCTTTTCTATTTAATTCCGATGCAATTTCTGTCTTTCGTCGTCAATAAGAAGGTCCAAGGGATACAGTAATCCTGAACTGAAGCATCGGAATCTATAACTAGTGTCACAGGAATGTTTCAAAACATAGACAGCAAGATGAGTCAGTCCTCTTATACTTAAGTCGGCATTGTGCTTTTTGTATCTAATTCCGATGCAATTTCTGTGTTTCATCGTCTATAAGAAGGTCAGAGGGATACAGTAAACCTGAGATAAAGCAGCGGAATCTATAACTAGTGTCACAGGAATGGTTCAAAACATAGACAGTAGAAACAGTCAGTCTTCTTGTACTTAAGACTTAAGTCGACATTGTGCCTTTTCTATTTAATTCCGATGCAATTTCTGTGTTTCGTCGTCAATAAGTAAGTCCAAGGGATACAGTAAACCTGAAGTGAAGCATCGGAATCTATAACTAGTGTCACCGGAATGGTTCAAAAAATAGACAGTAAGATGAGTCAGTCTTCTTGTACATAAGTCGGCATAGTGCCTTTTGTATTTAATTCCGATGCAATTTCTGTGTATCATCGTCAATAAGAAGGACCAAGGGATACAGTAAACCTGAAGTGAAGCATCGGAATCTATAACAAGTGTCACAGGTACGGTTCAAAACATAGACAGTAGGAAGAGTCATTCTTCTTGTACTTAAGTCGGCATTGTGCCTTTTCTATTTAATTCCGATGCCATTTCTGTGTTTCATCGTCAATAAGAAGGTCAGAGGGAGACAAAAAAACCTGAAGTGAATCATCGGAATCTACAACTAGTGTCACAGGAATGGTTCAAAACATAGACAGTAGGAAGAGTCAGTCTACATGTACTTAAGTCGGCATTGTGCCTTTTGTATTGAATTCCGATGCAATTTCTGTGTTTCATCGTCAATAAGAAGGTCAGAGGGATACAGTAAACCTGAAGTGAAGCATCAGAATCTATAACTAGTGTCACAGGAATGGTTCAAAACATAGACAGTAAGACGAGTCAGTCTACTTGTACTTAAGTCGGCATTGTGCTTTTTGTATTTAATTCCGATGCAATTTCTGTGTTTCATCGTCAATAAGAAGGTCCAAGGGATACAGTTCACCTGAAGTGAAGCATCGGAATCTATAACTAGTGTCACAGGAATGGTTCAAATCATTAACAGTAAGAAGAGTCAGTCTTCTTGTAATTAAGTCAGCATTGTGCCTTTTCTATTTACTTCCGATGTAATTTCTGTGATTCATCGTCAATAAGAAGGTCCAAGGGATACAGTAAGCCTGAAGTGAAGCATCGGACTCTATAACTAGTGTCACAGGAATGGTTCAAAATATAGACAGTAAGAAGACTCAGTCTTCTTGTACTTAAGTCGGCATTGTGCATTTTCTTCTTAATTCCGATGCAATTTCTGTGATTCATCGTCAATAAGAAGGTCCAAGGGATACAGTAAACCTGAAGTGAAGCATGGGAATGTATAAGTAGTGTCACAGGAATGTTTCATAACATAGACAGCAAGAAGAGTCAGTCCTCTTGAACTTAAGTCGGCATTGTGCTATTTGTATCGAATTCCGATGCTATTTCTGTGTATCATCGTCAATAAGAAGGTCAGTGGGATACAGTAAACCTGAAGTGAAGCATCGGAATCTATAACTAGTGTCACAGGAATGGTTCAAAACATAGTCAGTAGGAAGAGGCATTCTTCTTGTACTTAAGTCGGCATTGTGCCTTTTCTATTTAATTCCGATGCAATTTCTGTGTTTCATCGTCAATAGGAAGGTCCAAGGGATACAGTACACCTGAAGTGAAGCATCGGAATCTATAACTAGTGTCTCAGGAGTGGTTCAAATCATAAGCAGTAAGAAGAGTCAGTCTTCTTGTACTTAAGTCGGCATTGTGCGTTTTCTATTTAATTCCGATGCCATTTCTGTGTTTCATCGTCAATAGGAAGGTCCAAGGGATACAGTACACATGAAGTGTAGCATCGGAATCTATAACTAGTGTCTCAGGAGTGGTTCAAATCATAAGTAGTAAGAAGAGTCAGTCTTCTTGTTCTTAGGTCAGCATTGTGCCTTTTCTATTTAATTCCGAAGCAATTTTTGTGTTTCATCGTCAATAAGAAGTTCCAAGGGATATAGTACACCTGAAGTGAAGCATCGGAAACTATAACTAGTGTCACAGGAACGGTTCAAATCATAGACATTAAGAAGAGTCAGTCTTCTATTAATTAAGTCAGCATTGTGCATTTTCTATTTAATTCCGATGCAATTTCTGTGTTTCATCGTCGATAAGAGAGTCCAACGGATACAGTAAACCTAAAGTGAAGCATCGGAATCTATAACTAGTGTCACAGGAATTATTGAAACATAGACAGTAAGAAGAGGCAGTCTACTTGTACTTAAGTAGGCATTGTGCCTTTTGTATTTAATTCCGATGCAATTTCTGTGTTTCATCGTCAATAAGAAGGTCCAAGGGATACAGTACACCTGAAGTTAAGCATCGGAATCTATAACTAGTGTCACAGGAATGGTTCAAAACATACACATTAGGTAGAGTCAGGCTTCTTGTACTTAAGTCGGCATTGTGCCTCTTCTATTTAATTCCAATGCAATTTCTGTGTTTCATCGACAATAAGAAGGTCAGAGGGATACAGTCAACCTGAAGTGAGTCATCGGAATCTATAACTAGTGTCACAGGAATGGTTCAAACATAGACAGTAGGAATAGTCAGTCTACATGTACTTAAGTCGGCATTGTGCCTTTTGTATTTAATTCCGATGATATTTCTGTGTTTAATCGTCAATAAGAAGGTCAGAGGGATACAGTAAACCTGAAGTGAAGCATCAGAATCTATAACTAGTGTCACTGGAGTGGTTCAAATCTTAGACAGTTAGAAGAGTCAGTTTTCTTGTACTTAAGTCAGCATTGTGCTTTTTCTATTTAATTCCGATGCAATTTCTGTATTTCATCGCCAATAAGAAGGACAGAGTTATACAGTAAACATATAGTGAAGCATCGGAATCTAAAACCTGTCTCACAGAAAATGTTCACAACATAGTCAGTAAGAGGAGTTAGTCTTCTTGTACTTAAGTCGGCATTGTGCTTTTGTATTTAATTCCGATGCAATTTCTGTGTTTCATCGTCAGTAAGAAGGTCAGAGGGATACAGTAAACCTGAAGTGAAGCATCGGAATCTATAACAAGTGTCACAGGAATGTTTCAAAACATAGACAGTAGGAAGAGTCAGTCTACATGTACTTAAGTCGGCATTGTGCTTTTTGTATTTAATTCCGATGCAATTTCTGTGTTTCATCGTCAATAAAAAGGTCAGAGGGATACAGTAAATCCTGAAGTGAAGCATCAGAATCTATAACTAGTGACACAGGAATGGTTCAAAACATAGACAGTAAGAAGAGTCAGTCTACATGTACTTAAGTCTGCATTGTGCCTTTTGTATTTAATTTCGATGATATTTTTGTGTTTCATCGTCAATAAGAAGGTCAGAGGGATACAGTCAACCTGAAGTGAGTCATCGGAATCTATAACTAGAGTCACAGGAATGGTTCAAAACATAGACAGTAGGAAGAGTCAGTCTACATGTACTTAAGTCGGAATTGGGCTTTTTGTATTTAATTCCGATGCAATTTCTGTGTATCATCGTCAATAAGAAGGTCAGAGGGATACAGTAAACCTGAAGTGAAGCATCGGAATCTATAACTAGTGTCACAGGAATGGTTCAAAACATAGACAGTAGGAAGAGGCATTCTTCTTGTACTTAAGTCGGCATTGTGCCTTTTCTATTTAATTCCGATGCAATTTCTGTGTTTCATCGTCAATAAGAAGGTCAGAGAAATACAGTCAACCTGAGGTGAGTCATCGGAATCTATAACTAGAGTCACAGGAATGGTTCAAAACATAGACAGTAGAAAGAGTCAGTCTACATGTACTTAAGTCGGCATTGTGCTTTTTGTATTTAATTCCGATGCAATTTCTGTGTTTCATCGTCAATAAAAAGGTCAGAGGGATACAGTAAATCCTGAAGTGAAGCATCAGAATCTATAACTAGTGTCACAGGAATGGTTCAAAACATGGACAGTACGAAAAGTCAGTCTACTTGTACTTAAGTCAGCATTGCGCCTTTTCTATTTAATTCCGATGCAATTTCTGTATTTCATCGCCAATAAGAAGGTCAGAGGGATACAGTAAACATATAGTGAAGCATTGGAATCTAAAACCTGTCTCACAGAAAATGTTCACAACATAGTCAGTAAGAAGAGTCAGTCTTCTTGTACTTAAGTCGGCATTGTGCTTTTGTATTAATTCCGATGCAATTTCTGTGTTTCATCGTCAATAAGAAGGTCAGAGGGATACAGTAAACCTGAAGTGAAGCATCGGAATCTATAACTAGTGTCACAGGAATCGTTCAAAACATAGACAGTAGGAAGAGTCAGTCTTCTTCTACTTGAGTCGGCATTGTGCCTTTTCTATTTATATCCCATGCAATTTCTGTGTATCATCGTCAATAAGAAGGTCAGAGGGATGCAGTAAACCTGAAGAGAAGCATCGGAATCTATAACTAGTGTCACAGGAATGGTTCAAAACATAGACAATACGAAGGGTCAGTCTTCTTGTACTTAAGTCGGCTTTGTGCCTTTTCTATTTAATTCAGATGCAATTTCTGTGTTTCGTCGTCAATAAGAAGGTGCAAGGGATACAGTAAACCTGAAGTGAAGCGTCGGAATCTATAACTAGTGTCACAGGAACTGTTCAAATATAGACAGTAAGAAGAGTCAGTCTTCTTGTACTTAAGTCGGCATTGTGCCTTTTGTATTTCATTCCGATGAAATTTCTTTGTTTCATCGTCAATAAGAAGGTCCAAGGGATACAGTAAACCTGAAGTGAAGCATCGAAATCTATAACTAGTGTCACAGGAATCGTTAAAAGCATAGACAGTAAGAAGAGTAACTCTTCTTGTACCAAAGTCGGCATTGTGCAGTTTGTATTTAATTCCGATGCATTTTCTGTGTTTCATCATCGGTACGAAGGCCAGAGGGATACAGTAAACCTGAAGTGAAGCATCAGAATCTATAACTAGTGTCACAGGAATGGTTCAAAACATAGACAGTAAGATGAGTAAGTCTTCTTGTACATAGGTCGGCATTGTGCCTTTTCTATTTAATTCCGATGCAATTTCTGTGATTCGTCATAAATAAGAAGGTCCAAGGGATACAGTAAACCTGAAGTGTAGCATCGGAATCTATAACTTGTGTCACAGGAATGGTTCAAAACATAGACAGTAAGAAGAGTCAGTCTTCTTGTACATAAGTCGGCATTGTGCCTTTTCTATTTAATTCCGATGCAATTTCTGTGTTTCATCGTCAACAAGAAGGTCAGAGGGATACAGTAAACCTCAAGTCAAGCATCGGAATCTATAACTAGTGTCACAGGAATGGTTCAAAACATAGACAGTAGGAAGAGTCAGTCTTCTTGTACTTAAGTCGGCATTGTGCTTTTCTATTTAATTCCGATGCAATTTCTGTGTTTCGTCGTCAATAAGAAGGTCCGAGGGATACAGTAAACCCGAAGTGAAGCATTGGAATCTATACCTAGTGTCAGAGGAATGGTTCATACATAGACAGTAAGATGAAACAGTCTTCCTGTACGTAAGTCGGCATTGTGCCTTTTGTATTTAATTCCGATGCAAATTCTGTGTTTCATCTTCAATACGAAGGTCCAAGGGATACAGTAAACCAGATGTGATGCATAGGAATCTATAACTAGTGTCACAGAAATGGTTCAAAACATAGTCAGTAAGAAGAGTCAGTCTTCTTGTACTTAAGTCGGCATTGTGCCTATTTCATTTAATTACGATGCAATTTCTGTGTTTCATCGTCAATAAGAACGTACAAGGGATACAGTAAACCTGAAGTGAAGCATCGGAATCTATAACTAGTGTCACAGGAATGTTTCAAATCATAGACAGCAAGAAGAGTCAGTCCCCTTGTACTTAAGTCGGCATTGTGCTTTTTCTATCTAATTCCGATGCAATTTCTGTGTTTCATCGTCAATAAGAAGGTCAGAGGGATACAGTAAACCTGAGATAAAGCAGCGGAATCTATAACTAGTGTCACAGGAATGGTTCAAAACATAGACAGTAGGAAGAGTCAGTCTTCTTGTACTTA
The DNA here is from genome assembly GCF_021461395.2 of Schistocerca americana. NCBI lineage: Eukaryota > Metazoa > Arthropoda > Insecta > Orthoptera > Acrididae > Schistocerca > Schistocerca americana. The sequence continues at coordinate 20,032,643 of NC_060121.1, read as the reverse complement.
AGACTGAAGTCGACATTGTGCCTTTTCTATTTAATTCCGATACAATTTCTGTGTTTCGTCGTCAATAAGAAAGTCCAAGGGATACAGTACACCTGAAGTGAAGCATCGGAATCTATAACTAGTGTCACCGGAATGGTTCAAAACATAGACAGTAAGATAAGTCAGTCTTCTTGTACATAAGTCGGCATTGTGCCTTTTGTATTTAATTCCGATGCAATTTCTGTGTTTCATCGTCAATAAGAAGGACCAAGGGATACAGTAAACCAGAAGTGAAGCATCGGAATCTATAACTGGTGTCACAGAAATGGTTCAAAACAAAGACAGTAATAAGAGTCAGTCATCTTGTACTTACGTCGGCATTGTGCCTTTTGTATTTAATTCCGATGCAATTTCTGTGTTTCATCGTTAATAGGAAGGTTAGAGGGATACAGTAAACCTGAAGTGAAGCATCGGAGTCTATAACTATTGTCACAGGAATGGTTGAAATCATAGAGAGTAGGAAGAGTCAGTCTTCTTGTACTTAAATCTGCATTGTGCCTTTTGTATTTAATTCCGATGCAATTTGTTTCATCGTCAATAAGATGGTCAGAGGGATACAGTAAACCTGAAGTCATGCATCGGAATCTTTAACTAGTGTCACAGGAATGGATCAAAACATAGTCAGTAAGAAGAGTCAGTTTACTTGTACATAAGTCGGCATTGTGCCTTTTTATTTAATTCCGATGCAATTACTGTGTTTCATCGTCAATAAGAAGGTCCAAGGGATACAGTAAAGCTGAAGTGAAGCTTCGGAATCTATAACTAGTGTCACCGGAATGGTTCAAAACATAGACAGTAAGATGAGTCAGTCTTCTTGTACATAAGTCGGCATTGTGCCTTTTGTATTTAATTCCGATGCAAATTCTGTGTTTCATCTTCAATACGAAGGTCCAAGGGATACAGTAAACCAGATGTGATGCATAGGAATCTATAGCTAGTGTCACAGAAATGGTTCAAAACATAGTCAGTAAGAAGAGTCAGTCTTCTTGTACATAAGTCGGCATTGTGCCTTTTTATTTAATTCCGATGCAATTACTGTGTTTCATCGTCAATAAGAAGGTCCAAGGGATACAGTAAAGCTGAAGTGAAGCTTCGGAATCTATAACTAGTGTCACAGAAATGGTTCAAGACATAGTCAGTAAGAAGAATCAGTCTTCTTGTACTTAAATCGGCATTGTGCCTTTTCTATTTAATTCCGATGCAAGTTCTGTGCTTCATCGTCAATAAGAAGGTCAGAGTGATACAGTAAACCTGACGTGAAGCATCGGAAAGTATAAGTAGTGTCACAGGAATGGTTCAAAACATAAACAGTAGGAAGAGTCACTCTTCTTGTACTTGAGTCGGCATTGTGCCTTTTGTATTTATTTCCGTTGCAATTTCTGTGTTTCATCGTCAATAAGAAGGTCAGAGAGATACAGCAACCTGAATTGAATCATCGGAATCTATAACTAGTGTCACAGGAATGGTTCAAAACATAGACAGTAAGAAGAGTCAGTCTTCTTGTACTTAAGTCGGCATTGTGCCTTTTGTATTTAATTAAGATGCAATTTCTGTGTTTCATCGTCAATAAGAAGGTCAGAGGGACACAGTAAACCTGAAGTGAAGCATCGGAATCTATAACTAGTGTCACAGGAATGGTTCAAAACATACACAGTAAGATGAGTCAGTGTTCTTGTACATAAGTCAGCATTGTGCCGTTTCTATTTATTTCCGATGCAATTTCTGCGATTCATCGTCAATAAGAAGGTCCAAGGGATACAGTAAATCTGAAGTGAAGCATCGGAATCTATAACTAGTGTCACAGGAATGGTTCAAAACATAGACAGTCAGAACAGTCAGTCTTCTTGCACTTAAGTCGGCATTGTGCCTTTTCTATTTAATTCCGATGCAATTTCTGTGTTTCATCTTCAACAGGAAGGTCAGAGGGATACAGTAAACTTGAAGTGAAGCATCGGAATCTATAACTAGTGTCACAGGAATGGTTCAAAAAATAGACAGTAAGAAGAGTCAGTCTTCTTGTACTTAAGTCGGCATTGTACCTATTCTTTTTAATTCCGATGCAATTTCTGTGTTTCATCGTCAATAAGAAGGTCAGAGGCATACAGTAAACCTGAAGTGAAGCATCGGAATCTATAACTAGTGTCACAGGAATGGTTCAAAACATAGACAATAGGAAGGGTTAGTCTTCTCGTACTTAAGTCGGCATTGTGCGTTTTCTATTTAATTCCGATGCAATTTCTGCATTTCGTCGTAAATAAGAAGGTCCAAGGGATACAGTAGACCTGACATGAAGCATCGGAATCTATAACTAGTGTCACAAGAATGGTTCAAAAAATTGACAGTATGAAGAGTCAGTCCTCTTGTACTTAAGTCGGCATTGTGCATTTTGTATCTAATTCCGGTGCAATTTCTGTGTTTCATCGTCAATTAGAAGGGCAGAGGGATACAGTAAACCTGAAGTGAAGCATCGGAATCCATAACTAGTGTCACAGGAATGGTTCAAAACATAGTCAGTAAGAAGAGTCAGTCTTCTTGTACTTAATTCGGCATTATGCATTTTTATTTAATTCCGATGCTATCTCTGTGTTTCATCGTCAATACGAAGGTCAGAGGGATACAGTAAACCTGAAGTGAAGCATCGGAATCTATACCTACTGTCACAGGAATGGTGCAAAACATAGACATTAGGTAGAGTCAGTCTTCTTGTATTTAAGTCGGCATTGTCCCTTTTGTATTAAATTCCGATGAAATTTCTTTGTTCCATCGTCAAATAGAAGGTCCAAGGGATACAGTAAACCTGAAGTGAAGCATCGGAATCTATAACTAGTGTCACAGGAATGGTTCAAAACATAGACAGTCAGAACAGTCAGTCTTCTTGCACTTAAGTCGGCATTGTGCCTTTTGTATTTCATTTCGATGCAATATCTGTGTTTCATCGTCAATAAGAAGGTCAGAGGGATACAGTAAATCTGAAGTGAAGTATCGGAGTCTATAACGAGTGTCACAGGAATGATTCAAAACATACACCGTAAGAAGAGTCAGTCTTCTTGTACTTAAGTCGGCATTGTGCCTTTTTTATTTAATTCTGATGCAATTTCTGTGTTTCATCGTCGGTAAGAAGGTTGAAGGAATACAGTAAACTTGAAGTGAAGCATTGAATCTATAACTAGTGTCACAGGAATGGTTCAAAACATAGACAGTAAGAAGAGTCAGTCTTCTTGTAATTAAGTCGGAATTGTGCCTTTTGTATTTAATTCCGATGCAATTTCTGTGTTTCATCGTCAATAAGATGGTCAGAGGGATACAGTAAACCTGAAGTGAAGCATGGGAATCTATAACTAGTGTCACACTAATGGTTCAAAACATAGACAGTAAGTAGAGTCAAACTTCTTGTACCTAAGTCAGCATTGTGCCTTTTCTATTTAATTCCGATGAAATGTCTGTGTTTCATCTTCAATTGGAAGGTCAGAGGGATACAGTAAACCTGAAATGAAGCATCGGAATCTATAACTTGTGTCACAGGAATGGTTCAAAACATAGACCGTAAGAAGAATCAGTCCTCTTGCACTTAAGTCGGCATTGTTCATCTTGTATCTAATTCCGATGCAATTTCTGTGTTTCATCGTCAATTAGAAGGGCAGAGGGATACAGAAAACCTGAAGTGAAGCATCGGAATCTTTAACTAGTGTCACAGGATTGGTTCAAAACATAGACAGTAGGAAGAGTCAGTCTTCTTGTACTTAAGTCGGCATTGTGCCTCTTCTATTTATTTCCGATGCAATTTCTGTGTTTCATCGTCAACAAGAAGGTCCAAGGGATACATTAAACCTAAAGTGAAGCATCGGAATCTATAACTAGTGTCACAGGAATGGTTCAAAGCATAGACAGTAATAAGAGTCAGTCTTCTCGTACTTCAGTCGGCAATGTGCCTTTTGTATTTAATTCCGATGCAATTTCTGTGTTTTATCGTCAATAAGAAGGTCAGAGGGATACAATGAACCTGAAGTGAAGCATCGGAATCTGTAACTAGTGTCACAGGAAAGGTTCAAAATATAGTAAGTAAGAAGAGTCAGTCTTCTTGGACTTAACTTGGCATTGTGCCTTTTGTATTTAATTCCGATGCAATTTCTGTGTTTCATCGTCAATAAGAAGGTCCAACGGATACAGTAAACCAGAAGTGAACCATCGAAATCTAAAACTGGTCTCACAGGAAAGGTTCAATTCATAGACAGTATGAAGAGTCATCTTCTGGTACTTAAGTGGGCATTGTGCTTTGTCTATTCAATTCCTATGCAGTTTCTGTGTTCCATCGTCAATAAGAAGGTCCAAGGGATACAGTAAACCTGACGTAAAGCAGCGGAATCTAAAACAGGTCTCACAGGAATGGTTCAAAACATAGACAGTAAGATGAGTCAGTCTTATTGTACTTAAGTCAGCATTCCGCATTTGTATTTAACTCCAATGCAATTTCTGTGTTTCATCGTCAATAAGAAGGTCCAAGGAGTACAGTAAACATGAAGTGAAGCATCGGAATCTGAAACTGGTCTCACAGGAAAGGTTAAAAACATAGACAGTAAGAAGAGTCAGTCATCTTGTACTTAAGTCGGCTTTGTGCCTTTTGTATTTAATTCCGATGCAATCTCTGTGTTTCATCGTCAATATGAAGGTCCAAGGAATACAGTAAACATGAAGTGAAGCATCATATTCTAAAACTGGTGTCACTGGAAAGGTTCAAAGCATAGACAGTAAGAAGAGTCAGTCTTCTTGTACTTAAGTCGGCAGTGTGCCTTTTGTATTAAATTCAGATGCAATTTCTGTGTTTCATCGTCAATAAGAAGGTCCAAGGTATCCAGTAAACCTGAAGTGAAGCATCGGAATCTAAAACTTGTCTCACAGGAAAGGTTCAAAACATACACAGTAAGAAGAGTCAGTCTTCTTGTACTTAAGTCGGCATTCCGCTTTTGTCTTTGATTCCGATGCAATTTCTGTGTTTCATCAACAATAAGATGGTCCAAGGAATACAGTAAACCAGAAGTGAAGCATCGGAATCTGAAACCTGGTCTCACAGGAACGGTTAGAATCATAGGCAGTAACAAGAGTCAGTCATCTTGTACTTAAGTCGGCTTTTGAATTTTGTATTTAATTCCGATGCAACTTCTGTGTTTCATCGTCAATAAGAAGGTCCAAGGGATACAGTATACCTGAAGTGAAGCATCGGAATCTAAAACTGGTCTCACAGGAAAGATACAAAACATAGACAGTAAGAAGAGTTAGTCTTCTTGTACTTAAGTCTGCATTCTGCCTTTTGTATTTAATTCCGATGCAATTTCTGTTTTTCATCGTCAATAAGAAGGTCCAAGGGATACAGGTAACCTGAAGTGAAGGATCGATATCTGATACTGGTCTCACAGGAAAGGCTAAAATCATAGATTGTTAGAAGAGTCAATCCTCTTGTACTTAAGTCGGCATTATGACTTTTGTATTTAATTCCGATGCAATTTCTCTGTCTCATCGTCAATAAGAAGGTCCAATGGATACATTAAACCTAAAGCAAAGCATCGTAATCTAAAACTGGTCTCACTGGAAAGGCTCAGAACATAGACAGTAAGAAGAGTAACACTTCTTGTACTTAAGTCGGCATAGTGCACTTTGTATTTAATTCCGATGCAATTTCTGTGTTTCATTGTCAAAAAGAAGGTCCGAGGGATACAGTACACCTGAAGTGAAGCATCGGAATCTAAAACTGGTCCCACAGGAAAGGTTCAAAACAAAGACTGTAAGAAGAGTCAGTCTTCTTGTACTTCAGTCGGCATTTTGCCTTTTGTATTTAATTCCGATGCAATTTCTGTGTTTCATCGTCAATACGAAGGTCCAAGGGATACATTAAACCTGACGTGAACCATCGATATCTAAATCTGGTGTTACAGGAAAGGTTCAAATCATAGAAGGTAAGAAGAGTCAGTCCTCTTGTACTTAAGTCGGCATTGTGCATTTTGTATCTAATTCCGGTGCAATTTCTGTGTTTCATCGTCAATAGGAAGGTTAGAGGGATACAGTAAACCTGAAGTGAAGCATCGGAGTCTATAACTATTGTCACAGTAATGGTTGAAATCATAGAGAGTAGGAAGAGTCAGTCTTCTTGTACTTAAGTCTGCATTGTGCCTTTTGTATTTGATTCCGATGCAATTTGTTTCATCGTCAATAAGAAGGTCAGAGGGATACAGTAAACCTGAAGTCATGCATCGGAATCTATAACTAGTGTCACAGGAATGGATCAAAACATAGTCAGTAAGAGGAGTCAGTTTACTTGTACTTAATTCGGCATTGTGCCTTTTTATTTAATTCCGATGCAATTTCTGTGTTTCATCGTCAATACGAAGGTCAGAGAGATACGGCAACCTGAATTGAAGCATCGGAATCTATAACTAGTGTCACAGGAATGGTTCAAAACATAGACAGTAAGAAGAGTCAGTCTTCTTGTACTTAAGTCGGCATTGTGCCTTTTGTATTTAATTCCGATGCAATTTCTGTGTTTCATCGTCAATAAGAAGGTCAGAGGGATACAGTAAACCTGAAGTGAAGCATCGGAATCTATAACTAGTGTCACAGGAATGGTTCAAAACATACACAGTAAGATGAGTCAGTGTTCTTGTACATAAGTCAGCATTGTGCCGCTTCTATTTATTTCCGATGCAATTTCTGCGATTCATCGTCAATAAGAAGGTCCAAGGGATACAGTAAATCTGAAGTGAAGCATCGGAATCTATAACTAGTGTCACAGGAATGGTTCAAAACATAGACAGTCAGAACAGTCAGTCTTCTTGTACTTAAGTCGGCATTGTGCCTTTTCTATTTAATTCCGATGCAATTTCTGTGTTTCATCTTCAACAGGAAGGTCACAGGGATACAGTAAACCTGAAGTGAAACATCGGAATCTATAACTAGTGTCACAGGAATGGTTCAAAACATAGACAGTAAAAAGAGTCAGTCTTCTTGTACTTAAGTCGGCATTGAACCTATTCTTTTTAATTCCGATGCAATTTCTGTGTTTCATCGTCAATAAGAAGGTCAGAGGCATACAGTAAACCTGAAGTGAAGCATCGGAATCTATAACTAGTGTCACAGGAATGGTTCAAAACATAGACAATAGGAAGGGTCAGTCGTCTCGTACTTAAGTCGGCATTGTGCGTTTTCTATTTAATTCCGATGCAATTTCTGCATTTCGTCGTAAATAAGAAGGTCCATGGGATACAGTAAACCTGACATGAAGCATCGGAATCTATAACTAGTGTCACAAGAATGGTTCAAAAAATAGACAGTAAGAAGAGTCAGTCCTCTTGTACTTAAGTCAGCATTGTGCATTTTGTATCTAATTCCGGTGCAATTTCTGTGTTTCATCGTCAATTAGAAGGGCAGAGGGATACAGTAAACCTGAAGTGAAGCATCGGAATCCATAACTAGTGTCACAGGAATGGTTCAAAACATAGTCAGTAAGAAGAGTCAGTCTTCATGTACTTAATTCGGCATTGTGCATTTTTATTTAATTCCGATGCTATTTCTGTGTTTCATCGTCAATAAGGAGATCAGAGGTATACTGTAAACCTGAAATGAAGCATTGGAATCTATAACTAGTGTCACAGGAATGGTTCAAAGCATAGACAGTAGGAAGAGTCTGTCTTCTTGTACTTAAGTCGGCATTGTGACTTTTGTATTTAATTCCGATGCAATTTCTGTGTTTCATCGTCAATACGAAGGTCAGAGGCATACAGTAAACCTGAAGTGAAGCATCGGAATCTATACCTAGTGTCACAGGAATGGTGCAAAACATAGACATTAGGTAAAGTCAGTCTTCTTGTATTTAAGTCGGCATTGTCCCTTTTGTATTAAATTCCGATGAAATTTCTTTGTTTCATCGTCAAATAGAAGGTCCAAGGGATACAGTAAACCTGAAGTGAAGCATCGGAATCTATAACTAGTGTCACAGGAATGGTTCAAAACATAGACAGTCAGAACAGTCAGTCTTCCTGCACTTAAGTCGGCATTGTGCCTTTTGTATTTCATTTCGATGCAATATCTGTGTTTCATCGTCAATAAGAAGGTCAGAGGGATACAGTAAATCTGAAGTGAAGCATCGGAATCTATAACGAGTGTCACAGGAATGTTTCAAAACATACACCGTAAGAAGAGTCAGTCTTCTTGTACTTAAGTCGGCATTGTGCCTTTTGTATTTAATTCTGATGCAATTTCTGTGTTTCATCGTCGGTAAGAAGGTTCAAGGAATACGGTAACCCTGAAGTGAAACATTGAATCTATAACTAGTGTCACAGGAATGGTTCAAAACATAGACAGTAAGAAGAAACAGTCTTCTTGTAATTAAGTCGGAATTGTGCCTTTTGTATTTAATTCCGATGCAATTTCTGTGTTTCATCGTCAATAAGAAGGTCAGAGGGATACAGTAAACCTGGATTGAAGCATCGGAATCTATAACTAGTGTCACAGGAATGGTTCAAAACATACACAGTAAGATGAGTCAGTCTTCTTGTACATAAGTCAGCAATGTGCCGTTTCTATTTAATTCCGATGCAATTTCTGTGATTCATCGTCAATAAGAAGGTACAAGGGATACAGTGAACCTGAAGTGAAGCATGGGAATCTATAACTAGTGCCACACTAATGGTTCAAAACATAGACAGAAAGTAGAGTCAAACTTCTTGTACCTAAGTCAGCATTGTGCCTTTTCTATTTAATTCTGACGAAATGTCTGTGTTTCATCTTCAATTGGAAGGTCAGAGGGATACAGTAAATCTGAAATGAAGCATCGGAATCTATAACTTGTGTCACAGGAATGGTTCAAAACATAGACAGTAAGAAGAGTCAGTCCTCTTGCACTTAAGTCGGCATTGTGCATTTTTATTTAATTCCGATGCTATCTCTGTGTTTCATCGTCAATAAGGAGATCAGAGGTATACTGTAAACCTGAAGTGAAGCATTGGAATCTATAACTAGTGTCACAGGAATGGTTCAAAGCATAGACAGTAGGAAGAGTCTGTCTTCTTGTACTTATGTCGGCATTGTGACTTTTGTATTTAATTCCGATGCAATTTCTGTGTTTCATCGTCAATAAGAAGGTTCAAGGGATACAGTACAACTGAAGTGAAGCATCGGAATCTAAAACTAGTGTCACAGGAATGGTTAAAATCATAGACAGTAAGAAGAGTCAGTCTTCGTGTACTTAAGTCGGCATTGTGGCATTTGTATTTAATTCCGATGCAATTTCTGTGTTTCATCGTCAATAAGGACGACCAAGGGATACAGTAAACATATTGTGAAGCATCGGAATCTAAAACTGGTCTCACAGAAAATGTTCACAACATAGTCAGTAAGAAGAGTCAGTCTTCTTGTACTTAAGTCGGCATTGTTCCTTTTGTATTTAATTCCAATGCAATATCTGTGTTTCAGCGTCAATACGAAGGTCAGAGGGATACAGTAAACCTGAAGTGAAGCATCGGACTCTATACCTAGTGTCACAGGAATGGTGCAAAACATAGACATCAGGTAGAGTCAGTCTTCTTGTATTTAAGTCGGCATTGTCCCTTTTGTATTAAATTCCGATGAAATTTCTTTGTTTCATCGTCAAATAGAAGGTCCAAGGGATACAGTAAACCTGAAGTGAAGCATCGGAATCTATAACTAGTGTCACAGGAATGGTTCAAAACATAGACAGTCAGAACAGTCAGTCTTCTTGCACTTAAGCCGGCATTGTGCCTTTTGTGTTTCATTTCGATGCAATATCTGTGTTTCATCGTCAATAAGAAGGTCAGAGGGATACAGTAAATCTGAAGTGAAGCATCGGAGTTATAACGAGTGTCACAGGAATGATTCAAAACATAGACAGTAAGAAGAGTCAGTCCTCTTGCACTTAAGTCGGCATTGTTCATTTTGTATATAATTCCGATGCAATTTCTGTGTTTCATCGTCAATTAGAAGGGCAGAGGGATACAGAAACCCTGAAGTGAAGCATCGGAATCTTTAACTAGTGTCACAGGATTGGATCAAAACATAGACAGTAGGAACAGTCAGTCTTCTTGTACTTAAGTCGGCATTGTGCCTCTTCTATTTATTACCGATGCAATTTCTGTGTTTCATCGTCAACAAGAAGGTCCAAGGGATACAGTAAACATGCAGTGAAGCTTTGGAATCTGAAACTGGTCTCACAGGAAAGGTTAAAAACATAGACAGTAAGAAGAGTCAGTCATCTTGTACTTAAGTCGGCTTTGTGCCTTTTGTATTTAATTCCGATGCAATCTCTGTGTTTCAACGTCAATATGAAGGTCCAAGGCATACAGTAAACCTGCGGTTAGGCATCGGAATCTAAAACTGATCTCACAGGAAAGGTTCCAATCATAGAATGTAAGATGAGTCAGTTCTTGTGTACTTAAGTAGGCATTGTGCCTTTTGCAATTGATTCCGATGCAATTTCTGTGTTTCATCGTCAATAAGAAGGTATACGGGATACAGTAAACCTGAGGTGAAGCATCATATTCTAAAACTGGTCTCACTGGAAAGGTTCAAAGCATAGACAGTAAGAAGAGTCAGTCTTCTTGTGCTTAAGTCGGCAGTGTGCCTTTTGTATTACATTCAGATGCAATTTCTGTGTTTCATCGTCAATAAGAAGGTCCAAGGTATCCAGTAAACCTGAAGTGAAGCATCGGAATCTAAAACTTGTCTCACAGGAAAGGTTCAAAACATACATAGTAAGAAGAGTCAGTCTTCTTGTACTTAAGTCGGCATTCCGCCTTTTGTCTTTGATTCCGATGCAATTTCTGTGCTTCATCAACAATAAGATGGTCCAAGGAATACAGTAAACCAGAAGTGAAGCATCGGAATCTGAAACTGGTCTCACAGGAACGGTTAGAATCATAGACAGTAACAAGAGTCAGTCATCTTGTACTTAAGTCGGCTTTTGAATTTTGTATTTAATTCCGATGCAACTTCTGTGTTTCATCGTCAATAAGAAGGTCCAAGGGATACAGTATACCCGAAGTGAAGCATCGGAATCTAAAACTGGTCTCACAGGAAAGATACAAGACATAGACAGTAAGAAGATTTAGTCTTCTTGTACTTAAGTCGGCATTCTGCCTTTTGTATTTAATTCCGATGCAAATTCTGTTTTTCATCGTCAATAAGAAGGTCCAAGGGATACAGGTAACCTGAAGTGAAGGATCGATATCTGATACTGGTCTCACAGGAAAGGCTAAAATCATAGAATGTTAGAAGAGTCAATCCTCTTGTACTTAAGTCGGCATTGTGCCTTTTGTATTTAATTCCGATGCAATTTCTCTGTCTCATCGTCAATAAGAAGGTCCAATGGATACATTAAACCAGAAGCAAAGCATCGTAATCTAAAACTGGTCTCACTGGAAAGGCTCATAACATAGACAGTAAGAAGAGTAACACTTCTTGTACTTAAGTCGGCATAGTGCCCTTTGTATTTAATTCCGATGCAATTTCTGTGTTTCATTGTCAAAAAGAAGGTCCGAGGGATACAGTACACCTGAAGTGAAGCATCGGAAACTAAAACTGGTCCCACAGGAAAGGTTCAAAACAAAGACTGTAAGAAGAGTCAGTCTTCTTGTACTTCAGTCGGCATTTTGCCTTTTGTATTTAATTCCGATGCAATTTCTGTGTTTCATCGTCAATACGAAGGTCCAAGGGATACATTAAACCTGACGTGAAGCATCGATATCTAAATCTGGTGTTACAGGAAAGGTTCAAATCATAGAAGGTAAGAAGAGTCAGTCCTCTTGTACTTAAGTCGGCATTGTGCCTTATGAATTTAATTCCGATGCAATTTCTGTGTTTCATCGTCAATAAGAAGATCTAACTGATACAGTAAACCTATGGTGAAGCATCGGAATCAAAAACTGGTCTCACACGAAAGGTACAAATCATAGACAGTAATAAGAGTCAGTCTTCTAGTACTTAAGTCAGCATGGTGCCTTTTGTATTAAATTCCGATGCAATTTCTGTGTTTCGTCGTCAAAAAGAAGGTCCAAGGGATACGGTAAACCTGAAGTGAAGCATCGGAATCTATAACTAGTGTCACAGGAATGGTTCAAAACATACACAGTAAGATGAGTCTGTGTTCTTGTACATAAGTCAGCATTGTGCCGTTTCTATTTATTTCCGATGCAATTTCTGCGATTCATCGTCAATAAGAAGGTCCAAGGGATACAGTAAATCTGAAGTGAAGCATCGGAATCTATAACTAGTATCACAGGAATGGTTCAAAACATAGACAGTCAGAACAGTCAGTCTTCTTGTACTTAAGTCGGCATTGTGCCTTTTCTATTTAATTCCGATGCAATTTCTGTGTTTCATCTTCAACAGGAAGGTCACAGGGATACAGTAAACCTGAAGTGAAGCATCGGAATCTATAACTAGTGTCACAGGAATGGTTCAAAACAACGACAGTAATAAGAGTCAGTCATCTTGTACTTACGTCGGCATTGTGCCTTTTGTATTTAATTCCGATTCAATTTCTGTGTTTCATCGTCAATAGGAAGGTTAGAGGAATACAGTAAACCTGAAGTGAAGCATAAGGGTCTATAACTATTGTCACAGGAATGGTTGAAGTCATAGAGAGTAGGAAGAGTCAGTCTTGTTGTACTTAAGTCTGCATTGTGCCTTTTGTATTTAATTCCGATGCAATTTGTTTCATCGTCAATAAGAAGGTCAGAGGGATACAGCAAACCTGAAGTCATGCATCGGAATCTATAACTAGTGTCACAGGAATGGATCAAAACATAGTCAGTAAGAAGAGTCAGTTTACTTGTACTTAATTCGGCATTGTGCCTTTTTATTTAATTCCGATGCAATTACTGTGTTTCATCGTCAATAAGAAGGTCCAAGGGATACAGTAAAGCAGAAGTGAAGCTTCGGAATCTATAACTAGTGTCACAGAAATGGTTCAAGACATAGTCAGTAAGAAGAATCAGTCTTCTTGTACTTAATTCGGCATTGTGCCTTTTCTATTTAATTCCGATGCAAGTTCTGTGCCTCATCGTCAATAAGAAGGTCGGAGTGATACAGTAAACCTGACGTGAAGCATCGGAATGTATAAGTAGTGTCACAGGAATGGTTCAAAACATAAACAGTAGGAAGAGTCACTCTTCTTGTACTTGAGTCGGCATTGTGCCTTTTGTATTTATTTCCGTTGCAATTTCTGTGTTTCATCGTCGATAAGAAGGTCAGAGAGATACAGCAACCTGAATTGAAGGATCGGAATCTATAACTAGTGTCACAGGAATGGTTCAAAACATAGACAGTAAGATGAGTCAGTCTTCTTGTACTTAAGTCGGCATTGTGCCTTTTGTATTTAATTCCGATGCAATTTCTGTGTTTCATCGTCAATAAGAAGGTCAGAGGGATACAGTAAACCTGAAGTGAAGCATCGGAATCTATAACTAGTGTCACAGGAATGGTTCAAAACATACACAGTAAGATGAGTCTGTGTTCTTGTACATAAGTCAGCATTGTGCCGTTTCTATTTATTTCCGATGCAATTTCTGCGATTCATCGTCAATAAGAAGGTCCAAGGGATACAGTAAATCTGAAGTGAAGCATCGGAATCTATAACTAGTATCACAGGAATGGTTCAAAACATAGACAGTCAGAACAGTCAGTCTTCTTGTACTTAAGTCGGCATTGTGCCTTTTCTATTTAATTCCGATGCAATTTCTGTGTTTCATCTTCAACAGGAAGGTCACAGGGATACAGTAAACCTGAAGTGAAGCATCGGAATCTATAACTAGTGTCACAGGAATGGTTCAAAACATAGACAGTAAGAAGAGTCAGTCTTCTTGTACTTAAGTCGGCATTGTACCTATTCTTTTTTATTCCGATGCAATTTCTGTGTTTCATCGTCAATAAGAAGGTCAGAGGCATACAGTAAACCTGAAGTGAAGCATCGGAATCTATAACTAGTGTCACAGGAATGGTTCAAAACATAGACAATAGGAAGGGTCAGTCTTCTCGTACTTAAGTCGGCATTGTGCGTTTTCTATTTAATTCCGATGCAATTTCTGCATTTCGTCGTAAATAAGAAGGTCCAAGGGATACAGTAAACCTGACATGAAGCATCGGAATCTATAACTAGTGTCACAAGAATGGTTCAAAAAATAGACAGTAAGAAGAGTCAGTCCTCTTGTACTTAAGTCGGCATTGTGCTTTTTGTATCTAATTCCGGTGCAATTTCTGTGTTTCATCGTCAATTAGAAGGGCAGAGGGATACAGTAATCCTGAAGTGAAGCATCGGAATCCATAACTAGTGTCACAGGAATGGTTCAAAACATAGTCAGTAAGAAGAGTCAGTCTTCTTGTACTTAATTCGGCATTGTGCATTTTTATTTAATTCCGATGCTATCTCTGTGTTTCATCGTCAATAAGGAGATCAGAGGTATACTGTAAACCTGAAGTGAAGCATTGGAATCTATATCTAGTGTCACAGGAATGGTTCAAAGCATAGACAGTAGGAAGAGTCTGTCTTCTTGTACTTAAGTCGGCATTGTGACTTTTGTATTTAATTCCGATGCAATTTCTGTGTTTCATCGTCAATAAGAAGGTTCAAGGGCTGCAGTACACCTGAAGTGAAGCATCAGAATCTAAAACTAGTGTCACAGGAATGGTTCAAATCATAGACAGTAAGAAGAGTCAGTCTTTGTGTACTTAAGTCGGCATTGTGCCATTTGTATTTAATTCCGATGCAATTTCTGTGTTTCATCGTCAATAAGGAGGACCAAGGGATACAGTAAATATATTGTGAAGCATCGGAACCTAAAACTGGTCTCACAGGAAATGTTCACAACATAGTCAGTAAGAAGAGTCAGTCTTCTTGTACTTAAGTCGGCATTGTTCCTTTGGTATTTAATTCCAATGCAATATCTGTGTTTCAGCGTCAATACGAAGGTCAGAGGGATACAGTAAACCTGAAGTGAAGCATCGGAATCTATAACTAGTGTCACAGGAATGGTTCAAAACATAGACAGTCAGAACAGTCAGTCTTCTTGCACTTAAGTCCGCATTGTGCCTTTTGTATTTCATTTCGATGCAATATCTGTGTTTCATCGTCAATAAGAAGGTCAGAGGGATACAGTAAATCTGAAGTGAAGCATCGGAGTCTATAACGAGTGTCACAGGAATGATTCAAAACATACACCGTAAGAAGAGTCAGTCTTCTTGTACTTAAGTCGGCATTGTGCCTTTTGTATTTAATTCTGATGCAATTTCTGTGTTTCATCGTCGGTAAGAAGGTTCAAGGAATACAGTAAACTTGAAGTGAAGCATTGAATCTATAACTAGTGTCACAGGAATGGTTCAAAACATAGACAGTAAGAAGAAACAGTCTTCTTGTAATTAAGTCGGAATTGTGCTTTTTGTATTTAATTCCGATGCAATTTCTGTGTTTCATCGTCAATAAGAAGGTCAGAGGGATACAGTAAACCTGGATTGAAGCATCATAATCTATAACTAGTGTCACAGGAATGGTTCAAAACATACACTGTAAGATGAGTCAGTCTTCTTGTACATAAGTCAGCAATGTGCCGTTTCTATTTAGTTCCGATGCAATTTCTGTGATTCATCGTCAATAAGAAGGTACAAGGGATACAGTAAACCTGAAGTGAAGCATGGGAATCTATAACTAGTGTCACACTAATGGTTCAAAACATAGACAGTAAGTAGAGTCAAACTTCTTGTACCTAAGTCAGCATTGTGCCTTTTCTATTTAATTCCGATGAAATGTCTGTGTTTCATCTTCAATTGGAAGGTCAGAGGGATACAGTAAACCTGAAATGAAGCATCGGAATCTATAACTTGTGTCACAGGAATGGTTCAAAACATAGACAGTAAGAAGAGTCAGTCCTCTTGCACTTAAGTCGGCATTGTTCATTTTGTATCTAATTCCGATGCAATTTCTGTGTTTCATCGTCAATTAGAAGGGCAGAGGGATACAGAAAACCTGAAGTGAAGCATCGGAATCTTTAACTAGTGTCACAGGATTGGTTCAAAACATAGACAGTAGGAAGAGTCAGTCTTCTTGTACTTAGTCGGCATTGTGCCTCTTCTATTTATTTCCGATGCAATTTCTGTGTTTCATCGTCAACAAGAAGGTCCAAGGGATACAGTAAACCTAAAGTGAAGCATCGGAATCTATAACTAGTGTCACAGGAATGGTTCAAAGCATAGACACTAATAAGAGTCAGTCTTCT
Organism: Schistocerca americana; assembly: GCF_021461395.2. Taxonomy (NCBI): domain Eukaryota; kingdom Metazoa; phylum Arthropoda; class Insecta; order Orthoptera; family Acrididae; genus Schistocerca; species Schistocerca americana. The sequence continues at coordinate 20,016,336 of NC_060121.1, read as the reverse complement.
CGTACTTCAGTCGGCAATGTGCCTTTTGTATTTAATTCCGATGCAATTTCTGTGTTTCATCGTCAATAAGAAGGTCAGAGGGATACAATGAACCTGAAGTGAAGCATCGGAATCTGTAACTAGTGTCACAGGAGAGGTTCAAAATATAGTAAGTAAGAAGAGTCAGTCTTCTTGGACTTAACTCGGCATTGTGCCTTTTGTATTTAATTCCGGTGCAATTTCTGTGTTTCATCGTCAATAAGAAGGTCCAAGGGATACAGTAAACCAGAAGTGAACCATCGAAATCTAAAACTGGTCTCAAGGGAAAGGTTAAATCATAGACAGTAAGAAGAGTCAGTCTTCTGGTACTTAAGTAGGCATTGTGCTTTGTCTATTTAATTCCTATGCAGTTTCTGTGTTCCATCGTCAATAAGAAGGTCCAAGGGATACAGTAAACCTGACGTAAAGCAGCGGAATGTAAAACAGGTCTCACAGGAATGGTTCAAACATAGACAGTAAGATGAGTCAGTCTTATTGTACTTAAGTCAGCATTCCGCATTTGTATTTAACTCCAATGCAATTTCTGTGTTTCATCGTCAATAAGAAGGTCCAAGGAATACAGTAAACATGAAGTGAAGCATCGGAATCTGAAACTGGTCTCACAGGAAAGGTTAAAGACATAGACAGTAAGAAGAGTCAGTCATCTTGTACTTATGTCGGCTTTGTGCCTTTTGTATTTAATTCCGATGCAATCTCTGTGTTTCATCGTCAATATGAAGGTCCAAGGCATACAGTAAACCTGAGGTGAGGCATCGGAATCTAAAACTGATCTCACAGGAAAGGTTCCAATCATAGAATGTAAGATGAGTCAGTTCTTGTGTACTAAAGTAGGCATTGTGCTTTTTGCAATTAATTCCGATGCAATTTTTGTGTTTCATCGTCAATAAGAAGGTATACGGGATACAGTAAACCTGTGGTGAAGCATCATATTCTAAAACTGGTCTCACTGGAAAGGTTCAAAGCATAGACAGTAAGATGAGTCGGTCTTCTTGTACTTAAGTCGGCAGTGTGCCTTTTGTATTAAATTCAGATGCAATTTCTGTGTTTCACCGTCAATAAGAAGGTCCAAGGTATCCAGTAAACCAGAAGTGAAGCATCGGAATCTAAAACTTGTCTCACAGGAAAGGTTCAAAACATACACAGTAAGAAGAGTCAGTCTTCTTGTACTTAAGTCGGCATTCCGCCTTTTGTCTTTGATTCCGATGCAATTTCTGTGTTTCATCAACAATAAGATGGTCCAAGGAATACAGTAAACCAGAAGTGAAGCATCGGAATCTGAAACTGGTCTCACAGGTACGGTTAGAATCATAGACAGTAACAAGAGTCAGTCATCTTGTACTTAAGTCGGCTTTTGAATTTTGTATTTAATTCCGATGCAACTTCTGTGTTTCATCGTCAATAAGAAGGTCCAAGGGATACAGTATACCTGAAGTGAAGCATCGGAATCTAAAACTGGTCTCACAGGAAAGATACAAAACATAGACAGTAAGAAGAGTTAGTCTTCTTGTACTTAAGTCGGCATTCTGCCTTTTGTATTTAATTCCGATGCAATTTCTGTTTTTCATCGTCAATAAGAAGGTCCAAGGGATACAGGTAACCTGAAGTGAAGGATCGATATCTGATACTGGTCTCACAGGAAAGGCTAAAATCATAGAATGTTAGAAGAGTCAATCCTCTTGTACTTAAGTCGGCATTGTGCCTTTTGTATTTAATTCCGATGCAATTTCTCTGTCTCATCGTCAATAAGAAGGTCCAATCAATACATTAAACCTGAAGCAAAGCATCGTAATCTAAAACTGGTCTCACTGGAAAGGCTCAGAACGTAGACAGTAAGAAGAGTAACACTTCTTGTACTTAAGTCGGCATAGTGCCCTTTGTATTTAATTCCGATGCAATTTCTGTGTTTCATTGTCAAAAAGATGGTCCGAGGGATACAGTACACCTGAAGTGAAGCATCGGAATCTAAAACTGGTCCCACAGGAAAGGTTCAAAACAAAGACTGTAAGAAGAGTCAGTCTTCTTGTACTTTAGTCGGCATTTTGCCTTTTGTATTTAATTCCGATGCAATTTCTGTGTTTCATCGTCAATACGAAGGTCCAAGGGATACATTAAACCTGACGTGAAGCATCGATATCTAAAACTGGTCTCACAGGAAACGCTAAAATCATAGAATGTACGAAGACACAGTCCTCTTTTACTTAAGTCGGCATTGTGCCTTTTGCATTTAATTCTGATGCAATTTCTGTGTTTCATCGTCAAAAAGAAGGTCCAAGGGATACAGTAAACCAGAAGTGAACCATCGGAATCTAAAACTGGTCTCACAGGAATGGTTCAAAACATAGACAGTAAGAAGTGTCAGTCTTCTTGTACTTCAGTCGGCAATGTGCTTTTTGCATTTAATTCCGATGCAATTTCAGTGTTTCATCGTCGATATGAAGCTTCAAGGGATACAGTAAACCTGAAGTGAAGCATCGGAATCGAATACTGGTCCCACAGGAAAGGTTCAAAGCATACACAGTAAGAAGAGTCAGTCTTCTTGTACTTAATTCGGCATTGTGACTTTTGTATTTAATTCCGATGCAATTTCTGTGTTTCATCGTCAATAAGAAGATCTAACTGATACAGTAAACCTATGGTGAAGCATCGGAATCAAAAACTGGTCTCACACGAAAGGTTCAAATCATAGACAGTAAGAGGAGTCAGTCTTCTTGCACTTAAGTCAGCATGGTGCCTTTTGTATTAAATTCCGATGCAATTTCTGTGTTTCGTCGTCAAAAAGAAAGTCCAAGGGATACGGTAAACCTGAAGTGACGCATCGGAATCTAAAACTGGTCTCACAGGAAAGATACAAAACATAGACAGTAAGAGGAGTTAGTCGTCTTGTACTTAAGTCGGCATTCTGCCTTTCGTATTTAATTCCGATGCAATTTCTGTGTTTCATCGTCAATAAGAAGGTCCAAGGGATACAGGTAACCTGAAGTGAAGCATCGATATCTGAAACTGGTCCCACAGGAAAGGCTAAAATCATAGAATGTTAGAAGAGTCAATCCTCTTGTACTTAAGTCGGCATTGTGCCTTTTGTATTTAATTCCGATGCAATTTCTCTGCCTCATCGTCAATAAGAAGGTCCAATGGATACATTAAACCTGAAGCGAAGCATCGGAATCCAAAACTGGTCTCACTGGAAAAGCTCAAATCATAGACAGTAAGAAGAGTCACACTGCTTGTACTTAAGTCGTCACTGTGCCCTTTGTATTTAATTCCGATGCAATGTCTGTGTTTCATTGTCAAAGAGAAGATCCGAGGGATACGGTAAACCTGAAGTGAAGCATCGGAATCTAAAACTGGTCTCACTGGAAAGGTTCAGAACATAAACTGTAAGAAGAGTCAGTCTTCTTGTACTTACGGCGGCATTTTGCCTTTTGTATTTAATTCTTATGCCATTTCTGTGTTTCATCGTCAATACGAAGGTCCAAGGGATACAGTAAACCTGACGTGAAGCATCGATATTGAATCCTGGTCTCACAGGAAAGGCTAAAATCATGGAATGTACGAAGAGACAGTCCTCTTTTACTTAAGTCGGCATTGTGCCTTTTGTATTTAATTCCGATGCAATTTCTGTGTTTCATCGTCAAAAAGAAGGTCCAAGGGATACAGTAAACCTGAAGTGAAGCATCGGAACCAAAAACTGGTCTCACAGGAGAGGTTAAAAACGAAGTCACTAAGAAGAGTCAGACATCGTGTACTTAAGTCGGGATTGTGCCATTTTTGTTTAATTGTGATGCAGTTACGTGTTTCATCGTCAATAAGAAGGTTCAAGCGATACAGTAAACCAGAAGTGAACTATCGGTATCTAAAACTGGTCTCACAGGAATGGTTCAAAACATAGACTGTAAGAAGAGTCAGTCTTCTTGTACTTCAGTCGGCAATGTGATTTTTGCATTTAATTCCGATGCAAATTCAGTGTTTCATCGTCGATATGAAGCTTCAAGGGATACAGTAAACCTGAAGTGAAGCATCGGAATCGAAAACTGGTCTCACAGGAAAGGTTCAAAGCATACACAGTAAGAATAGTCAGTCTTCCTGTACTTAAGCCGGCATTGTGATTTTTGTATTTAATTCCGATGCCATTTCTGTGTTTCATCGTCAATTAGAAGGTCCAAGGGATACAGTAAACCTGAAGTGAAGCATCGATATCTAAATCAGGTGTTACAGGAAAGGTTCAAATCATAGAAAGTAAGAAGAGTCAGTCCTCTTGTACTTAAGTCGGCATTGTGCCTTTTGCATATATATCTGATGCAATTTCAGTGTTTCATCGTCAATAAGGTCCATGGGATACAGTAAACCGGCAGTGAAGCATCGGAATCTAAAACTGGTCTCACAGGAAATGTTTAAACCATAGACAGTGAGAGGAGTCAGTCTTCTTGTACTTATGTCAGCATTGAGCATTTTGTATTTAATTCCGATGCGATTTCTGTGCTTCATCATCACTTAGAAGGTCCAAATTATACAGTAAACCTGAAGTGAAGTATCGGAATCTAAAACTGGTCAAACAGGAAAGGTTCAAACATAGACAGTAAGAAAAGTCAGTCTTCTTGTACTTATGTCGGCATTGTGCCTTATGTATTAAATTCCGATGCAATTTCTGTGTTTCATCGTCAATAAGAAGATCTAACTGATACAGTAAACCTATGGTGAAGCATCGGAATCAAAATCTGGTCTCACACGAAAGGTTCAAATCATAGACAGTAAGAAGAGTGAGTCTTCTTGTACTTAAGTCGCCATTGTGCCTTTTGTATTAAATTCCGATGCAATATCTGTGTTTCATCGTCCATAAAAGGGTCCAAGGGATACAGCAAACCTGAAGTGAAGCATCGATATCTAAAACTGGTCCCACAGGAGAGGCTAATATCATACAATGTAAGAAGAGTCAGACCTTTTGTACTTAAGGCGCCATTGTGCCTCTTGTACGTAATTCCAATGCCATTACTGTGTTTCATCGTCAACAAGAAGGTCCAAGGGATACAGTAAACTAGAAGTGAAGCATCGGAATCTAAAACTGGTCTCACAGGAAAGGTTCACAACATAGACAGTAAAAAGTGTCAGTCTTCTTGTACTTAAGTCGGCATTGTGCCTTTTGTATTTAATTCCGATGCAATTTCTGAGTTTCATCGTCAATAAGAAGGTCCGAGGGATACAGTAAACCTGAAGTCAAGCATCAGAATCTAAAACTGGTCTCACAGAAAAGGTTCAAATCATTGACAGTAAGAAGAGTCAGTCTTCTTGTACTTAAGTTATCATTTTGCCTTTTGAATTTAATTCCGATCCACTTCCTGTGTCTCATCGTCAATAAGAAGGTATAAGGGATACAGTAAACCAGAAGTGTAGCATCGGAATCTAAAACTGGTCTCACAGGAAAGGTTCTAATCTTAGAAAGTAAGAAGAGTCAGTCCTCTTTTACTTAAGTCGGCACTGTGCCTTTTGCATTTATATCCGATGCAATTTCAGTGTTTCATCGTCAATAAGAAGGTCCAAGGGATACAGTAAATCGGCAATGAAGCATCGGAATCTAAAACTGGTCTAACAGGAAAGGTTCAAAACATAGACAGTAAGAAGAGTCAGTCTTCTTGTACTTATGTCGGCATTGTGCCTTTTGTATTTAATTCCGATGCAATTTCTGTGTTTCATCGTCAATAAGAAGGTCCAAGGGATACAGTAAACCTGAAATGAAGCATCGGAATCTAAAACTGGTCTCACAGGAAAGGTTAAAACATAGACAATAAGAAGAGTCAGTCTTCTTGCACTTAAGTCGTCATTATGCCTTTTGTATTTAATTCCGATGCAATTTCTGTGTTTCATCGTCAAAAGGAAGGTCCAAGGGATACAGTAAACCTGAAGTGAAGCATCGATATCTAAAACTGGTCTCACAGGAAAGGCTAAAATCATAGAATGTGAGAAGAGCCAATCCTCTTGTATTTAATTGGCATTGTGCCTTTTGTATTTAAGTCCAATGCAATTTCTGTGTTTCATTGTCAATAAGAAGGTCCCAGGGATACAGTATACCTAAAGTGAAGCATCAGGACCTAAAACTTGTGTCACAGGAAAGCTTCAAAGCATAGACAGTAAGAGCAGTCAGTCTTCTTGTACTTAAGTCGGCATTGTGCCTTTTGTATTTAATTCCGATGCAATTTCTGTGCTTCATCGTCAATATGAATATCCAAAGGATTTAGTAAACCTGAAGTGAAGCATCGGACTCAAAACTGGTCTCACAGGATAGGTTCAAATCATTGAATGTAAGAAGAGTCAGTACTCTTGTCCATAAGTCATCATTGTGCCTTTTGTATCTATTTCCGATGCTATTTCTGTGTTTCATCGTCAATAAGAAGGTCCAAGGGATACATGAAACCTGAAATGAAGCATCGGAATCTAAAACTGGTCTCACAGGAAAGGTTCACAATATAGACCGAAAGAAGAGTCAGTCTTCTTGTACTTAAGTCGCCATTGTGCCTCTTGTATTTAATTCCGTTGCAATTTCTGTGCTACATCGTCAATACGAAGGTCCAAGGAACACAGTACACCTGAAGTGAAGCACCGGAATGTAAAACTGATCTCACAGGAAAGGTTCACAACATAGACAGTAAAAAGAGTCAGTCTTCTTGTACTTAAGTCCTCATTGTGAGTTTTGTATTTAATTCCGATGCAATTTCTGTGTTTCATCGACAAAAAGAAGGTCCAAGGAATACAGTAAACCTGAAGTGAAGCATCGATATCTAAAACTGATCTCAGAGGTTAGCCTCAAATCGTAGAATGTAAGAAGAGTAATTCCTATTGTACTTATGTCGGCATCGTGCGTTTTGTATTTAATTCAGATAAAATTTCTGTGTTTCATCGTCAATTAGAAGGTCCAAGGGATACAGTAAACCTGAAATGAAGCATCGGAATCGATAACTAGTCTCACAGGAAAGGTTCAAATCATAGAATGTAAGAAGAGACCGTCCTCTTGTACTTAAGTCGGCATTGTGCATTTAGTATTAAAGTCCGATGCAATTTCTGTGTTTTATCGTCAATAATAAGGTCCAAGGGATACAGTAAACCTGAAGTAAAGCTTCGAAATCTAAAACTGATCTCACAGGAAAGGCTCAAATCAAAGACAGTAAGAAGAGTCAGTCTTCTTGTTTTTAAGTAAGCATTGTGCCTTTTGTATTTAATTCCGACGCAATTTCTGTGTTTCTTCGTCAACAAGAAGGTCCAAGGGATACAGTAAACCTGAAGTAAAGCATCGGAATCTAAAACTGGTCTCACAGGAAGGGTTCAAAACATAGACGGTAAGAAGAGTCAGTCTTCATGTACTTAAGTCGGCATTGTGCCCTTTGTATTTAATTCCGGTGCAATTTCTGTGTTTCATCGTCAACAAGAAGGTCCAAGGGATACAGTAAGCCTGAAATGAGGTGTAGGAATCTGAATCTGGTCTCACAGGAAAGGTTCAAATCATTGACAGTAAGATGTGTCAGTCTTCTTGTACTTCAGTCGGCATTGTGCCTTTTGTATTTAATTCCCATGTAATTTCTGTGTTTCATCGTCAATAAGAAGGTCCAAGGGATACAGTAGACCTGAAGTGAAGCATCGGAATCAAAACTGGTCTCACAGGAAAGGTTCAAAACATAGACAGTAAGAAGAGTCAGTCTTCTTGTACTTAAGTCGGCATTTTGCTTTTTGTATTTAGTTCCGATGCAATTTCTATGTTTCATCGTCAATAAGAAAGTCCAAGGGATACAGTAAACTAGAAATGTAGCATAGGAATCTAATACTGGTCTCACAGGAAAGGTTCAAAATATAGACAGTAATAAGTCTCAGCCTTCTTATACTTAGGTCGGCATTGTGCCATATGTATTTAATTCCGATGCAATTTCTGGATTTCATCGTCAATATGAAGATCCAAGGGATACAGTAAACCTGAAGTGGAGCATCGGAATCAAAACTGGTCTCACAGGAAAGGTTCAAAACTTAGACTGTAAGAAGAGTCAGTCTTCTTGTACTTATGTAGGCATTGTGCATTTTGTATTTAATTCCGATGAAATTTCTGTATTTCATCGTCAATAAGAAGGTCCAAGGGATACAGTAAACCTGAAGTGAAACACCGGAAACTAAAACTCGTGTCACAGGAAAGCTTCAAAGCATAGACAGTAAGAGGAGTCAGTCTTCTTGTACTTAAGTCGGCATTGTGTCTTTTGTATTAAATTCCGATGCAATTTCTGTGTTTCATCGTTAATAATGAGGTCCAAGGAATACAGTAAACTCAAAACATAGACAGTAAGAAGAGTCAGTCTTCCTGTTTTTAAGTGGTCATTGTGCCTCTTGTATTTAATTCCGACGCAATTTCTGTGTTTCATCGTCAACAAGAAAGTCCAAGGGATACAGTAAACCCGAAGTAAACCATCTGAATCAAAACTGGTCTCACAGGAATGGTTCAAGACATAGACACTAGAAGAGTCAGTCTTCTTGTACTTAAGTCGCCATTGTGCCTCTTGTATTTAATTCCGATGCAATTTCTGTGCTACGTCGTCAATACGTAGGTTCAAGGAACACAGTAAACCTGAAGTGAAGCACCGGAATCTAAAACTGGTCTCACAGGAAAGGTTCACAACATAGACAGTAAAAAGAGTCAGTCTTCTTGTACTTATGTCGGCATTGTGAGTTCTGTATTTAATTCCGATGCGATTTCTGTGTTTCATCGTCAAAAAGAAGGTCCAAGGAATACAGTAAACCTGAAGTGAAGCATCGATATCTAAAACTGATCTCAGAGGTAAGGCTCAAATCGTAGAATGTAAGAAGAGTAATTCCTATTGTACTTATGTCGGCATCGTGCGTTTTGTATTTAATTCAGATGCAATTTCTGTGTTTCATCGTCAATTAGAAGGTCCAAGGGATACAGTAAACCTGAAATGAAGCATCGGAATCGAAAACAAGTCTCACAGGAGAGGTTCAAATCATAGAATGTAAGAAGAGACAGTCTTCTTGTACTTAAGTCGGCATTGTGCATTTAGTATTAAATTCCGATGTAATTTCTGTGTTTTATCATCAATAATAAGGTCCAAGGGATACAGTAAACTTGAAGTAAAGCTTCGGAATCTAAAACTGGTCTCACAGGAATGGCTCAAATCATAGACAGTAAGAAGAGTCAGTCTTCTTGTTTTTAAGTGGGCGTTGTGCCTTTTGTATTTAATTCCGACGCAATTTCTGTGTTTCTTCGTCAACAAGAAGGTCCAAGGGATACAGTAAACCTGAAGTAAAGCATCGGAATCTAAAACTGGTCTCACAGGAAGGGTTCAAAACATAGACATTAAGAAGAGTCAGTCTTCTTGTACTTAAGTCGGCATTGTGCCCTTTGTATTTCATTCCGATGTAATTTCTGTGTTTCATCGTCAATAAGAAGGTCCAAGGGATACAGTAGACCTGAAGTGAAGCATCGGAATCAAAACTGGTCTCACAGGAAAGGTTCAAAACATAGACAGTAAGAAGAGTCAGTCTTCTTGTACTTAAGTCGGCATTTTGCTTTTTGTATTTAGTTCCGATGCAATTTCTATGTTTCATCGTCAATAAGAAAGTCCAAGGGATACAGTAAACTAGAAATGTAGCATAGGAATCTAATACTGGTCGCACAGGAAAGGTTCAAAATATAGACAGCAATAAGTCTCAGCCTTCTTATACTTAGGTCGGCATTGTGCCATATGTATTTAATTCCGATGCAATTTCTGGATTTCATCGTCAATATGAAGATCCAAGGGATACAGTAAACCTGAAGTGGAGCATCGGAATCAAAACTGGTCTCACAGGAAAGGTTCAAAACTTAGACTGTAAGAAGGTCAGTCTTCTTGTACTTATGTCGGCATTGTGCATTTTGTATTTAATTCCGATGAAATTTCTGTATTTCATCGTCAATAAGAAGGTCCAAGGGATACAGTAAACCTGAAGTGAAACACCGGAAACTAAAACTCGTGTCACAGGAAAGCTTCAAAGCATAGACAGTAAGAGGAGTCAGTCTTCTTGTACTTAAGTCGGCATTGTGTCTTTTGTATTAAATTCCGATGCAATTTCTGTGTTTCATCGTTAATAATGAGGTCCAAGGAATACAGTAAACTCAAAACATAGACAGTAAGAAGAGTCAGTCTTCCTGTTTTTAAGTGGTCATTGTGCCTCTTGTATTTAATTCCGACGCAATTTCTGTGTTTCATCGTCAACAAGAAAGTCCAAGGGATACAGTAAACCCGAAGTAAAGCATCTGAATCAAAAGTGGTCTCACAGGAATGGTTCAAGACATAGACACTAGAAGAGTCAGTCTTCTTGTACTTAAGTCGCCATTGTGCCTCTTGTATTTAATTCCGATGCAATTTCTGTGCTACGTCGTCAATACGAAGGTTCAAGGAACACAGTAAACCTGAAGTGAAGCACCGGAATCTAAAACTGGTCTCACAGGAAAGGTTCACAACATAGACAGTAAAAAGAGTCAGTCTTCTTGTACTTATGTCGGCATTGTGAGTTTTGTATTTAATTCCGATGCGATTTCTGTGTTTCATCGTCAAAAAGAAGGTCCAAGGAATACAGTAAACCTGAAGTGAAGCATCGATATCTAAAACTGATCTCAGAGGTAAGGCTCAAATCGTAGAATGTAAGAAGAGTAATTCCTATTGTACTTATGTCGGCATCGTGCGTTTTGTATTTAATTCAGATGCAATTTCTGTGTTTCATCGTCAATTAGAAGGTCCAAGGGATACGGTAAACCTGAAATGAAGCATCGGAATCGAAAACAAGTCTCACAGGAAAGGTTCAAATCATAGAATGTAAGAAGAGACAGTCTTCTTGTACTTAAGTCGGCATTGTGCATTTAGTATTAAATTCCGATGTAATTTCTGTGTTTTATCATCAATAATAAGGTCCAAGGGATACAGTAAACTTGAAGTAAAGCTTCGGAATCTAAAACTGGTCTCACAGGAATGGCTCAAATCATAGTCAGTAAGAAGAGTCAGTCTTCTTGTTTTTAAGTGGGCGTTGTGCCTTTTGTATTTAATTCCGACGCAATTTCTGTGTTTCTTCGTCAACAAGAAGGTCCAAGGGATACAGTAAACCTGAAATGAGGTATAGGAAACTGAATCTGGTCTCACAGGAAAGGTTCAAATCATAGACAGTAAGATGTGTCAGTCTTTATGTACTTCAGTCGGCATTGTGCCTTTTGCAATTAATTCCGATGTAATTTCTGTGTTTCATCGTCAATAAGAAGGTCCAAGGGATACAGTAAACCTGAAGTGAAGCATCGGAATCAAATCTGGTCTCACAGGAAAGGTTCAAAAACATAGACAGTAAGAAGAGTCAGTCTTCATGTACTTAAGTCGGCATTGTGCATTTTGTATTTAGTTCCGATGCAATCTCTATGTTTCATCGTCAATAAGAAAGTCCAAGGGATACAGTAAACTAGAAATGTAGCATAGGAATCTAATACTGGTCTCACAGGAAAGGTTCAAAATATAGACAGTAATAAGTCTCAGTCTTCTTATACTTAGGTCGGCATTGTGAAATATGTATTTAATTCCGATGCAATTTCTGGATTTCATCGTCAATATGAAGATCCAAGGGATACAGTAAACCTGAAGTGGAGCATCGGAATCAAAACTGGTCCCACAGGAAAGGTTCAAAACATAGACTGTAAGAAGAGTCAGTCTTCTTGTACTTATGTCGGCATTGTGCATTTTGTATTTAATTCCGATGAAATTTCTGTGTTTCATCGTCAATAAGAAGGTCCAAGGGATACAGTAAACCTGAAGTGAAACACCGGAAACTAAAACTTGTGTCACAGGAAAGCTTCAAAGCACAGACAGTAATAGGAGTCAGTCTTCTTGTACTTAAGTCGGCATTGTGCCTTTTGTGTTTAATTCCGATGCATTTTCTGTGTTTCATCGTCAATAAGAACGTCCAAGGGATACAGTAAACCTGATATGAAGCATAGGAATCTAAAACTGGTCTCACACTAAAGGTTCAAATCATAGATAGTAAGAAGACTCAGTCTTCTTGTACTTAAGTCGGCATTGTGCTTTTTGTATTTAATTCCAACGCAATTTCTGTGTTCCATCGTCAGTCAGTAGGTCCAAGGGAAACAGGAAACCTGAAGAGAAGCATCGTAATCTAAAACAGGTCTCACAGGAAATGTTCAAAACATCGACTGTAAGAAGAGTCAGTCTTCTTGTACTTAAATCGGCATTGTGCCTTTTGTATATAATTCCGATGCTATTTCTGTGTTTCATCGTCAATAAGAATACAGTAAACATGAAGTTAAGCATCGGAAACTAAAACTGGTCTCACAGGAAAGGATCACAACATAGGCAGTAAAAAGAGTCAGTCTTCTTGTACTCAAGTCAGCATTGTGAGTTTTGTATTTAATTCCGATGCAATTTCTGTTTTTCGTCGTCAAAAAGAAGGTCCATGGTATACAGTAAACCTGAAGTGAAGCATCGATATCAAAACTGATTTCAGCGGAAAGGCTCAAATCGTAGAATGTAAGAAGAGTCATTCCTATTGTACTTATGTCGGTATTGTTCCTTTTGTATTTAATACCGATGCAATTTCTGCGTTTCATCGTCAATAAGAAGGTACACCGGATACAGTAAACCAGAAATGAAGCATCGGAAACTAAAACTGGTCTCACAGGAAAGGTTCATATCATAGAATGTAAGAAGAGTCAGTCCTCTTGTACCTAAGTCGGCATTGTGCCTTTTGTATTAATTTCCGATGCAATTTCTGTGTTTTATCGTCAACAAAAAGGTCCAAGGGATACAGTAAACCGGAAATAAAGCATAGGAATATAACACTGGTCTCACAGGAAAGGTTCAAATCATAGACAGTAAGAAGACTCAGTCTTCTTGTACTTAAGTCGGCATTGTGCGTTTTGTATTTAATTCCGAGCAATTTCTGTGTTTCTTCGTCAATATGAAGATCCAAAGGATACAGTAAACCTGAAGTGAAGCATCGGATACTTAAACTGGTCTCACAGGAAGGGCTCTAAACATAGACAGTAAGAGGAGTCGGTCTTCTTGTACTAAGTTCGGCATTGTGCCTTTTGTACTTAATTCCGATGTAATTTCTGTGTTTCATCGTCAATAAGAAGGTCCGACAGATACAGTAAACCTGAAGTGAAGCATCGGAATCTAACTGGTCTTACAGGAAAGGTTCAAAACGTGGACAGTAAGGAGAGTCCGTCTTCTTGTACTTAAGTTGGCATTGTGCATTTTGTATTTAATTCCGATGCAATTTCTGTGTTTCATCGCCAATAAGAAGGTCCAAAGGATACATTAAAGCAGAAATGAAGCATCGGAAACTAAAACTGGTCTCAGAGGAAAGGTTCAGAACATAGACAGTACGAAGAGTCAGTCTTCATGTGCTTAAGTCGGCATTGTGCGTTTTGTGTTTAATGCCGAGGAAATTTCTGTGTTTCATCGTCAATAAGACGGTCCAAGGAATACAGTAAACCTGAAATGAAGCATCGGAGTCTAAAACTGGTCTAACAGGAAAGGTTCAAATCATAGAATTTAAGAAGAGTCAGTCCTCTTGTACTTAAGTCGGCATTGTGCCTTTTGCATTTAGTTCCGATGCAATTTCTGTGTTTCATCGTCAATAAGAAGGTCCAAAGGATACAGTAAACCTGAAGTAAACCATCGGAATCTGAAACTGGTCTCACAATAAAGGTTCAAAGCATGGGCAGTAAGAAGAGTCAGTCTTCATGTACTTAAATCGGCATTGTGCCTTTTGTATTTAATTCCTGTGCAATTTCTGTGTTTCATCGTCAATAAGAATGTCCAAGGGATACAGTATATCTGAAGTGAAGCATCGGAATCAAAACTGGTCTCACAGGAAAGGTTCAAAGCATAGACTGTAAGAAGAGTCAGTCTTCTTTTACTTAAGTCGGCATTTTTCATTTTGTATTTAATTCCGATGCAATTTCTGTGTTTCATCGTCAATACGAATGTCCAAGGGATACAGTAAACTAGAAATGAAGCATCGGAAACTAAAACTGGTCTCACTGTAAAAGGCCAAACTATAGTCAGCAAGAAGGGTCAGTCTTCTTGTATTTACATCGTCATTGTGAATTTTGTATTTAGTTCCGATGCAATTTCTATGTTTCATCGTCAATAAGAAAGTCCAAGCGATACAGTAAACTAGAAATGTAGCACTGGAATATAATACTGGTCTCACAGGAAAGGTTCAAAATATAGACAGTAATAAGTCTCAGTCTTCTTATACTTAGGTCGGCATTGTGCCATAGGTATTTAATTCCGATGCAATTTCTGGATTTCATCGTCAATATGAAGATCCAAGGGATACAGTAAACCTGAAGTGGAGCATCTGAATCAAAACTGGTCTCACAGGAAAGGTTCAAAACATAGACTGTAAGAAGAGTCAGTCTTCTTGTACTTAAGTTGGCATTGTGCAGTTTGTATTTAATTCCGATGAAATTTCTGTGTTTCATCGTCAATACGAAGGTCCAAGGAACACAGTAAACCTGAAGTGAAGCACCGGAATCTAAAACTGGTCTCACAGGAAAGGTTCACAACATAGACAGTAAAAAGAGTCGGTCTTCTTGTACTTAAGTCGGCATTGTGAGTTTTGTATTTAATTCCGATGCAATTTCTGTGTTTCATCGTCAAAAAGAAGGTCCAAGGAATACATTAAACCTGAAGTGAAGCATCGATATATAAAACTGATCTCAGAGGTAAGGCTCAAATCGTAGAATGTAAGAAGAGTAATTCTCATTGTACTTATGTCGGCATCGTGCGTTTTGTATTTAATTCAGATGCAATTTCTGTGTTTCATCGTCAATTAGATGGTCCAGGGGATACAGTAAACCTGAAATGAAGCATCGGAATCGAAAACTAGTCTCACAGGAAAGGTTCAAATCATAGAATGTAAGAAGAGACAGTCCTCTTGTACTTAAGTCGGCATTGTGCATTTAGTACTAAATTGCGATGCAATTTCTGTGTTTTATCGTCAATAATAAGGTCCAAGTGATACAGTAAACTTGAAGTAAAGCATCGGAATCTAAAACTGGTCTCACAGGAAGGGTTCAAAACATAGACGGTAAGAAGAGTCAGTCTTCATGTACTTAAGTCGGCATTGTGCCCTTTGTATTTAATTCCGGTGCAATTTCTGTGTTTCATCGTCAACAAGAAGGTCCAAGGGATACAGTAAACCTGAAATGAGGTATAGGAATCTGAATCTGGTCTCACAGGAAAGGTTCAAATCATAGACAGTAAGATGTGTCAGTCTTCTTGTACTTCAGTCGGCATTGTGCCTTTTGTAATTAATTCCGATGTAATTTCTGTGCTTCATCGTCAATAAGAAGGTCCAAGGGATACAGTAAGCCTGAAGTGAAGCATCGGTATCAAAACTGGTCTCACAGGAATGGTTCAAAACATAGACAGTAGGAAGAGTCAGTCTTCTTGTACTTAAGTCGGCATTGTGCATTTTGTATTTAGTTCCGATGCAATTTCTATGTTTCATCGTCAATAAGAAAGTCCACGGGATACAGTAAACTAGAAATGTAGCATAGGAATCTAATACTGGCCTCACAGGAAAGGTTCAAAACATAGACTGTAAGAAGAGTCAGTCTTCTTGTACTTATGTCGGCATTGTGCATTTTGTATTTAATTCCGATGAAATTTCTGTGTTTCATCGTCAATAAGAAGGTCTAACGGATACAGTAAACCTGAAGTGAAACACCGGAAACTAAAACTTGTGTCACAGGAAAGCTTCAAAGCATAGACAGTAAGAGGAGTCAGTCTTCTTGTACTTAAGTCGGCATTGTGTCTTTTGCATTTAATTCCGATGCAATTTCTGTGTTTCATCGTCAATAAGCAAGTCAAGCGATACAGTAAGCCTGAAGTGAAGCATCGGAATCTAAAACTGGTCTCACAGGAAAGGTTCAAATCATAGAATGTAAGAAGAGTCAGTCCTCTTGTACTTAAGTCGGCATTGTGTCTTTTGTATTAAATTCCGATGCAATTTCTGTGTTTCATCGTCAATAATGAGGTCCAGGGAATACAGTAAACTCAAAACATAGACAGTAAGAGGAGTCAGTGTCCTTGGTTTTAATTGGTCATTGTGCATCTTGTATTTAATTCCGACGCAATTTCTGTGTTTCATCGTCAACAAGGAAGTCCAAGGGATACAGTAAACCCGAAGTAAATCATCGGAATCAAAACTGGTCTCACAGGAATGGTTCAAAACATAGACACTAGAAGAGTCAGTCTTCTTGTACTTAAGTCGGCATTGTGCCTTTTGTATTTAATTCCGATGCATTTTCTGTGTTTCATCGTCAATAAGAAGGTCCAAGGGATACAGTAAACCAGATATGAAGCATAGGAATCTAAAACTGGTCTCACACTAATGGTTCAAATCATTGATAGTAAGAAGACTCAGTCTTCTTGTACTTAAGTCGGCATTGTGCTTTTTGTATTTAATTCCAACGCAATTTCTGTGTTTCATCGTCAGTCAGTAGGTCCAAGGGAAACAGGAAACCTGAAGAGAAGCATCGTAATCTAAAACAGGTCTCACAGGAAATGTTCAAAACATCAACTGTAAGAAGAGTCAGTCTTCTTGTACTTAAATCGGCATTGTGCCTTTTGTATATAATTCCGATGCTATTTCTGTGTTTCATCGTCAATAAGAATACAGTAAACGTGAAGTTAAGCATCGGAAACTAAGACTGGTCTCACAGGAAAGGATCACAACATAGGCAGTAAAAAGAGTCAGTCTTCTTGTACATAAGTCAGCATTGTGAGTTTTGTATTTAATTCCGATGCAATTTCTGTGTTGCGTCGTCAAAAAGAAGGTCCATGGTGAACAGTAAACCTGAAGTGAAGCATCGATATCTAAAACTGATTTCAGCGGAAAGGCTCAAATCGTAGAATGTAAGAAGAGTCATTCCTGTTGTACTTATGTCGGCATTGTGCCTTTTGTATTTAATACCGATGCAATTTCTGCGTTTCATCGTCAATAAGAAGGTCCACGGGATACAGTAAACCAGAAATGAAGCATCGGAAACTAAAACTGGTCTCACAGGAAAGGTTCAGAGGATATACAGCAAGAAGAGTCAATCTTCTTGTACTTAAGTCGGCAGTGTCCCTTTTGTATTTAATTCCGATGCTATTTAAGTGTTTCATCGTCAATATGTAGGTCCGAGGGATACAGTAGACATGAAGTGTAGCATCGGAAACTAAAACTTGTGTCACAGGAAAGGTTCAATACATAGACAGTAACAAGAGTCAGTCTTCTTCTACTGAAGTCGCACTTGTGCCTTTTGTATTTAATTCCGATGCAATTTCTGTGTTTCATCGTCAGTAAGCAGGTCCAAGCGATACAGTAAACCTGAAGTGAAGCATCGGAATCTAAAACTGGTCTCACAGGAAAGGTTCATATCATAGAATGTAAGAAGAGTCAGTCCTCTTGTACTTAAGTCGGCACTGTGCCTTTTGTATTAAATTCCGATGCAATTTCTGTGCTTCATCGTCAATACGAAGATCCAAAGGATTTAGTAAACCTGAAGTGAAGCATCGGAATCAAAACTGGTCCCACAGGATAGGTTCAAATCATTGAATGTAAGAAGAGTCAGTACTCTTGTCCTTAATTCGGCATTGTGCCTTTTGTATCTATTTCCGATGCTATTTCTGTGTTTCATCGTCAATAAGAAGGTCCAAGGGATACATGAAACCTGAAATGAAGCACCGGAATCTAAAACTGGTCTCACAGGAAAGGTTTACAATATAGACCGAAAGAAGGGTCAGTCTTCTTGTACTTAAGTCGCCATTGTGCCTCTTGTATTTAATTCCGATGCAATTTCTGTGCTACGTCGTCAATACGAAGGTCCAAGGAACACAGTAAACCTGAAGTGAAGCACCGGAATCTAAAACTGGTCTCACAGGAAAGGTTCACAACATAGACAGTAAAAAGAGTCAGTCTTCTTGTACTTAAGTCGGCATTGTGAGTTTTGTATTTAATTCCGATGCAATTTCTGTGTTTCATCGTCAAAAAGAAGGTCCAAGGAATACAGTAAACCTGAAGTGAAGCATCGATATCTAAAACTGATCTCAGAGGTAAGGCTCAAATCGTAGAATGTAAGAAGAGTAATTCCTATTGTACTTATGTCGGCATCGTGCGTTTTGTATTTAATTCAGATGCAATTTCTGTGTTACATCGTCAATTAGAAGGTCCAAGGGATACAGTAAACCTGAAATGAAGCATCGGAATCGAAAACTAGTCTCACGGGAAACGTTCAAATCATAGAATGTAAGAAGAGACAGTCCTCTTGTACTTAAGTCGGCATTGTGCATTTAGTATTAGATTCCGATGTAATTTCTGTGTTTTATCATCAATAATAAGGTCCAAGGGATACAGTAAACTTGAAGTAAAGCTTCGGAATCTAAAACTGGTCTCACAGGAATGGCTCAAATCATAGACAGTAAGAAGAGTCAGTCTTCTTGTTTTTAAGTGGGCGTTGTGCCTTTTGTATTTAATTCCGACGCAATTTCTGTGTTTCTTCGTCAACAAGAAGGTCCAAGGGATACAGTAAACCTGAAGTAAAGCATCGGAATCTAAAACTGGTCTCACAGGAAAGGTTCATATCATAGAATGTAAGAAGAGTCAGTCCTCTTGTACTTAAGTCGGCACTGTGCCTTTTGTATTAAATTCCGATGCAATTTCTGTGCTTCATCGTCAATATGAAGATCCAAAGGATTTAGTAAACCTGAAGTGAAGCATCGGAATCAAAACTGGTCCCACAGGATAGGTTCAAATCATTGAATGTAAGAAGAGTCAGTACTCTTGTCCTTAATTCGGCATTGTGCCTTTTGTATCTATTTCCGATGCTATTTCTGTGTTTCATCGTCAATAAGAAGGTCCAAGGGATACATGAAACCTGAAATGAAGCATCGGAATCTAAAACTGGTCTCACAGGAAAGGTTCACAATATAGACCGAAAGAAGGGTCAGTCTTCTTGTACTTAAGTCGCCATTGTGCCTCTTGTATTTAATTCCGATCCAATTTCTGTGCTACGTCGTCAATACGAAGGTCCAAGGGATACAGTAAACCTCATATGAAGCATAGGAATCTAAAACTGGTCTCACACTAATGGTTCAAATCATTGATAGTAAGAAGACTCAGTCTTCTTGTACTAAAGTCGGCATTGTGTCTTTTGCATTTAATTCCGATGCAATTTCTGTGTTTCATCGTCAATAAGCAGGTCAAGCGATACAGTAAGCCTGAAGTGAAGCATCGGAATCTAAAACTGGTCTCACAGGAAAGGTTCAAATCATAGAATGTAAGAAGAGTCAGTCCTCTTGTACTTAAGTCGGCATTGTGTCTTTTGTATTAAATTCCGATGCAATTTCTGTGTTTCATCGTCAATAATGAGGTCCAGGGAATACAGTAAACTCAAAACATAGACAGTAAGAGGAGTCAGTGTCCTTGGTTTTAATTGGTCATTGTGCCTCTTGTATTTAATTCCGACGCAATTTCTGTGTTTCATCGTCAACAAGGAAGTCCAAGGGATACAGTAAACCCGAAGTAAATCATCGGAATCAAAACTGGTCTCACAGGAATGGTTCAAAACATAGACACTAGAAGAGTCAGTCTTCTTGTACTTAAGTCGGCATTGTGCCTTTTGTATTTAATTCCGATGCATTTTCTGTGTTTCATCGTCAATAAGAAGGTCCAAGGGATACAGTAAACCTGATATGAAGCATAGGAATCTAAAACTGGTCTCACACTAATGGTTCAAATCATTGATAGTAAGAAGACTCAGTCTTCTTGTACTTAAGTCGGCATTGTGCTTTTTGTATTTAATTCCAACGCAATTTCTGTGTTTCATCGTCAGTCAGTAGGTCCAAGGGAAACAGGAAACCTGAAGAGAAGCATCGTAATCTAAAACAGGTCTCACAGGAAATGTTCAAAACATCAACTGTAAGAAGAGTCAGTCTTCTTGTACTTAAATCGGCATTGTGCCTTTTGTATATAATTCCGATGCTATTTCTGTGTTTCATCGTCAATAAGAATACAGTAAACGTGAAGTTAAGCATCGGAAACTAAGACTGGTCTCACAGGAAAGGATCACAACATAGGCAGTAAAAAGAGTCAGTCTTCTTGTACATAAGTCAGCATTGTGAGTTTTGTATTTAATTCCGATGCAATTTCTGTGTTGCGTCGTCAAAAAGAAGGTCCATGGTGTACAGTAAACCTGAAGTGAAGCATCGATATCTAAAACTGATTTCAGCGGAAAGGCTCAAATCGTAGAATGTAAGAAGAGTCATTCCTATTGTACTTATGTCGGCATTGTGCCTTTTGTATTTAATACCGATGCAATTTCTGCGTTTCATCGTCAATAAGAAGGTCCACGGGATACAGTAAACCAGAAATGAATCATCGGAAACTAAAACTGGTCTCACAGGAAAGGTTCAGAGGATATACAGTAAGAAGAGTCAATCTTCTTGTACTTAAGTCGGCAGTGTCCCTTTTGTATTTAATTCCGATGCTATTTATGTGTTTCATCGTCAATATGTAGGTCCGAGGGATACAGTAGACATGAAGTGTAGCATCGGAAACTAAAACTTGTGTCACAGGAAAGGTTCAATACATAGACAGTAACAAGAGTCAGTCTTCTTCTACTGAAGTCGCACTTGTGCCTTTTGTATTTAATTCCGATGCAATTTCTGTGTTTCATCGTCAGTAAGCAGGTCCAAGCGATACAGTAAACCTGAAGTGAAGCATCGGAATCTAAAACTGGTCTCACAGGAAAGGTTCATATCATAGAATGTAAGAAGAGTCAGTCCTCTTGTACTTAAGTCGGCACTGTGCCTTTTGTATTAAATTCCGATGCCATTTCTGTGCTTCATCGTCAATATGAAGATCCAAAGGATTTAGTAAACCTGATGTGAAGCATCGGAATCAAAACTGGTCCCACAGGATGGGTTCAAATCATTGAATGTAAGAAGAGTCAGTACTCTTGTCCTTAATTCGGCATTGTGCCTTTTGTATCTATTTCCGATGCTATTTCTGTGTTTCATCGTCAATAAGAAGGTCCAAGGGATACATGAAACCTGAAATGAAGCATCGGAATCTAAAACTGGTCTTACAGGAAAGGTTCACAATATAGACCGAAAGAAGGGTCAGTCTTCTTGTACTTAAGTCGCCATTGTGCCTCTTGTATTTAATTCCGATGCAATTTCTGTGCTACGTCGTCAATACGAAGGTCCAAGGAACACAGTAAACCTGAAGTGAAGCACCGGAATCTAAAACTGATCTCACAGGAAAGGTTCACAACATAGACAGTAAAAAGAGTCAGTCTTCTTGTACTTAAGTCGGCATTGTGAGTTTTGTATTTAATTCCGATGCAATTTCTGTGTTTCATCGTCAAAAAGAAGGTCCAAGGAATACAGTAAACCTGAAGTGAAGCATCGATATCTAAAACTGATCTCAGAGGTAAGGCTCAAATCGTAGAATGTAAGAAGAGTAATTCCTATTGTACTTATGTCGGCATCGTGCGTTTTGTATTTAATTCAGATGCAATTTCTGTGTTACATCGTCAATTAGAAGGTCCAAGGGATACAGTAAACCTGAAATGAAGCATCGGAATCGAAAACTAGTCTCACAGGAAACGTTCAAATCATAGAATGTAAGAAGAGACAGTCCTCTTGTACTTAAGTCGGCATTGTGCGTTTAGTATTAAATTCCGATGTAATTTCTGTGTTTTATAATCATTAATAAGGTCCAAGGGATACAGTAAACTTGAAGTAAAGCTTCGGAATCTAAAACTGGTCTCACAGGAATGGCTCAAATCATAGACAGTAAGAAGAGTCAGTCTTCTTGTTTTTAAGTGGGCGTTGTGCCTTTTGTATTTAATTCCGACGCAATTTCTGTGTTTCTTCGTCAACAAGAAGGTCCAAGGGATACAGTAAACCTGAAGTAAAGCATCGGAATCTATAACTGGTCTCACAGGAAAGGTTCATATCATAGAATGTAAGAAGAGTCAGTCCTCTTGTACTTAAGTCGGCACTGTGCCTTTTGTATTAAATTCCGATGCAATTTCTGTGCTTCATCGTCAATATGAAGATCCAAAGGATTTAGTAAACCTGAAGTGAAGCATCGGAATCAAAACTGGTCCCACAGGATAGGTTCAAATCATTGAATGTAAGAAGAGTCAGTACTCTTGTCTCTAATTCGGCATTGTGCCTTTTGTATCTATTTCCGATGCTATTTCTGTGTTTCATCGTCAATAAGAAGGTCCAAGGGATACATGAAACCTGAAATGAAGCATCGGAATCTAAAACTGGTCTCACAGGAAAGGTTCACAATATAGACCGAAAGAAGGGTCAGTCTTCTTGTACTTAAGTCGCCATTGTGCCTCTTGTATTTAATTCCGATCCAATTTCTGTGCTACGTCGTCAATACGAAGGTCCAAGGGATACAGTAAACCTCATATGAAGCATAGGAATCTAAAACTGGTCTCACACTAATGGTTCAAATCATTGATAGTAAGAAGACTCAGTCTTCTTGTACTTAAGTCGGCATTGTGTCTTTTGCATTTAATTCCGATGCAATTTCTGTGTTTCATCGTCAATAAGCAGGTCAAGCGATACAGTAAGCCTGAAGTGAAGCATCGGAATCTAAAACTGGTCTCACAGGAAAGGTTCAAATCATAGAATGTAAGAAGAGTCAGTCCTCTTGTACTTAAGTCGGCATTGTGTCTTTTGTATTAAATTCCGATGCAATTTCTGTGTTTCATCGTCAATAATGAGGTCCAGGGAATACAGTAAACTCAAAACATAGACAGTAAGAGGAGTCAGTGTCCTTGGTTTTAATTGGTCATTGTGCCTCTTGTATTTAATTCCGACGCAATTTCTGTGTTTCATCGTCAACAAGGAAGTCCAAGGGATACAGTAAACCCGAAGTAAATCATCGGAATCAAAACTGGTCTCACAGGAATGGTTCAAAACATAGACACTAGAAGAGTCAGTCTTCTTGTACTTAAGTCGGCATTGTGCCTTTTGTATTTAATTCCGATGCATTTTCTGTGTTTCATCGTCAATAAGAAGGTCCAAGGGATACAGTAAACCTGATATGAAGCATAGGAACCTAAAACTGGTCTCACACTAATGGTTCAAATCATTGATAGTAAGAAGACTCAGTCTTCTTGTACTTAAGTCGGCATTGTGCTTTTTGTATTTAATTCCAACGCAATTTCTGTGTTTCATCGTCAGTCAGTAGGTCCAAGGGAAACAGGAAACCTGAAGAGAAGCATCGTAATCTAAAACAGGTCTCACAGGAAATGTTCAAAACATCAACTGTAAGAAGAGTCAGTCTTCTTGTACTTAAATCGGCATTGTGCCTTTTGTATATAATTCCGATGCTATTTCTGTGTTTCATCGTCAATAAGAATACAGTAAACGTGAAGTTAAGCATCGGAAACTAAGACTGGTCTCACAGGAAAGGATCACAACATAGGCAGTAAAAAGAGTCAGTCTTCTTGTACATAAGTCAGCATTGTGAGTTTTGTATTTAATTCCGATGCAATTTCTGTGTTGCGTCGTCAAAAAGAAGGTCCATGGTGTACAGTAAACCTGAAGTGAAGCATCGATATCTAAAACTGATTTCAGCGGAAAGGCTCAAATCGTAGAATGTAAGAAGAGTCATTCCTATTGTACTTATGTCGGCATTGTGCCTTTTGTATTTAATACCGATGCAATTTCTGCGTTTCATCGTCAATAAGAAGGTCCACGGGATACAGTAAACCAGAAATGAATCATCGGAAACTAAAACTGGTCTCACAGGAAAGGTTCAGAGGATATACAGTAAGAAGAGTCAATCTTCTTGTACTTAAGTCGGCAGTGTCCCTTTTGTATTTAATTCCGATGCTATTTATGTGTTTCATCGTCAATATGTAGGTCCGAGGGATACAGTAGACATGAAGTGTAGCATCGGAAACTAAAACTTGTGTCACAGGAAAGGTTCAATACATAGACAGTAACAAGAGTCAGTCTTCTTCTACTGAAGTCGCACTTGTGCCTTTTGTATTTAATTCCGATGCAATTTCTGTGTTTCATCGTCAGTAAGCAGGTCCAAGCGATACAGTAAACCTGAAGTGAAGCATCGGAATCTAAAACTGGTCTCACAGGAAAGGTTCATATCATAGAATGTAAGAAGAGTCAGTCCTCTTGTACTTAAGTCGGCACTGTGCCTTTTGTATTAAATTCCGATGCAATTTCTGTGCTTCATCGTCAATATGAAGATCCAAAGGATTTAGTAAACCTGAAGTGAAGCATCGGAATCAAAACTGGTCCCACAGGATGGGTTCAAATCATTGAATGTAAGAAGAGTCAGTACTCTTGTCCGTAATTCGGCATTGTGCCTTTTGTATCTATTTCCGATGCTATTTCTGTGTTTCATCGTCAATAAGAAGGTCCAAGGGATACATGAAACCTGAAATGAAGCATCGGAATCTAAAACTGGTCTTACAGGAAAGGTTCACAATATAGACCGAAAGAAGGGTCAGTCTTCTTGTACTTAAGTCGCCATTGTGCCTCTTGTATTTAATTCCGATGCAATTTCTGTGCTACGTCGTCAATACGAAGGTCCAAGGAACACAGTAAACCTGAAGTGAAGCACCGGAATCTAAAACTGGTCTCACAGGAAAGGTTCACAACATAGACAGTAAAAAGAGTCAGTCTTCTTGTACTTAAGTCGGCATTGTGAGTTTTGTATTTAATTCCGATGCAATTTCTGTGTTTCATCGTCAAAAAGAAGGTCCAAGGAATACAGTAAACCTGAAGTGAAGCATCGATATCTAAAACTGATCTCAGAGGTAAGGCTCAAATCGTAGAATGTAAGAAGAGTAATTCCTATTGTACTTATGTCGGCATCGTGCGTTTTGTATTTAATTCAGATGCAATTTCTGTGTTTCATCGTCAATTAGAAGGTCCAAGGGATACAGTAAACCTGAAATGAAGCATCGGAATCGAAAACTAGTCTCACAGGAAAGGTTCAAATCATAGAATGTAAGAAGAGACAGTCCTCTTGTACTTAAGTCGGCATTGTGCATTTAGTATTAAATTCCGATGTAATTTCTGTGTTTTATCATCAATAATAAGGTCCAAGGGATTCAGTAAACTTGAAGTAAAGCTTCGGAATCTAAAACTGGTCTCACAGGAATGGCTCAAATCATAGACAGTAAGAAGAGTCAGTCTTCTTGTTTTTAAGTGGGCGTTGTGGCTTTTGTATTTAATTCCGACGCAATTTCTGTGTTTCTTCGTCAACAAGAAGGTCCAAGGGATACAGTAAACCTGAAGTAAAGCATCGGAATCTAAAACTGGTCTCACAGGAAGGGTTCAAAACATAGACATTAAGAAGAGTCAGTCTTCATGTACTTAAGTCGGCATTGTGCCCTTTGTATTTAATTCCGGTGCAATTTCTGTGTTTCATCGTCAACAAGAAGGTCCAAGGGATACAGTAAACCTGAAATGAGGTATAGGAATCTGAATCTGGTCTCACAGGAAAGGTTCAAATCATAGACAGTAAGATGTGTCAGTCTTCTTGTACTTCAGTCGGCATTGTGCCTTTTGCAATTAATTCCGATGTAATTTCTGTGTTTCATCGTCAATAAGAAGGTCCAAGGGATACAGTAAACCTGAAGTGAAGCATCGGAATCAAATCTGGTCTCACAGGAAAGGTTCAAAACATAGACAGTAAGAAGAGTCAGTCTTCATGTACTTAAGCCGGCATTGTGCATTTTGTATTTAGTTCCGATGCAATCTCTATGTTTCATCGTCAATAAGAAAGTCCAAGGGATACAGTAAACTAGAAATGTAGCATAGGAATCTAATACTGGTCTCACAGGAAAGGTTCAAAATATAGACAGTAATAAGTCTCAGTCTTCTTATACTTAGGTCGGCATTGTGAAATATGTATTTAATTCCGATGCAATTTCTGAATTTCATCGTCAATATGAAGATCCAAGGGATACAGTAAACTTGAAGTGGAGCATCGGAATCAAAACTCGTCCCACAGGAAAGGTTCAAAACATAGACTGTAAGAAGAGTCAGTCTTCTTGTACCTATGTCGGCATTGTGCATTTTGTATTTAATTCCGATGAAATTTCTGTGTTTCATCGTCAATAAGAAGGTCCAAGGGATACAGTAAACCTGAAGTGAAACACCGGAAACTAAAACTTGTGTCACAGGAAAGCTTCAAAGCATAGACAGTAATAGGAGTCAGTCTTCTTGTACTTAAGTCGGCATTGTGCCATTTGTATTTCATTCCGATGCATTTTCTGTGTTTCATCGTCAATAAGAACGTCCAAGGGATACAGTAAACCTGATATGAAGCATAGGAATCTAAAACTGGTCTCACACTAAAGGTTCAAATCATAGATAGTAAGAAGACTCAGTCTTCTTGTACTTAAGTCGGCATTCTGCTTTTTGTATTTAATTCCAACGCAATTTCTGTGTTCCATCGTCAGTCAGTAGGTCCAAGGGAAACAGGAAACCTGATGAGAAGCATCGTAATCTAAAACAGGTCTCACAGGAAATGTTCAAATCATCGACTGTAAGAAGAGTCAGTCTTCTTGTACTTAAATCGGCATTGTGCCTTTTGTATATAATTCCGATGCTATTTCTGTGTTTCATCGTCAATAAGAATACAGTAAACATGAAGTTAAGCATCGGAAACTAAAACTGGTCTCACAGGAAAGGATCACAACATAGGCAGTAAAAAGAGTCAGTCTTCTTGTACTTAAGTCGGCATTGTGAGTTTTGTATTTAATTCCGATGCAATTTCTGTTTTTCGTCGTCAAAAAGAAGGTCCATGGTATACACTAAACCTGAAGTGAAGCATCGATATCAAAACTGATTTCAGCGGAAAGCCTCAAATCGTAGAATGTAAGAAGAGTCATTCCTATTGTACTTATGTCGGCATTGTTCCTTTTTTATTTAATACCGATGCAATTTCTGCGTTTCATCGTCAATAAGAAGGTCCACGGGATACAGTGAACCAGAAATGAAGCATCGGAAACTAAAACTGGTCTCACTGGAAAGGTTCAAAGGATATACAGTAAGAAGAGTCAATCTTCTTGTACTTAAGTCGGCAGTGTCCCTTTTGTATTTAATTCCGATGCTATTTATGTGTTTCATCGTGAATATGTAGGTCCAAGGGATACAGTACACATGAAGTGTAGCATCGGAAGCTAAAACTTGTGTCACAGGAAAGGTTCAATACATAGACAGTAACAAGAGTCAGTCTTCTTCTACTTAAGTCGGCATTGTGCCTTTTGTATTTATTTCCGATGCAATTTCTGTGCTGCATCGTCAGTAAGCAGGTCCAAGCGATACAGTAAACCTGAAGTGAACCATCGGAATCTAAAACTGGTCTCACAGGAAAGGTTCATATCATAGAATGTAAGAAGAGTCAGTCCTCTTGTACCTAAGTCGGCATTGTGCCTTTTGTATTAAATTCCGATGCAATTTCTGTGTTTTGTCGTCAATAAAAAGGTCCAAGGGATACAGTAAACCGGAAATAAAGCATAGGAATATAACACTGGTCTCACAGGAAAGGTTCAAATCATAGACAGTAAGAAGACTCAGTCTTCTTGTACTTAAGTCGGCATTGTGCATTTTGTATTTATTTCCGATGAAATTTCTGTGTTTCATCGTAAATAAGAAGGTCCAATTGATACAGTAAACCTGAGGTGAAACACCGGAGACTAAAACTTGTGTCACAGGAAATCTTCAAAGCATAGACAGTAATAGGAGTCAGTCTTCTTGTACTTAAGTCGGCATTGTGTCTTTTGCATATAATTCCGATGCAATTTCTGTGTTTCATCGTCAATAAGCACGTCAAGCGATACAGTAAGCCTGAAGTGAAGCATCGGAATCTAAAACTGGTCTCACAGGAAAGGTTCAAATCATAGAATGTAAGAAGAGTCAGTCCTCTTGTACTTAAGTCGGCATTGTGTCTTTTGTATTAAATTCCGATGCAATTTCTGTGTTTCATCGTCAACAATGGGGTCCAAGGAATACAGTAAACTCAAAACATAGACAGTAAGAAGAGTCAGTCTTCTTGTTTTTATGTGGTCATTGGGCCTTTTGTATTTAATTCCGACGCAATTTCTGTGTTTCATCGTCAACAAGAAAGTCCAAGGGATACAGTAAAAACGAAGTAAAGCATCGGAATCAAAACTGGTCTCACAGGAATGGTTCAAAACATAGACACTAGAAGAGTCAGTCTTCTTGTACTTAAGACGGCATTGTGCCTTTTATATTTAATTCCGATGCATTTTCTGTGTTTCATCGTCAATAAGAAGGTCCAATGCATACAGTAAACCTGATATGAAGCATAGGAACCTAAAACTGGTCTCACACTAAAGGTTCAAATCATAGATAGTAAGAAGACTCAGTCTTCTTGTACTTAAGTCGG